>NC_133622.1:59677419-60023207 GCF_048593235.1 Sminthopsis crassicaudata | reverse complement strand
ATAATATACATCCCTTTTACCCTTAATATACTGGAAAATAGAAAGGGCAGAAGATAAGAAAATGAGATAGAAGGGAATGAAGATTTGGAAAGGTAAAAGTCAGAAGTAAGATAATTTTGAGAAGAGGCATACTGAAAGTAGAGAAAGAGCAGGATAAACAAGAAAATAGGATGGAGGGAAATTTATAGTAATCATAATAAGAAAAAAATTTCAGTAAGTATCTCTGATAAAGACCTCATTTCTCAAATATATAGAAAACTAAATCAAATTTATAGAAATAAGTCATTCCTTAATTGATATATTATCAAATTATAAGAATAGGCAGCTTTCAGAGGAAGGAACTAAAGCTATCTATAGTCATATGAAAAAAAATATTCTAAATTACTACTGATTTATAGAAATTCAATTTAAAACAACTTTGAGGTAAGACCTCACACCTATTAGCTTGGTTAATATGACAGAAAAAAAATGACAAATGTTAGTGCGGATGTGGGAAAATTGAAACACTAATACAGTGTTGATAAAATGGTATACCAATTCAACCATTCTGTCAAGTAATTTAAAACTATGCCCAAAGGACTATAAAACCATTCATACTCATTGGCAAAGCTCTATTACTATTAGTTATGTCTCCTAAAAAGATTTAAAGGAAAAGAATCTAGAAGTGCAAAAATATTTCTTGCAGCTTTTTTAGTAGTGGCTAGGTATTGGCAACTGAGGAGATGTCCATCAATTGGGGAACAGCTAACCAAGTTGTATATGATTGTGTTATAACACCACTGTGTTAAGAGAAATGACAAGAAAAAAATCTGGAAACACTTAGAGGAACTGATGGAAAATAAAGTGATCATGGCCAGAAGAACAATGTGTACAATAATAGCAATATTACATGATTATCAACTGTGAATGACTTATAATGAAAAAATTCTATCCATCTCCAGAAAAAGAACTAATGGATTCCAAATGCAGATTGAAGTTTACTTCTTCTTTATTTTCATTTTTTTTCCCTTATTTTGTAATTTTACAAATGACTCACATTGAAATATATTTGGATGCATATCAAATCAAATTATTGACTATATGATAGGAGGCAGGTATTAGAGGAAGAGAAAATATAATTCAATTTTTAAAAAATGAATGTTAAATATTATTTTACACTGAATTGGAAAAATAATAAAATATATAAAAAACAAATAAACAGAGCTTAGAACTTTTCATGATAGCAGCTCACACTACTTCATTGCCCTGACAGGTTAGAGGGGATTTTCAGATTAAGTTAATAAACTACAAAATGTAGGTATATTTAGTAATGATTAAGAAGAGAAATTGCTACATACATTTAAGCTTTTATATTTCTCTTTTATTTTCTTCCATAATTTCTGAAAAGTTAGTAAGAAATTATAGAAAACTGTTGCACAATATTAATATATTGGTTTTAATTCTTCACATTCTGGCACCATGTCAATGTACTGAAGTCTAACATGAGGTTTTTGTGAAATCTTACTGTTGTATAGGAATACAAAGAGATTGGATTGTCTCCCCTTGGAAGATTCTGAGAATCAAGGCTTGGGAACCCTTCTTTGTTTATCTTCTCTATCAATGAAGATTAAAACAATTTACTACTTAATGGAAAAGTCATCAGCAGTTGATTAAGATATAATGTCTAGCTCAGGGGCACAAAGCTAGGAAGTATAAAAGGCAGAATTGACACCCAGGTTTTCTTGACCCCAAAGCAAGCAATTTAGCTACTCTGCAGTACTGCTTGCACACATGTGTTTTAATAGAATATTGAAATAATTAATAAAAAAGACAGTCTAATTCTCTATTTTGAGTTCAAGGTCCTTTTGGCAATAATTGGAGAATTCCTCCCCTCACTGGAACAGTCCTAGTTACTTGGCTAGACTGGTTTGCCTAGGTAATAAGCTTAGCTTGGCATCAAACACCATTTTCTGACTTAGATTATGTTTAAATTGGTCCATTGCCAATGCACAGAAAGGCAGTGAAAAGCCTTCCTCTCTATAGAATGCATTTTCTATTCTAATATGTGCTTGAGCAGCTCTATTCTCTACTAGAGGTATGGAGGGACTTAGAATTACTAAACTCTTTGGAACCTATGTTTATATTCACTGTTGGCATAAAGGCCCTATAGAACTTGTTAAGATAAGATATATAAGGAGATAGAGATTAGAAATGTTACAGCTTCCAAATACTTAATCCATTCCCATACTCATTTGTTTCCCATCAGTAGCTTAAATTTTTGTATGATTAATTTGATCTCTTTATCTACAAAGCAAGCATACTTAAGTGAATTATATTTATTATTCTTATGATATTAATGTGACAGTTTAGGACCTATAAAGGTTATCCAGAACCAAGGAATGTTGACATTGGAGATGAAAAGAGGTTTAATTTCTCCTTTTAAGAAATCCTTGGGGGCAGCTAGGTGGCACAGTGGATAGAGCACCAGCCTTGAATTCAGGAGGACCCGAGTTCAAATGTGGTCTCAGACACTTAACACTTCCTAGCTGTGTGACTCTGGGCAAGTCACTTAACCCCAGCCTCAAAAAAAAAAAAAAAAAAAGAAAAAGAAAAAAGAAAAAAGAAAAAAGAAAAAAAAGAAAAGAAAGAAAGAAAGAAATCCTAGATGTTGCTTTGGTACATTTCTATATATTACTAACAAAATCCAACAGTGAGTAATAGAAAATTGCATATTGTACTATAAAATCTATCTGGCAAAATAAGCCCAGGAACCATATGAAAACGAGTATAAAACACTTTTCACAAAAATAAAAGCAAATATAAACAATTGGAAAAGTATTAATTGACATAGGCTGAGCCAACATAATAAAAATGACAATTCTATCTAAATAAATTGATTTATTTAATGCTACACAAATCAAACTATCAAAAATTATTTTATAGAGTTAGAAAAACTAACAAAATTCATCTGGAAGAAGAAAAGCTCAAGGATAACAAGGAAATTGATGAAAAAAAAAATGTGAAAAAAAAGGTAGTCTAGCCAGACCAGTTCTCAAATCATATTATAAAGCAGCAATTATCAAAATAATGTATAATTGGCTAAGAAATAAAGTGGTATGATAGTGAAAAAGATTAGGTATAAATGATCTAGTAAATGACCATAGTAATCCAATACATGATAAACGCAAAGATCCAAGTTTTTGGAACAAAAACTCATTATTTCACAAAAATTGATGAGAAATCTAGAAAAGTGTAACAGAAACTAGATATATAACATTTCACATTATACAGCAAGAACAGAAAGGGTATGTAATTTACACACAAAATTATTTGCCATAAGCAAGTTAAGAGAGCATGGAATAATCCATCTGTCATATCTATGAATGAAGGAAGAATTTAGGACACAAAAAACATATAAAGAACATTCCAAAATGTAAAATCAGAATTTTTGTTCTATAAAATTAAAAAAAACAAATTGTGCAAATAAAACCAATAGGATCAAAATTATAAGGAACACAGAAAAGTAAGGGGTGGGGGGAATTGTAATAAGTATTTTTGATAAAGGCTGCATTTACCAAATACATAGAAAATTGAGTCAAAATTATTAAAATGCTTATCATTCCCCAATTGATAAATGGTCAAAGGATATAAACAGGCAATTGCCAGATAAAGAAATAAAAATTCTCTATAAGCATATGGAAAAAAATAAAAAATAAAAAATAAAAACCCGCTCTAACTTGCTACTGATTAGAGAAATGCCTATAAGATTGGTTAATATGAAGAAGGAAGGAAGGAAGGAAGGAAGGAAGGAAGGAAGGAAGGAAGGAAGGAAGGAAGGAAGGAAGGAAGGAAGGAAGGAAGGAAGGAAGGAAGGAAGGAAGGAAGGAAGGAAGGAAGGAAGGAAGGAAGGAAGGAGGGATGGAAGGAAAGGAAGGGAGTGAGGGATGGAAGGAAAGAGGGATGGAAGGAAAGAGGAAGGAGAGAAAGAGAAAGAAAGAAAAAGAGAAAAAGAAAGAAAATGTTGGATGTTAGAGAGGATTCAGAAAAAATAAGACACTAAGGTACATTTGTTAGCGTTATGAATATTTTGGAGAACAATTTGAAACTATGCCCAAAGGACAACCAAACTGAATAACTTCTTGTCCAGCAATACCACTACTAAGTATGAATCCAAAAGAACTCATAAAAAGTAGAAAAGGACTCACAAGTACAATAAGTTATTTTTTGTGATGGCAAAAAATTAAAAATTGAGGGAATGCCAATCAACTGAACAAGTTATAATATATGATTGTGATGGAATTCTATTGTTATAAGAAATGACAGGCAAGGTAGTTTCAGAAAAAAAAAATTGGGGAAACACATGAATTCACATAAAGTGAAGAAAATATTTTGGTAAAACATAGTTATAGGTTAAAACCTCACACTTATAAAAACATAAGGTCAAAATGAATAAATTATTTAGACACAAAGGGTGATTGCATAAGTAAATTAGGGGAGTATAGAGAAAAGTACCTGTCAAATCTATTTAAAAAGGAAGTCTATGATTAAAGGAGAGATAGAGAAGATCATCAGAATTAAAATAGATAATTTTGAATATGTGAAATTAAAAAGCTTTTGCATAAGCAAAACTAATGTTGTCAAAATTAGAAGGAAAACAGGAAACTTGGTGGAAAATTACAGTAAGTTTCTCTGATAAAGGCCTCATTTCTCAGAGAGAACTGGGACAAATTTATAAATGTAAGATCCATTCCCCAGTTGATAAAAGCTTAAAGGAGATAAACATATAGTTCTCAGAAGAAGAAATCAAAGCTATCAATAGTCACATGAAAAATGGTCTAAATCAGTGCTAATTAGAGAAATGCAAATTAAAAGAACTGAGGTACCATCTCATGCCTCTTAGATTGATTATCATTCCAGAAAAAGAAATAGACAAATCCTGTAGGAAATGCAGAAAATTGGAACACTAATCCAATATTGGAGTGGTGAATTAATCCAACTGTTCTGGAGAACAATTTGGAACCTATGCCCAAAGGGCAAAACCACCACTATATCCCAAAGAGATCAAAGAAAAGGGGGAAAAAAAGAATATTTCTACAAAAATATTTTATAGCAGCTCTTTTTGTGGTGGCAAAGAATTGGAAAATGAAGGCAGTTCCATTGAATGGAGAATGGTTGAACAGGTTCTAGTATATGATTATGACCAAATTATAAGAAATGACAAGCAGGATGATTTTACAAAAAAACATAGGAAGACACATAAGAAGTCAATAAAAGTAAAATGAATAGAACCAGAAAACCATTTTACACAGTAACCGCAATATTAAAAGGATAATCCACTATAAAAAGACTCAGCAACTATGATCAAGACAATGATTCAAGACAATTCCAAAGATCCCATGATGAAAAATGCTATCCAGCTCCAGAGAGAGAATTAAAACTCTGAATGAAAATTAAAAACTTTTTTCCAACTTTCTTGTTTTTTTTTTTTTGTCTGTGTTTTCTTTCACTAACATGAAAATGCATTTTTCTTGACTTTACATGTGTAATCAATATCAAATCCCCTATCTTTCATTAAGAGTAGAGAGCCAGAAGGGAAAAAAAAAAAAAAAAAAAAAAAAAAAAACTTTAAAAATTAAAAAAAAAAAGTTAAAAGATTGTCATTTCTTTTATTTGTAATTGGTAAATATTTAGCTGTGTGTGGATGAATGGATAGAAGATAGATAGATAGATAGATAGATAGATAGATAGATAGATAGATAGATAAGATAGATAGAAAGTCAGGCAAAATATGGAAAAGTCATTGTCTGAAATAAGAAATTCTAGTTACCTTATAGCTCCTTCTTGCGATGTATTACTTTTATGAAATAGCTCAGAGTCTTACATTCTTTATTATATAGGAGCCCAGAGGTGAATATTAGACTCATTCAGTTTATAATCCCTGGAATAATTTGTAGGCAGAAAAAATTTTCCATAGTACTCCTAATTGTTTGGAACATTGATTTCTTTCCTGTCAACTTACTAGAATGACCTCATTTTTACCCATACATAGTCCTCTATAGTATCAATTCCAGTACAGAAATTAAGAGGTGTATAGTTCTCTTTTGGCTATACAAGCAAAAGCAATCAAAAAAGGAAGCTCTGGAGAAACCACTCAAATTGCCTCTCTGATCAAGCAAAAATATCTAGCCAGTCCTTCCCTCATCTTAACAGAATTCTTCATCATCCATTAAAAGTACATCAATTTTTTTTAATTGGCTTAGTAACCAGAAAAATCTCTATTTTCCCATTCTACTTTCTCTTCTCAAATGAGAAAAGGCAATAAAGAACAATAAATGTTTCTTTTCAGAAGTTTCACCTCTCAAGTTCTAGTTACCCTGAGGGGAACTTGTTGGAACTGAAGCAGTTTTTTAATGAGATTAATCTTTATTCTGCCAATCACAAAGTAGCAGATGAAGGCTTTTTATCTGCTAACTGCTCCAGCTCTTAGTTTCTTCCAATAGCTCAGGCAAAAGTACTTTTCAACCCCCTACTGAGTCTTTCTGGTCTTTTTGTCTTGCCAGATATTTTAATCAAAATGCCCCGAAGAAATCTAAATAGAGAAAGTTTGATCACCTGCAATCCTCTTCACATGGAGGACTTTTTTTCAAATCAATAAACAATCCATTAAGAGAGATGTTATTCTCCACAATCTCAGTTCTGTCATTGTTAAAATATTCCTTTAAAACAGAGGTACCAGCAGCAGAACCAGATTAAAATGTGATTGGGAAATACTTACAAAATAAATCAAATTCAATAGAACATAGATAATGTTAGTGTGTTGTATTCTGATTTAATTAATATGCTACCCAAAGGAATTCTTATTTAAGACTTAGCCTCCATTTCAATTTGAATTTGAACTTGTTCCCTTTATGTGTTTTCACAAGGATAACCATGATACTGGTTAAATGGGTATTATTCTATTAAAACAAAATTTTACAAATAAATATATATATACATATATATATATAAATATATATGTATATATATATATATATATATATATATATATATATATATATATATATATATATATATATATATATATATATATATATATATATATATATATATATATATATATATATATATATATCAATAAGTGCTGTTGAATTTTTGGTCTTCCTTTGGGCAAAAGTAATATCCATGATCTTTTCAATTATTTGGGAATATTTACAACTTTATCTTGAAAATCTACTTTAATCTCTAGCACGTTTCTTAACATATCTATTTAATTAGGTCCAGAAATTTTTCCTAAAAGCAAATTAAGTCATTGCTACAAATGAAATGCTAGTAGATATTTATGGTTGGTCAAATCATGTCTAATTCTTCATGTCCACATTTGAGGTTTTTTGGCAAAGATATTGGAGTACTTCATCATTTCCTTCTCCAGATCACTTTTCAGAAGAGCAAACTGAGTCAAGAGTATTAAATGTCTTGTCCAGAGTCACAAAACTAGTCAGAGTCTGAGTTCAGATTTGAAACTCAGGTTTTTCTGACTCTAAGCCTAGCATTCCCAAATGTTTAGCTATCCCAAACAAAAATACCCTATTTTATATCCATTTCTTCCCCTCCAGTTTTCACCTACAGATTATTTCTATATGTTTTCCCTTAGCTAGGTTGCTTCTCTTTGAAATTTCATTTTCCTCTCAAGTATTTTCATTTATTTATAAGATGAAACTGCACAAATTTTTTTCTAACTTTTTTTTCTTCCTTTTCCATCCTTTAAAAATTGTGGAGATTTTTTTTGTGTTATATTCTGCTATTTTGGAAATATCAGTCAGTCAATACATATATATTTTTTTTAAATGTCTACTATTCCCAGCACTGAATTCTGATAGCCCCAAGATCTTAAAGACCTTGTAATATGAGATTAGAAGCTGAGAATAAAATGAATAGGGCAAAAGACAGGTTTATTCAAGAAGAGATTACAGACAAAAGTAGGAGATAAAATAATCACCAGGAATGGCAAATAGGAAATAAAGTTGGATCACCATATAGTTAGACTAAATAGAACCATTCAGAGTAAGGAGAAAGATGCCATGAGACAAGTCATTATGAGGGAGAAAGATTATCCTCATAGTGGGTTTACTCCTTAATAGAATTTAGTGAAGATATTTATAATCAGATCTTTTAGAGGGGGATTACAGTTTTGAGCATTTTTCTCAGGCAGGCTGGACAGGTAGGCTGGGAATTCAGAGGGAGGGGTCTGGCACTGATGGAATACACCTGCTAACCAGGTCCCAGTCTTTGTTTCTAATGACATTCTAATCAAAATCTCAAAAGTGGTTTAAAGATCCCCAGAAGTTGGGAGATGATTCAAATCATTCATTTTGGTGACTATTCTGCACAGGTTAAATTTCTTTTTAGAATAGTGATAGATTTTGAATATTTCCCATTTTTCAAAATCAACACCTTATTAAAATAGCTCAAATAGAAGGAATCACAAACTAATCTTCCTTCTTTCTTCTAACTGAGACTTGCCTCTGACTTTTACCCTAACATATGATTTAAATGAACACAGACAAAATAAGTACTATGCCAATGACTATTCATTTGCTATTAAGATAAAAGTTTTAAATGATTGATATTCACAAAGATTATATTAATGACTTAATTATGAAACTTTTGAGGAATTTACAAGTCTTTCACCTCTTCCTCTCAGCTTCCTCCTCAAATCATATTTGAACATGGCTTAAAATATTCTACTCCATGCCAACTTTCCTACTCATCATCCAGTATCTTATGCTGACATATTTTTGATCTTTTAAGATTTCTCATAGAATCATATAATTCTTCATACTGTATTACAGATGTGGGTTCATAATCCAGTTGTCTTCAAGGTAGTTTGTTCACATTTATCATTAACACTGCAAGATTAAGAAGCCAAATATTCCAGGAAAGGATGTGATCTTTGGGTCCAGGATAAAATACATTTTATTTAACTTACCACTCTAAGGAGAATATGCAAAATATTAGCTTTGACTTTTTAATTTTTTTTTCATTTCTGGCTTCTTAAGATCATAGAATCAGAGTTAGAAGAGACCTTTGAAGTTAAATAATTCAACTACCCTCATTTGAACTTCAAGTGAGAAAATTGAGGCTCAGAGAGTTTGTGACTTGCCTAAAGTCATGCATGTTAAGTGGCAGAACAAAAATATCATCCCAAATCTTCTAACTTCATATCAAGAATTCTTTATGTCATACCACATTGCCTTTACTTGGATCAGAAAGAAAGACTACCACACCCAAGAGGAGGAAGAGGAAGAAGAGGAAAAAGAAGGAAAAAAAGATGTGGGAACAAGGGAGGGATCATGAGTAGGCTTTATAGTTCATTACAATCAGTATTTTCCTCTCTGGTGATGTTTATTACATATTCTACCTCCACCTCTGACCCATCATCTTCAACTGAAGTCCCTAGGGCTTCTGACAGGTGAATTTCATCATAAGTGGCCCAGCCCAGCCCCACTACTCTGGCCGAGTTCATGTCTTGTCTGTCTCTGTCTCTCTATCTCTCTGTCTCTCTGTCTCTCTGTTTTTATCTCCTTATGTCTCTCTGTCTCTCTGTTTTTATCTCCTTATGTCTGTCTGTCTGTCTGTCTGTCTGTCTGTCTGTCTGTCTGTCTCTCTCTCTCTCTCTCTCTCTCTCTCACACACACACACACACACACACAGAGTCCTCACCCCCACCCAATTCCATACATATCTCTATAAACAATAACCAAACCTGCATTACCTGGGAAGGACATTATTTGCTTACAATTCTAATATTATTCTTATTATAACTTTTAACATAACATTCCCACTCTAGTCATCCCTCCCTGGTAGGTGTTGTTTTACCCAACTAGAACTGGAGGCAAGGACCGTTTCGTTTTTTACATTTGTATATCCAACACTTAGCACAGTATAATATACATATGGTTCTGTTTCCTTGTAACACATTCATTCATTAATCACTGAACAAAGGTTATTCATTATTAGACCCCTCCATGTAATTTAATGTTCAGGGATTGTTTAACAATTATGTTTTTACTAGACACCTAAGTCCTCAATTTCCAGCATAGCTGCACTTCAGACATTTTAGAATAATTTGTCATAGGGAAAGTCATGTTGCTGCTACCTATTTTGGGGTTTAGGGATAACATTACTTTGGGGAGAAATACTTCTATGACTCGCTACAGCAGCTCTGGAGCCATCACCAGTCTTCTTCTCATTAATATAGATGAGTTAACAAGACAGTACAAACTTTAAACATAAAACCTTTACCAAACAAAAAAGCAAAATGAATAATTAGCTTAAAATATATTTAATAGGTGAAAACAAAAATAAACAAAATATAGTGGTCCACCTGAATCTGAAACAAAATTCTGTCACCAATGCAAATGATGTAAACTGTATCTCCTTTAATCTTTGGGAGGGGAATAGTTGGAAAGGCCCGGATATAAATTGGGTCCCCTTTACTCTTTGGATTAAGGGTGCTCTTGAATCTCAAATCCTCCTGGCCTCTGGGAAGGACCCCACCCATTCATGGAGAAAACTCCCAGATAAGCAATCTCATTCAATTAGAAATCTCACCTGGGACATTACCAAAGCCCTCGGTTGAATTGAAGAGATTGGTCCCTGGCTCAGAACCTACTAAATCACATGCTATGTGACCAGATTTGTACAAAAATCCTTACAGGAATTTGCCTGCTAAGAAAGTTGTTTCCTCAGTGTATACCCATTCTTGCCACAGACCTAGAACCTGGATTCTGTGGGGTTTGCAAATTCTTTTGCAAAGCCTGTGAACCAACCAGGGGATCCTATTGCCTCAGGGGAATTTTCAATCCTTATTTCTCACACCTCAACCCTGTTGTTGTTTTATTTTGTTTGTTTTAGCTAAAACAACCAAATAAATAATTGGAGACCTTGGAGTTAGGAAAATCTGGGTTTCAAGTTCAATCACCAAACTGTACTGGATTCATCTTCCTTCAGAGGTCACTTAAATTCTCAGTATGTTTGACAATATTCTAAGTTGTCAATAAAGCTAATTGTATGCTGCAGTTTCCTAACCAAGGAATACCTGATGAATGTGGTTTGGTCCTCAATATTTTTTGGATATTTTAGAATTCACTTTACCTTGTAAAATATCCCAATGCCTAGCATCTTTCAAGTGCTTTGTAAATATTTTATTCATAAGTCTAACATATTAGTAATATTAAACATGAATATGATTTATAATATGAGAAAATTATTTATTATATTGTTTAGGAAAATTATTATACTGTGTAAATCCAACTTTATTTGATTAAAGGTTGTCCACACTCAATTTAATAATGCTCTAGAAAAGCTGGAGATATCTACAAAGTATAAAGTGTTCCTCTCTCCAGGGCCTGCATTCATTCAAAGAATTCTTGTTTTCAGTTACTACACTTGAGTCTTGTGATAAGTTTACTTAAGCTTATGTTATGTGTTTTGGCTTTGGCCAAATTTCATTGAATAATGAGTTACAGCTACTCATATCTATTTTAAACTTCCTTGTTTTCTAGTTACCCTTTCTGCATTGTGTATGTGTATTTCTCATGTGGACATCCCCATCAAAGATAAATCTTTCAGACCTAGATGAGAAGGAGACCTGCCTTCTTTCTGGCTCACTCACCTCTACTAAATGACCAGATAATCTTTTGGGTTTGTTTTTACAAATAACAATAAATGAATGAGTATATATTGGGAATGTTAGAGTAACAATTTTTTTTTTTTTTTTTTGCTAATATATATAAATATCATTAAAAAAAAGTTTCAGAGGAATAATGGAGATCATGTGGAAAAAGAATTGTGCAGATGATCAGATGAGAACCTGTTGCATACTATATCATTCTATCCATAAATAATCAGCAGCTATTAAACTTGTTAGCTAGGTACTGTTCTTATTGCTGAGTGTTCAAATGGGAAGAATGTCACAATCCCTAAAGTCAAGGAGTTTATAATTGTGGTGAGGTGGGAATGAGTACATACATTAGAATATACATAATAAATGCAAAGATAATTGATTTTAAAAATGCAAGGAATTTTAATGCAAATTGGAGCTAGCTCTCATTGGATAGAATTTGGGGTCTGGAGTCAGGAAGAGGAGTTCAAATAAGGCTTCAGTTATTTAACAGGCTTTATAAACCTTGACCAGTCTCTTAAACTTTGCCTTAATCCACTGGAGAAAGTAATGGCAAATCACTCCAGTTTTTGTGCTAAAACAAAAATAAAAACTAACCCACAGAGAGTATCCCATGTGTTATAGTATACAAAGTCACAAAAAGTCAATCATGATTGATTGAATGACGAATAGCAACAAACTTAAAGGCAAATAGTAGGAAGAGCACTAATAGATGAGGAGAGAAGTAAAGGTTTCATTTAGAAGATAATGAAGTAATTTGTACTACTTCTTTTAGGACCAAAACATACTCTGAGTGAGACAAGCAGAAAGTAGGATTCAGGAATGGGACCAAGTCAATATAAAAGCATGGAGATGAGAGATATAGTGTCATGTGTTAAGAACTGAGAGATTGCTAGTTTGTACTTCTTTGAATGAGGATCAAGTATAGTGAATAAAAAGACTGTGAAAGGAATTTGGCACAGATGTCAAGGGTTTTACTAACTAAATGAAGTAATTTATATATTTTTTAAAGTTTTGCTGAGGGACATGGGATGCCATGATGTTGGTGATCTGTGCTACCTCTCTGGCTATCAGGATCTCTTGTTGATTTGCTGAAGTGGGGCTTACTCCTGGCAGGCTGGTGAGTTTCCTGTTTTAGACTTTTCCTCCTCCTCTACCCCTTAGCAAGGGAGAAGACCATCAAGTTTCCTGGGCTAAAAAATGGTTTCACCCTGTCTCCTTACTAGTTCTGCTTCTTCAGGACTAGCACTATTTCATATTTGCCCAAAAGTGAGCAGGGAAGGTTACAGAGATTTATTGCTTATTCTCCTATCTTGAATTTCAGAAGTGGAATCTAACAACAGTTTCAATTTGGATGCCAAACAGGTGGTGTCTTGTATATGCCGAGTCTAGATGGGATGTTTTTGTATTTCTTTGGTGCTACATTGAATCATTCCATGGTCTAGCCATAGGAGGATTCCTAATTGCTTGAAGCTGTGCTGAGCTTGTTGAAGGTCTGGCTGCAAGAGGATGTCTGTTTGGCATCTAAAATGTCTGGGCACTTAGGAATCTTCCAATGGATTCAATGGTTCAACAGAGGTTTCAGTGTACTACCAGGGAATCACAGAAACTTTCCGCCGGGGCTCAACAATCCCAGGTCAGTACCAGGTAAGTTGCCAGACTCCTATAGCCCCCATTAGTGACAAGCACACCCCACCTGATCCCCACTCTTTAAGCCAGCACCAGACACAAGTCCCTCAGGCCTCAGGGCAACATCAGGGAAGCTCCAGGTAAACAGCCAGTACCTGTAAACAGAGTATTCTTTCCACCTACAGAACAGAGTTCACATTTAAAAAGAAAGGGACAAGGAAATGAAAGTGTGTGTGTGTGTGTGTGTGTGTGTGTGTGTGTGTGTGTGTGTGTGTGTGTGTGTGTGTGAGAGAGAGAGAGAGAGAGAGAGAGAGAGAGAGAGAGAGAGAGAGAGAGAGAGAGACAGAGAGACAGAGAGACAGAGAGACAGAGAGACAGAGAGACAGAGAGACAGAGACAGAGAGAGACAGAGACAGAGACAGAGACAGAGATATAGAGACAAAGAGAGAGAGCCAGTAAGAGAAACAGACAAACAGAAGAAGAAAACAACAACCAAGAAAGAATCTGACCATAGAAAGTTATTATAGTGTCAGAGAAGACTGAAACACAAATTCAGAAATGGACAACAATGTCAAAATACCTATGGATAAATCCCACAAGCCCAAAAATAAACAGGAAGTGATCTTAAGCCCAGAAAAAAATTGTAGAAGTGTTCCAAAAAGGAACTCAAAATACATAAAAAAAAAGATATAAAAAAGATTGCTGGGTGGAAGAAATGAGACTGATACAACAGAATCAAGAAAAAAGGAGTCATTATCTTGGGAAACTGCTTCAAAATAGAACTGGCCAAATAGAAAAAAAAAAAAAAAAAAAGTATAAAAGCTATTTAAGAAAAACAATATTCTACAAGCTGGAATTTGGCAAGTGGAAGCTAATGAATCTATGAGACATCAAGCATCAATCAAACAAATCCAAAATATGAATAAAGAGGAAAAAAATGCAAAATGCCATTTTACCTGGAAAATAGATTTAGGTGAGGCAATGTCAGAATCAATGGACTACCTGAAAGTTGTAACAAAAAGAAGATCTGGATAATATCTTTCTTCTTCTTCTTCTTCTTCTTCTTCTTCTTCTTCTTCTTCTTCTTCTTCTTCTTCTTCTTCTTCTTCTTCTTCTTCTTCTTCTTCTTCTTCTTCTTCTTCTTCTTCTTCTTCTTCTTCTTCTTCTTCTTCTTCTTCTTCTTCTTCTTCTTCTTCTTCTTCTTCTTCTCCTTCTCCTTCTCCTTCTCTTCCTTCTCCTTCTCTTCCTTCTCTCCTCCTCCTCCTCCTCCTCCTCCTCCTCCTCCTCCTCCTCCTCCTCCTCCCCCTCCTCCTCCTCCTTCTCCTCCTCCTTCTTTTTTACCTCCTCCTCCTCCTCCTCCTCCACCTCCCCCTCCTCCTCCCCCTCCTCCTCCTCCTCCTCCACCTCCTCCTTCTCTTCCACCTCCTCCTCCTCCTCCTCCACCTCCTCCTTCTCTTCCACCTCCTCCTCCTCCTCCTCCTCCACCTCCTCCTTCTCTTCCACCTCCTCCTCCTCCTCCTCCACCTCCTCCTTCTCTTCCACCTCCTCCTCCTCCTCCTCCACCTCCTCCTTCTCTTCCACCACCTCCTCCTCCTCCTCCACCTCCTCCTTCTCTTCCACCTCCTCCTCCTTCTCCACCTCCTCCTCCTTCTTCTTCTTCTTGTTTTTATTTACCAGATATTTGCATGGCTAATTTTACAACATTGACAATTTCCAAACCATTTGTTCCAATTTTCCCCCCTCCCCCCCCCCCACAGATGGCAGGTGGACCAATATATGTTAAACATGTTAGAGTATAAATTAAATACAATATATGTATACATGACCAAACAGTTGTTTTGCTGAACAAAAAGAATCAGACTTTGAAATAGTGTACATTTAGCCTGTGAAGGAAATTCAAAATGCAGGCGGACAAAATTAGAGGGATTGAAAATTCTATGTACTGGTTCATAGTCATCTCCCAGAGTTCTTTCACTGAGTGTAGCTGGTTCAGTTCATTTCTGCTCTATTGGAACTGATTTGGTTCATCTCATTGTTGGAGAGGGCCACATCCATCAGAATTGATCATCATACAGTATTGTTGTTGAAGTATATAATGATCTCCTGTCCTGCTTATTTCACTCAGCATCAGTTCATGTGAGTCTCTCTAGGCCTTTCTGAAATCATCCTGTTGATAATTTCTTACAGAACAATAATATTCCATAATATTAAAATACCACAATTTATTCAATTGATAGGCATCCACTTAGTTTCCAGTTTCTGGCCACCACAAAGAAGGCTGCCACAACATTCTTGTACATACAGGTTCCTTTCCCTTCTTTAAGATCTCTTTGAGATACAAACCTAGTAGCAACGCTGCTGGATCAAAGGGTATGCACAGTTTGATAACTTTTTGATCATAGTTCCAAATTGCTCTCCAGAATGACTGGATGTATTCGCAGTTCCACCAACAATGTATCAGTGTCCCTGTTTTTCCACATCCCCTCCAACATTCTGCATTACCATTCCCTGTCATTCTAGCCAATCTGACAGATGTGTAGTGGTATCTCAGAGTTGTCTTAATTTGCATTTCTCTGATTATTAATGATTTGGAGCATCTTTTCATATGACTAGAAATAGTTTCAATTTCTTTATCTGAGAATTGTCTGTTCATATCCTTTGGCAATTTATCAATTGGAGATTGGCTTGGTTTCTTATATATTACTGGATAATATCTTCTAAGAAGTTATCTATGAAAACTGTCCTGATGTCCTGGAATAAGAGGGAAAAAATAGGCATGGAAAAAGTTCATTGATTACCTAAGGAAACAGATTCCAATAGAAAATTCTAAGAAACATAATATCCAAATTTCAAAAGTGTCAGGTCAAGGAAAATATACAAGTGGTCAGAAAGAAACAATTCAATCATTGGTGAGTCACAAACAGGATTACAGAGGACCTAGAAGCTGCAACATTAAAGGATCTGAGATTATAGAACATGATATTCTATGGAACAAAGGACCTAGGCATACAAACAATAATCATTACCTGAGTAAAATTAAGCATAATACTTCAAGATGAAAATGGTCATTTAATGAAAAAGAAAGATTTCAGGCTTTCATAAGATGATGGCCATAACTAAATCAAAAATCTGTCCTTTAATATCAAGATCCAAGAGAAACATAAAAAGGTAAATGGAAAAGAAAATGAAAGGAATTCAACAGAACTAAGCTGTTTATTTCCCTACAAAGGAAAATGATTATAATCCTTAATAATATTATCATTAATGGTATGCTAGAAGGAATACATATAGACTGAATTATAGGTATAAGGCAAATTTGAAGGAATGACATAAAAATAAATTGTGATGAGAAAGGGGAAAATACTGGGTATAGAAGGAAGGAAGAGGCCAAATGAAGTTAACTATTTTATGAGAAGAGATGTGAAAAATCTATTTTAGTGGAGGGAGATATGGGAAAGTGAACAATAAGCATTCCTTGAACCTTATTTTACATTTTGGCTTAAAGAGTGAATTATAAGCCCAATCAGTTGAATATAGACATTTATTTACTCAATAGGAAAGTAGGAGAGAAGGACAGTAAATAAAGGGTGTGGAAGGTAAGTAGTGATAGAAGCTGCTGAGCCAGATTAAGGGAGGTAGTAGATCTAAGCAAAACACAGGTGAGGAGGAAAAAAGTGAAAGGGGAGAGAGAGAGAGGACAAAGGAAAGGAAGAATATGTTGAAGGAATATACACATGTAATAATCATAATTGTCAATGTGAATATGATGAACACTTACATAAAACAAAAGCAGATAGCAGAGTGGATCAAAACACAGAATCATACAATATATTGTTTGGAATAAGCACATTTGAAGCAGAGAGACATATACAGAGTAAAGGTAAAGGGCTAGAGTGGAATCTAATATGCTTTAGCTGAAGAAAAAAGAGAAAGGAGCAGGGGTAGCAATCCTGATCACAGACAAAGCAAAAACAAAAAATAAGACTAATTAAATGTGCTAAGAAAGGAAACTATATCTTGCAAAAAGGTACCATTGATAGTGAAGAAGTATCAACATTAAACATTTTTTGTAAAAAGTGTATAGTAATCGAATTCTTAAAGGAGAAGTTAAGAGAATTATATAAAGAAATAAACACTAAGTCTATACAGTTAGAGACGTCAACTGTCCCTTTTCAGAACTTGATAAAACCAATCCCCAAAAGAAAGAAAGAAAAAAACAAAAACATGAAGTAGAATATTTTAAAACTTAGATATGATAGACTTTTGTAGAAAACTGAATGGAAACAGAAAGGAATGTAATTTATGTCATTTACACAAAATAAGCTGTAATAAGAAATAAAATTTCAAAACCAAATGGGAAAGACGGAAATATTAAATGTATTTTGGGGGGATCACAATGCAATAAAAATTACATACAACAAAGGGCAATGAATAGATAGGAGTACAGATAAGACAGTACTTAAAAAATAAGGTATTTCTCTAAATTCTTGCATCAACAAAATGAAAAAAAAAAATTAGATCAATGAATTAGGCAAACAACACAAATACCTTGAAAAAAGTGATTAAAGATCCCCAATTGAGCACCAACATGAAAATCAAAGGTGAAATGAATAAAATTGAAAGCAAAAACAAAACAAAAACAAAACAACAGCAAAAATCTATTGAACTAATAAAATTATGTAAGAGCTAGTTTAATGAAAAAATCAATAAGATAGATGTCATTATTGAATTTTTTTTTAAAACGAAGAAAAATATATCCAGTATCAATAATGAAAAGGGTGAAATTGCTACCAATGACAAAAGAAATTAAAGCATCATTAGAAAATATTTTGCCCAATTATATTCCAATATATCTTACAATCTAAGCAAATTTGATGAATATTTACAAACATGTACATTAACTAGATTAATAAATCATGAAACAAAAAGCCTAAATAATTCTATCTTAGAAAAAGAGATTGAACAAATATTATCAAATTCCTTTGGGAAAAATCCCCAGATCTAGAAGAGTTCATGAGTAAATACATTTAAATAACAATTCCAATGCTATATAAACTATTAGGAAACATAGGTGAAGAAGATGATGTATCAAACTTTTTTATGACACAAATATGGTTCTGATACTTAAGCTTAGATAAGCTACAACAGAGAAAGAAAATTGTAGAACAATTTCCCTAATGAATATTGATGCAAAAAGTTTAAATAAAACAATACCAAGGTAATTATAGCAATAAATCACAAAGATTGTACACTATGACATGGTGGGTTTATACCAAGAATGCAGGGTTGGCTAAATATTAGAAAAATCATCAGCATAATATCAATAAGAAAACCAAGAGAAATCACATGATTAGTTCAATAGATGCTAAAAAATGTTTTGACAAAATATAGCACCATTCATATTAAAAACACTGAAAAGCATAGACTTGAAATGGAAAGAAACATATGCAACCAGAAAGAAGACTATTGGGATGGAATGTAGATTACAACATAGAATTTTCACCTTTTTTGTTGTTGCTTGCATGACTTTTTTCCCCATTCTCATGTTTGTTTTGTTTTGTTTTGTTTTGTTTTGTTTTGTTTACTTCTTGATATGATTTTTCTTGTGCAGCATGATAAGTGTGGAAATATGTTTAGAAGAATTGCACATGTTTAACCTATATTGGATTACTTGCTGCCTAGGGGAGGAGGATGGTAGGAAAGGAGGAAAGAAATTGTGGAGCACATGGTTTTGCAAGGATGAATGTTGAAGATTATCTTTGCATGTATTTTGAAAATAAAAAGCTATGCAAATAAATAAATAAAGTGTAAAAATAAATATCAGAAAGTATAGGCATAAAGAGAGAGACCTTTCCTCAAAATGATACTCATTATCTACTAAAATCATTAGTAAGTATTATCTATAATGATAAAAAAAAAAATCTATATCTGTAAATGGTAGAATATTTATAAGGTAGAAAAAAAGCCTTCCCAATAAGAACAGGGGTGAAACAAGGGTGCTAATTAATTATTATTCAATATCACCTTAGAAATGTTAGCTTTAGCAATAAAAAGAAGTAAAAGAAATCCAAGGATTCAAAGTAAGCAATAAAGAAACACTAATACCACTATTTGCAGTATGATGGCATACTTAGAGAACCCTAGAACATCAACTAAAAAAAATTAGTTTGAAATAATTAACAACTTTAGCAGAATTGCATTATATAAAATAAATCCACATAAATCATCAGCATTTCTTCACATGACTAACAAAGCCCAGAAAGAGATAAGAGAAATTCCATTAATAGTAACAAACACTATAAAGTATTTAGAAGTCTGTCTGCCAAGACAAACATGGAGACCATATGAATGCAGTTATAAAAGAGACACAAATTGAGATCTAAACAATTGGAAAAATATCAGTTGTTCATGGGAAGGCCAAGCCAATATAATAAAAAAAAATTGCCAAATTTTATTATTTATTATTTATTATCAAACTACCAAAGAAACTTGACAAAGCTAGACCAAAAAAAAAAAAAAAATAAATAAATAACAACAAAATTATCTGGAAGAACAAAATGTCAAGAATATCAAGGAAATAATGAAAAAAAAATACAAAGGAAGGTGGCTTGTAAAAGCACCAAATTATATTATAAAGCAGTAATCACAGAAACAATCTGGAGAAAAAGAGTATGGAATAGATGGTCAATGGAATAGATTAGGTACACCAAACATAGAAGTCACTGACAAAAGTAATCTTGTATTTGATAAACCCAAAGACCCCAGCTTTGGGAATAGGTACTTACTATCTGACAAAAACTGCTAGGAAAACTGGAAAACAATAGGACAAAAAGTAGCTAGAGACCAACATTTCACACTGTGCCTAAAAGGCAAATACCCTTTGAGTCAGCAATACAACTACTAGGTTTTCATCCAAACAGATTATTAAAATAAGCAAAGGACCTACATATACAAAAATATTTACAGCAGACTTTTTGGTGATGGCAAAATGTTGAAAAGTGAAGGGATATCCCTCAGTTAGAGAATGACTGAACAAGCTATTGTATATGAATGTATTGTATTGTATATTGTATTATATCAATTTTATTGATAAATTTATTTTATATCAATTTATTGATTATATCAATTTATTGATATAATTTATCAATTTATATTATTTATATTTGATAATTGATTTATATCAATTTATATTATATCAATTTATTCCAAAAAGAAATGAGGAATAGAAAGATTTCATAAAACCTTTGAAAAGCTTGTATGAACTGATGCAAAGTACAATGAGCAAAGCCAGGAAAACTTTATACATAGTATCAGCAGCCTTGTCTGATCAATTATTATTAATTTCTCTCTTCTAAGGAACACAACAAATGATCCAAAATGAGTACAAAGGACTCATAGAGGAAAATGCCATTCAGAGCTAGATAAAGAACTGGTGCACTCTAAATGGAGATTGAAATAGGTTTTATTTTTAACTTTCTTATTTGCTCATGATTTTTTTTTTATTTTGATCTTTTTTTTTTACTTTTTTTTTCAACTGTGACTAATATGCAAATGTGTTTTACATGTTAGCAGATGTATAAAAGATATTCAACTACCCACCATGTTTGGAAAACAGGGAAGGAAGAAAGATAGAAAAAGTTGAAAATGGAAATTTTGTAAAAATGAGTGCTGAAATATTTCTTGACATGCATCTGGGGAAAATTAAATACTATTAACATGTTAAAAGCATTTAAAAAATTAAACTGGAAAAAAGTGAAAAACTACAGGGAGTTGCTGTCATTGACTGAGGAAAGGAGCAATATCATCACATCTATACTTAGAAAATTACTTTGGGAGCTATGTGAAGAAAGGGACAAAATTGGTATATGGAGGCTAATGTAAAAGTATAGTGAAGAAATGATGAGAACATGAACTAAGGTAGTGGTTATGATGCAAGAGATGCTGTAGAATTGTATATGTTGAAAGATGTAATTGATTAAATATGTAGAGGAAATGAATATACAAATTTGAAGATAATTGATGGTATTGAGGTGGGAGAGATTAATGGAATTGTGTCCTTGATAGAAATAGGGAAGTACAAAATTGGGATTCATTTGGAAAGAAAAACTCTGATTTGTCTTTTGAACCATTTGAGTTAAGCTATCTCCAGGACATTGAGTTTAAAATGGTGAATAACAGGTGCTGGTGAAGGCTTAGACCAAATTCTGTGTTCACTTCTATCTTTATCTCTATGATCCTTGATCCTTTTTTATGTACAATTTAAGTATTTCAAAGAAATAGTATGACTGGCAGCTATTATGGCAAGGAAATTGACTCTGTAGTTTCTTCATCTGGATTGATGAGAATTAGGAAAAAGGGTAAAAAGACCAAGACTCATTTCTAATATTGGGCCTATGGGTTCAAAAATTGACTTTCAAATTAATTTTGGAAAACAACCCATGCATAATGTGAGAGCTATAGATATCGATTCATACCTGCCATCTTTTAGTAAATTGCGCCATCACTTAATTTAATATAGTTTTTGATCTCTATTTAAACTAGGTTGCTTTCCAAAAGAGCTTTATCCAATATCACATCCAAGGCAATAAACAGTTTATTCTC
This sequence comes from Sminthopsis crassicaudata, assembly GCF_048593235.1. Lineage (NCBI taxonomy): Eukaryota > Metazoa > Chordata > Mammalia > Dasyuromorphia > Dasyuridae > Sminthopsis > Sminthopsis crassicaudata. The sequence goes on along the minus strand of NC_133622.1, from coordinate 60,001,315 downwards.
AATTTCTGGAATGACTTCCTCACTCCCATCTGAAAAACCTTGTTTTGTCATTCCTTTCCTGTTCTATATTCAACCCATGAGGCTTTACCTAATTAATTACACAGGAGATCCCTTTAACCACATATTGGTCCTCCATTCTTCCCAGGTGGCTAGTCACTCAGCATTTAACTATATTGCTCTACACAGCTATAGTTATAATCATACATCTTTCTTTATTTATATATGGAGTTATGTATATGTTTTGGCTTGTATCATCTCAATTATCCAAAACAGTTTGTCCTTATTGTTTATCAGCAGCAGATGTTTATGTTCTCACTAAAGAGATTGGTTTAAAACAAATAAACTTTGGTTAGCATTTTCACTTTCTTTAATTTTAACAACTTTTTTGACATTCACTGAATTCTATTCTTTTCAGGATTATCTTTATTTAGGAAATGTTAATAAGAGGCAAGGAGATTTCCTCTCCACACTTAGTTCAGAACCAGACATTTTCTCCAGGTATTGCTGGATTGCTTGGTCTCTTAGACATTTTCCAACTCTGAGATTCAAAGATTCTGACTCCTAAATTTATTAAAGATATGAGCCACAAACACGTCGTAGAAAGATAGATTCTAAGTGTCCTCAAGTGATATGGGGAAACTGAGTTTTCTAATTTCTTTCATTATGGATCTTCCTGGTCTTTCTTTGAAGAGCTATAATATTACTTAGAATGTTCATCTACATTCAGGTGAGATTCCTGCCAATTCCCTAAAATTATAATAATGATAATAATAATAAGGATTCTAAATATAAATAAATTATTTCTCATGGAAGTTATTTTTTCCTACTGATTCTTCTTTATTAGAATAAATGAAAGTTGTCTGAATTTTTATTCATATTTCCTATTATTCCTTTATTGAGCTTGTAAAAAAAGTACAAGTCTGCTATTATTTCCTAAAAAAATAAATAAATAAATAAATAAACAAACAAATAAATAAATAAATAAAACACTATTTGGTAATATGCATATGTTGATTTTTGGATTAATTGCTCAACACTAGTATTTGCTATTGGTTCTATTACTAAAAATCTATTAAATTATTTATTAATTGGGCTGTACATGCCAAGAATTGTGTTAGATACCAGGAATTCAAGGTGGAAAGAAAATAAAATGAAAAGAGTCCTGTCTTCATCAAGCTTAGAATTTAATGCTTGTGAGAGACCTATGCAAATAAATATAATAATATAGGTCACAATAGAATTAAAATCATAAGTGATGTCTAATGGGGTGACAGTAGAGAGACAAAGAGGAAGAGATCACTTCTAGCAATAAGGAATGGTGTTTATTCAACACTTTCGAATTTACGAATTCTTTCATTTTCTCTAATACTTTTATGAAATAGGTATTATGTATATTGGTGATTCTTTTATAGATGAGTAAACCATAATTTTAAGAACTGACATGATCCTCCATGATCATACATTTTAGAAATCAAAACTAGATTTGGGTGACTCCTCCATCTTTGCTATTATAAGTTATATTACACTTTTTTTCTGTTGTTTTTTTTTTTTTCCTCAAAACTGTAAGAATAAGGGAAAGGTCATTGATGATGTCATATATGAAATGGACATTAAGGAGAGAATTTGTATGGGTAGAGAAAATAACATTTACTCACATTAAAATAACACTCCCCAATTTTCAAATGTCTTTCCTCATAGCAAATGTATGAGATAATTTATACAAATAATATTAATCCTGGTTTGCAAATCAGAGAAATTGAAAAAGGAAACTAAGGTGTATGGATTAAACAATTGGCCCCAAACCAGGCCCAAGTTGGCAAATAACATAGATGGGATTCAAATGCAAGTCTAATTGATTCTTATACCCATTAGATGTCCTTTCCACTATTCTATAAGATATAAAGATGTCTGTTCTGGTCAGCTATTTATATAGAGAGGAATAATGGGGGGAAAAAAAAAAAAAAAAAACAACAAGAAAACTATTAAGGAAGAGCATTTTTTCCAGATCAGATATATATATATATATATATATATATATATATATATATATATATATATATATAAAACCAGAATAATGAAGTATCTCAAATTCAGACTTTATAGGGAAAAAATAAATAAACTAGATTGTTTAGTCTGTAGAGGAAACTTAAGGAGAACAAAATGGCTATCTGCAAGTATTTGAAATTCTAGGCTATGGAAGATAGGCTAAGGTTTGAAGAGGCAAGTTTAGACTTCATATAAAGGAAGATTTTTTTTTTTTTTTTTATTAGAGATATCCAAAGTTGAATGGGATGTATTGAGGGAGAAGTTTTCTCTTTGCCCTCTAGAGATATTCAAGCACAGAATGAATAACCACTTCTCAGATATATTGTAGAAAAAATTTATTTTTTAAGATATTGAATTGGAATAAAGAGCTTCTGATAACCCTCTCAACATTCTGTGATTTGGGGTGAGGGAAAGAAGAAAGATGAGTTTAAAGTACCCTCTATAGACAGAAGACCTCCTAGAAAAGAATTATAATCATATCATCTCCAATTACAAACAAACCAAATCTGCTGGGTAATTTCAGTGTGAAAGTATGTGTGTCATATTTCCAAAGCTTCTAATGAAATATTTCTATGGTTTCTTTTATTGTTTATGTGACAGAAAAGTTCAGATAACATATTTAGTCTGCATATTGAATTGGCAGAAATAGATTTTGAAGTACCTATTTGAGGAGGGTTTTTTTTAATTAATTCAAAATTAATGCAAACACTAAAGGAAAATTTCCTAAAATATTATTGACAAGGCATTTTCAATTATATATGAAGTACTCTGAGAAACAAAACTGAAAAAATAGCTATTTTTTTTTCACCAAATGAATCAACAAAGGATTTCAACTTACTTAACAACTTGAGTGTCTGCAATATTAGCATAATGCCATGTTTCTTAATAATGCTGTTAGATTTTTATCTCAGAATGTTGAAAGTTATCCATACATAATTGGTACTTTTCATAAATATTATCAGTCCCTTGGTATATTCTAAGAAATCAGTCAATTCATTTCATCTCCCTGAGGGAGGAAAGCAATAAATTCTACATTTGGAAAACATCCTCATTTGAATATGAAGAAACATTCTCAAGGGAATTTAGGCAAATTTTGAAAATATTATTTAAGCAAAGAACTTGAGAGAGAATGGAAGAAAAAACATACAAAGACTTTTCCAAGAGCTTATGAACAAATATTCCCACAAAAGAGACAAATAAAGCTCTCCTTATTTTTTGGAAAAGTTAATCTAATGGTTATAGAACATTATAATCATAGTTCTTTAAAAAAAAAAAAAAAGTTGTTTTTCTGCATTTATTTTTCCTTTTCCTTATAAAGCAAGATTTACTACAAAGGCCAGTGGGTAGTGTGCTTCCAGTGCCTACAATGCTAAGAAATGCTTTGATATAACTTTAAAGAGAATTGAAACTAATGGAGAGCATTAGTTTGCCATTTGACTATTTTTTAAAAATAGTATATAAGTATATATATATATAATAGTATGTAAATATATAAGTATGATTCCTGAATGTATAATAATCAAATCTAGATAGCTCTCTTTGCTTGCTATCAATTTTGGTTTTATTCATTAATCTATTTTTATAATTTATATATATTTAAATCTATCTATATATGTGTTTTTGCATACAACATTTTGAAAACTTGTGAATAGCAAGAACTATGATGAAAAGAAAGGCAAAAACAGGAAAAAAAAATGAAGAAAAGAGCCTTAAGAATAAAAAAAAAAATTTCAGAGCATTAAATTTCTATAGCCTAGTAGATAGACCTACACCTTAGCAAAGAGCCTTGAAGATAGTAGATATTTAGTATATTTGTGACTTGAAGGCCATGTAGTATGAATGAAGAAGGAAAAATTGGGATATATCAGGGGAGAGAGTCCTATGCTAAAGAAAGCAAAGTTTCTAAAGGAACTGAAGGATTGAATGCATGGCACATTTCACAATTCAATTAGACTTTCACTGTCCTGTGGCACTCACTCACCCCCTAGCCTCCACCAAATTACCCAATGATTCTTAAATTTGAAATCTCAGTAGGTACTGTTAAGTCTAGGCAGGTGGATTTTACTCAGTTATATTTACAAGCAGTTTTATACCAACACAAGAAGTGCTTTATTCTATGTTAAAAATTTTGGGCACCCTTCCCAGAGTGCCTACAGATGGCCAACAAAGGTGGCAATCTGATTTACCCGGTGCTGTTAGAAAGAGAAAGAAGTACATGGCCAATAATGTCTCTGATTGTGAGGGGGAAGGGAGGAAGAAAATATTACATTAGGTGATTCAGGTAAAATCCTATTTTGTTGGAACATATGAAGTCTTCAAATGACAAAGTAATTGCCTAATAAAATGTTACAGTACAGCCCTAAGCAGAAAAATGAAGCAATTATTTTTTTATGTAGCTCTTAGCTTTCCTAACCCAGAATTCCTTTGTTCTTTTGTTTTGCTTTTCCTCTTGATCTGTTTGAAGAGTGTTTTTCCCCTGCATGTTTAATAGAAGCTGTTCCCCCAAAGGCTGATACTCTATGGTGCTTTCCCATTACTCACCTCAGCAGTGTTACCTTGCTGACTGTAAAATTAAAACTTGACTGTCAAACAGGAAGCAGTGAACCAAAAGCAAAAATTGCCACACTATTGGTTAGAAAACTCATTGTCATTTGGGGCCCACTAGACATCATACTTCATAGTCAAGCAAACACAGTGGCAGTTCAGAAACAGGTAATAGAACGAAAGGGAAAAATAAACAATAATTTCAAAACTAAGGCTTAAGTATAAACTGGGGAAGCAAAGCCCTCTTGCAGTACTCTGCTAAAAAGATTCCAGAAAGACTCACAATTAATTCCAGTTCATGGTGCAATGAAATATTTTAGATTATCTGTTACAAATTAATTGCTTTGGCATAGTTTGGTAGCACCTTGTAAGGATTATTGGGGCAAAATAATTAAGACCATTTGTTTAACTTTCTCTCCATTATATATTCTTTTACTATTTAATCTCATGTCCTTAATTGTTGCTTCTTCCTATTCTTTCCCTCTCTCCCTCCCTCTCTCTTTCTTTCTCTCTCTCTGTCTCATATGCAGAAAAATGCATATATATGCATATATACATACACGTTGTTCATATATAGATCATTCTCATGTATATATATGTATATGTGAGTTGTGTGTGTGTGTGTGTGTGTGTGTGTGTGTGTGTGTGTGTGTGTGTACATAGACCAAAGAGACTAGGATAAAAAAGAAGCTCCTTAATGGTAGAGGCAGGGGCAAGGGGCAAAGAAGGTGATGTTTCTGTATCCAAAACTGAGCACGACACCTAACACATAGTAATTGTCAGAGTGGCAAAGTAACATCACAATGGTAAGAATATTTTGGGATAATGAATTATAAAACATGCATTTGTCATACTGTGCTTGGTTTGGGTTCTTGTTTTCAAGGAACAGAACTTAACCTTATAGTGGATGTCCTAGATTTAGAACAAGAACAGAACTTACAAATCATATAGTACAAACCATTCATTTTACAAGTACAAAATTAAGACTCAAATATTTGAAATGATATGCTAAAGTTCACACTCCAACGTAAATAGCAGACCTAGAATGTGGCTCCACATTCTGCTTCCAAACTAGGTCACTTTAATGATAATGGCTTACTAAGAAATCAAGAGAGTCTACATATTCACCATAGAATTAGACAAGAAAACCTTCACCCTCCCTTCACCAGATGTTCCCTCTACTTCTTTGACTTTATTGAAAGCTTCACATGAAACTGTTCCCAGAAGTGCAACTCTTTTCAGATGTTTCTTTGACCTTGCTCTCTTTATGTGACCCACAGATTTAAGGTACTCTATGGTTGTATGGTTGCAGTAGACAAAGAGATAAATGATTTAATCTAGAGTAACCTAATTTTAACAACCAATCAAGTAGATTAGATCAAGTTAAATTCAGAGATTGTTAGAATTTCAATAGAGTCAGAACAGTGGTAATTGATAATGCATCAGTTATTAGCTTTCTGGCTAAAATTCTGCCATCCTCAGTGAAATCATGCCTGATTTAACTAGTTTATGATACCACCCATAATTAAAGCAGTTTTTTCCCAGGAATTTCCATTTTGTTTTCCATTTATGCTCCTACATTTTACATGTGGTAACCAAAATACAATACATTATTAAATGTGAATTTGACCAACTTAGATCATTATGATATTGTACTTATCTTATTAATTCAGTCCATGTTTTTATTTGGGTAATGCATTTTGGCTCATTTAAATTGTCATCTTCATCTAGATGCCCACAATAACTCCAAAAAACATTTTTTTCCTTTTTGCTGAGTGATGATGAACCTAGCAAACAAAATATTCCTTCCTCTTTGTCTTTCCCTGCTTCCAATAAATGATGACTTAAAAAAAATTAAAAAAAAAAAAAAGGTTTTAGAACTTTTCTAATAAGTGGAACTGATCAAGGAATTCCAATGTTGTCACTAGAGTACAAGATATAGCAAGTACCAAGATAAAAACTTTTGAGCACTGATCTATTAATGAGATATCTGTCAACTGAAGATCAGCCAAACTAAGGTAGGTAAGGCTTATCTCCAGAATGATGACTACCAGATTTTGAAGTTTTGTGTCTTGGCAACTTATTAAATCATATGCTAAAGCAAGGAAGTGTTGTGATCTGCCTTAGGGAATAGATCATAATATCACATTCAGGACTGGAAGGGATGTGAGATTCCACATGGATAGAAACCTTTCAGGCCTTAAAATTTAACCAATAGAAAACCAATAATCTTATCTTGTAGATGAAAAGTTGATGCTTTCTGAGCAGCCCCAGCCTCATTCTGGTAGTTTTGTACTCTTTCTTAGATTAAGTGTACTGTTAAGGCACAAAACTTTATATGGACAGAGAGTAACTTTTTATACTTTTCTCCCCTCTCTTAAGGAAAACAAATAAATCTTATTTTGTCTAGAGAGTATGATGAATGTGGACAGACCCAGGCAGAAGAAATTTTAGAATTTCTACTTCTCTCTCACATTTTCACCTTGTAGAAAATATACTCTTCCCTTAGTCATATAAACCTGACAATATGAAATCTGTCCTTAAACAAAAACAGAAAGGGATGATTAACTATATATGTTGGTTTTCCTTTTTGTATAGAAACAATAAAAATATTTGGAATGTATAATATTGGAGTTTATCTGTTGTTGTTATTGTTTGTCCTTTGTTCTCAAAGAAGACCATGACATCAAGGAGGTGTTGCCATAACATACAAATGAATTGAATGTAAGTGAGAAATACTATACAAAATCTAAAAGAACCAAAGAACAAAAAATGGTTGACTGAGAAAGTGAAATATATAATAGAGGAAAAAATAGCATTTAATTTAGTTTTAGGAATAAAAATCTTCCTACTATCCTCTCACTAGCATTGGCTTTATTGCTCAGCATGTCAATAATTCAAAAGTATAAAAATCCCTGCTTACATAAAGAACTATATAACTCAGTGTACATAATAGATCACCAGGTGACTTTTAACCATCTCTTTTAATCAATACCATAGTGTTTCAATAAAGCAGTAAGGAATTGCTAATGGGGCATTGCAACTTGAATGTGTTTTTTATCCAAAAGAACATGTTGGGCAATATTGCATACAAAGACCACAATGATCTCTCTGAGATCAGAATAAAACTAGTGGGCTATCAAATTTCAATTTTTAAAATATAATCTCTAATAAATAAGTTTGATTTCTATATTAGTGCCAAACACTAAATTAGTGGAAGAGGAGGAGACCTGAACTTGACATGGAAGTGCCTCTGATGATTAATAATTGCTATTTTGTTATAGTGGTTTAGTTATAAATTCCTTAGTTTAGCATTTTTTTATTTTAAGAAATGTATCTAAATTTAATGTTTTTATTTAACAAGCATGTATTAAGCACCTATTACATAAAAGACATTATGCTAGGCACTGAGAATATGGAAACAAATAATTCCTATGATCAAGGAACTTACATTCTACTTGGGGATACATATGCAAAATGAACAAATACAAGAAAGTGTGAGGAAAGCAAGAGCATTATATGTTCTTTAATAGAGTATAGAATTCATAAAATTAAAAAAAAAATTCAACAAATTTGAACTGTCATTTCATCTTTATCTTTAATATTGTTGCCTTTGTAGCTAAATTGTAATAATGTGCAGCGATGGAGAGAAACTGAATTTTAAAAAAAATTACTTTTCAGAAATGTGCTCTTTACTAAAGGCAGGAGATTTTATGGAACTAATTAAGTTAAGCTCAAAGATTTTGAACTTTTATTTACAATTCACAATAATTTGTTATTGAAAGGTAGGTTATACTAATAAGACACTCAAATCTGATTTTTCAGGTTTTTATACACATGGAGCACAGTTCTCCAAAAGAATAATTTTTTAGTTAATTTTCCTTACAATTGTGGACTTCTTTATACAATGTTCTTATTATTCTTTTTGACGCATGGTCAGAATAAGGCTATAGTTTTCCAATTATAAAAATATATTGTTTATTTATATGTATTATGATACATATATGTTCATATATAGAGAGGGAGACAGATATAAACAGAAACAAAAAATAGAGAATATTTTGGGCATATTAATGACAAAAGCTGTTTGTAGATGGGAAAGAAAATAGACTCATCCTTTATTAAATTCTGTTCTAAGAAGAATCAAGATTAGTAATTATAACCAGATAATATATAAAATGGGATAAGTAGTGATAGCTTACATTGTTGAATGCAACTCTATATACAGAGTCATAAAAGACTCTTAGAAAATTAGACAATCAATGTCTTCATTCCACCCTGAGCATTTTAGAAGAATTTCACAATGGCTGAAGAGATCATTGTAGTCTTTTGGAAAAGAGAAGGCTTTATCTGTACAACAAGCAGACCATGATTTTTCAGAAATTAAGTCATGGTAAGCACTGATGTGCTTACAATATAAATGATATGGCTTCTCTTCAGTCTGTCATGTGTTCATTCTATCACTTCCACCTTTGTTCAGGTTCAGATTAGATTAGGAGGATGGGTTACAACACTGGCACTAAAGTCTGGGAAACCATAATCTAATTCTGCCTCTTCATCCTACCATCTATTTCCTTAAATCACCTGATTTCAGTTTCCTTATTTATAAAATGGGCAGTTAAACTTGATAGCCTATGAAGTCCCTTTCAATAGTAAATCTATGTCCCCAATAAAGAAGTCTTCTGCCAGATGTTCCTATCTCAAACCTCTTCTTTAATACTTCTCTGCCATATCCATCTTAATAAAACTCTTTTGAGTCATTTTTGTCATTTACTCTTTAAAATATTTATTAAAATTATTTTAAAAATTCACAATCTCATCTGCATTAATTTCCCATATTAATGTTAGATTGTAACTCTCATAACTTTTAGTAGTCTTTATGATTTTCTAAGACTAAAAAAATCAGGAAAAGAAACAACTACAACAAAACTAAACTCATAAATGCTTTCTGAACCTTGCTTTTTCTGACATGACAAATGAAAAAACCATGACATACTATTAGGGTCAAATGAAGTAAAACTTGCTAGAGCTGTGGTCTGCTCTCACAACCTTATATTGTTCAAAGTCATGCCCATTTCTTTTGGAGGATTTTGAGAAGACATGCTCTCTCTCTTATGGAAAAGACTACAATGGTCCTTAATTTTTGCATAAAAACCAAAGAAAAAAGTTGATCATTTAATATTAAACATAATCTGTGCTTTCACATTGCCTTTGCATCCTGCTCTCAACATGTACTGGTTACTTAACACTGAAACTCCATGAGAACTGGGTTCATGTTTTTCTTTCTTTTATATACCCAATGCTTAGAATAATGTCTGGCACATGACAAAAATATAATAAAGACTTGTTAATGTTTTTGTTATTCTTCATTGATAAAGGGAGTTTTCTTCTTTGGAATATTGATGATTTTGTGGATTTATATTGTAAATCGTGACATTGCTGCATTTATTGTTTTAGTCAATTTTCTTGGGTTGGTTCTTTAAAGTTTTCTAAGTAAATTATCATATCATCTACAAAAACAACAGCTTTGTTTTCACTTTGCCTCTACTAATTCCCTTTATTACTCTTTCTTATCTTATTGCTACAGGTGCTGAATTTAATCAAGATTCTTTTCAACCTCTACTGATATAGTCATTTAAAATATATTATCAACATGATCTATTATGTTTATTTTTATCATGTTAAGTCAACCTTTCATTCCTTGTATATACCCAAGTTTATTACAGTAAAATATTATTATATCTTTTAAGAAATGTTGAATAAATTTGATGTATGAATGGGAATCACCTTACTGAAAGAGAACCTTTAATGTCCTGTCTTTAATGTTTGGTTTGGTTTAAAATAAACAAATAAGCAGAAGAATTGTGTATTCTTTAATATTTCAGTCCACTGTATCATAGTGATGACATGGTTTATGATGGAGTTTATGTTTATTTGCAAAACCCTGCCTATTTCTGCTAATATATTCTTGATGTATGTGTTGATGATTCCCATAAAAATGTTATCTATTTAGGAAATCAGGCATATGGGTCAGCAATTGTTCTGGATTTCTGGATTTCTTTTTGAAATATTAAAAAGGACTTCAACACATTTAATTAGTCTAATTCAACTACTTCCTTTGTCTTTATCTACGGTCATTTTCATATCCATTTTAATAACATCTGATACTATGATGTTAGGGTATAGTGGTTCTTCTGTTCTTTCTCTGATGATTTAAAAAAAAAGTTATTTTAAACATTGCAATCATTTAAAAATATTTGTTTTACGTGCTAATTTTATTCTTAAATGCTCTTGGGATGACTTTGCTTAGTTGAGTCTCTCATCAAATTCTATGTAAACTAGCTTTGCCCTTTATTGCTTCTTTCTGTTTTATTAATTGGTAACTTTTATAATCACACATTATCCAAAGCCATAATATTTTTCAAATGAATTTATATTTAAAACTAGGGTTATGATAGGCGTCATCTGTCTTTCTCTTTGACAAGTTACTTAAATGTTTACATAACTTAGGTACTTTTTAAAGGATCTTTCAACTTCTTTTGTATGGCAATTGGTTTAGACATCTATCTGATTTAGACTTCCCCCTGAAATTGTTGGTCTTCCTTCTATTTATATGCTATTTTCCATTATCATCAACTTGTGTGAATGGATCAGAACTAATTCAAGAAAATATCCTATTTTTTCTTCTTTAAATAATTTATCTAGCTTTGAATTAAATTTAATTTTTTCTTTTAATAAATTAATAGCATCACTATACAAACAAAAGATTTGTGAATAATATCAAATATGATTACTTTATTATCTGATAAAATATTATTAGTTGAAAATTTGTGCTGTTTGGCAATTGCCATATTGGAATTATACCAGTTCTTCTCTGGGTAAATTGCTTATGACATCTAAGTTTATAAAGGGTGGGTAAAATACTTATGCATATATATGAGGAGGATCCTGTGTGAACTTCATGTCTTTGATATTTCTCATTCAGCATTTATAATTCATATTTTACTAAATATCCCTCACCATTCTCACTTTTGTTTTCGTATCCAGATATTCATGTAATATATCTACACATATTTAATATATGTATACATACCCACATATAGATGCATATATATATATATGTATATATATATATATATATATATATATATATATGTATGTGAGTGTATGTATGTGTATTGGAATGCTTTATGAAATCACATGTCAGATTTCAATGTGGCATAGTTTATAGAATTATGGTCTTAAGTAGGAAGAGCAGGGCACAAATCCTAAATCTAACATCAGTGATTCTGGGTAGTTCATTTAACCTTTTTAGCCAGTTCCCTTATTTATAAAATGGGGATAATAATAACACCTACTCATAGGATTATTGTAGGGAACAAATGAACTAAACCATAAGTAAAGCACTTCACCAACTTGGAAGCACTATATATTTGCTGTTATATTTATCATACCATTTTGTTCTCTTCAACACATCTGGAGTTAGGAACTGATTATTTTAATGGTAGTGTTTTTCAAACAGTAAAGAGTAGCTTTTCAGATTTTTCTATTATCATTATCTATTTTAATAATGTTTTCTATCAGCTGATGTATGTATAAATCCCTTGTACATATCTGTGTGACTTTGTGTATGCTGTTTATCCTCACCAAGCCTCACTTTCCACTTCTGCAAAATAAGGAAATGAACTTAGCTGCTTTTTGAGATAAATTCCTGCACTAAATCTACATTTTTGCAAGATAATAAAAGTTATTGTTACTTTAGATTCTCAGGTTTGAATGACATAAGACCATTCAACCTACTCCTTTATATGTCTATCTGTATAAGCAACTTTTACATTTAGTTGGAACTTGTTTCTTTTTTTCATAGTTTTGTTTATCATGAAAATATCAAGACTGATATGATTGAGGACTTCTAGGATCATATCAATTCATTGGTCCTTAGACATTTGAGTTCAGCACTTGTAGCCTATCTTGAATAGATACAATACAAAGTATCTCAACCATTAAAATATAATTGCACTGAGGACAGAATCTTTTCACCTCTTTGGAATCTAAACATCTATCTGAATTCCTGACATAATTAAATACATAGTAATAATAATATTGTGGATTGATTAATATTGGAATCCTTCAGGACTTAAGAAAATATCTCTGAAAGCTTCTTTGGACATAAAAATTATCTTTTGATAACCAATCTAGTGATAAACTTTTCTGGCCTTAGCTAGACTAGTCTTTAGACAAAAATGTATAATAAATTAGTAACTAGACCTATATCTGATCACTTGCTAGTTTAGGAAAACCATTTATATTTCATTAAAATAGTTTTTGAGAACCTAAGTTCATGCTCATAATGAGTTATTAGAATAGGGTTTATTCAAATTTTGAATAGTATTATTAGTTTTACTAAAACATATGCATTATTCAATCACTCATTTTGGTTTTCAAAAAAAAAAATAAATCACACAACAAAATGTTTCTTTCCAAAGGAAAGGGAATTTAATGGATAACAACTAAACCTAGTCAAAACATGGCTAACATAAATACAACAGTACATGAAAATAAACCTCTTGATTTAAGATGACATAGTGTTGAGGTTTCCCATCTGAGTAGCAATAAAGCATTGGCATTTTTGGGGGGTTGGAAGGAGAAATCCCACTATTGCTCATAAAATATAGGCTTTATATGGTTTGCCTTTGCTGAAAACTAAAAGCAGGTGTTTTTCTTCTAGCAAATTTCTGTTCTGTTCACTATTAACAATCAGGCTTCCACAGGTGTGACTGAGCATGACTTCATCTTCCAGAATTAAAAAAAAAAAAAAAGACTTAATGAATCTTTCCAAATTTAAAATTATGAATGTGCAGCTAAGAGATTAACAAAACATTCATGCATATATATTCATAGCTTCAAAATTCAATACTAAGTCTGACAACAGGTTATTGAAGTAGATCTTAAAATTTTTCCAAAGATTTCAATTGCTTATTATTTCTGCCACCAAAATAAAATATTACCTTTTAGGAACGTGCATCAAGGATGTTGTGGATATTTGAAAGACTACAAAACTGGACACAAAGAATAATTTTAAAATAATCAATATTCTGATTATGTATTTCATGGAGTGATGAAAAATATTAATATCTATCTATTTTGAATAAAATATATTTGAACATATATGACCTTCACCTGAAATTCAATTATTTCCAGAATCACAAAATTTGAGTTTCTAAAATGATTTAAGTGAAATGAATACTAAAAGTTAAATGTTGCATAATTGAACTGTATAATCTAGGCCCTAGATAAAAGGTAAAAAATTATACTTTTCTACATTTGTTATAGAAAGCCAAGAGTGCAGATTGATGTTTGTACTTTAAAATACTATCACTATATTAACTGCCATTCCTTAGTTTTCTTTCTTATAAAAGAAAGCTCATTGGCTAAGGGTAAGGTAAAGAACATCTAGAAATGGCAGTGATATAAAGACAAAAATCATAAATCAGCTTTTAAGAGAGGTAGCTTAGATCTTAAAATTCTTAGCTTGACCTAAATCAAAAGAAAAAAAAAATAAGTGTTCATATATCAAAGAGACAATGGAGTCTCTATTTCTACTGTCCTTGACCTTTCCAGTTTTATTTTTTTTTTATTTCTAACTTACATGTCCTTGGTCTTAATTATTATCATAGATATACATTATGTGGGTGGAAAGCACAGAGAAGAAAGTTGTTTTTTGTTTGTTTGTTTGTTTGTTTTTTTAAGTTTATTTCTATTTAATTGTATTTTGTTCAGAGACCTCATTGCTTATCCCTGGAAGTTGACTTCACTTCTTACAAAAAACATCTCTTTCAAGGGCTTTCTTGTTAAAAAATTAAAAGGAGAAACTAAATTTGATTCCAATATAAACCATCTTCCAGAAGTCTTTCTAGAGAAAATTATCAATACTCTCCAATAGAAAAATGCTTGGCTTGAAGTCTTAATCTTCAATTATTGCCCTGGAGCTGATTTCCATTTGGTTGTCAGAAAAAAAATAATATTTTTATAACTGGAAATACTTTATTTTTTAATTTACTATCACTTACTTGAAGAACAAATCATTTCATAACCATAGAATATTCCTTCTATCAATGCAGTACACAGGATATAGAGACATTTCTTCAATATTTTAAAAAAAAAAAAAAGTGACTTGCTCAGTTCCATGTGTCTAATATTGGGGACTATATAGGAATTCAGATACTCTTTATTCCATGTCTGACATGATATTCCACACTTTATCTCTTATTCTAGTGTTTCCTTACATATACAAATACAAAATTTAAAAAAAAATCAATAACATAACAACAATCACCTTCAAAGGTTTATATTCTTTGAACATTATGCTTTCTTGGTTTAATTGTATATTTTTAAATGATTTTGCATAATGTTCAAAGAATATAAACCTTTGGAGGTGATTGTTGTTAATGTTAGTGATTTTTTAAAATGAATACTGCCAAGCAAAATTTCACAAAAATTACAAACCAAACAAACAAACAAGAAGCTGAAGGCCATCTACAGGTTAGCATACAGTTCACTCAATGGAAATATCTCCTAAGTAAATTTTATTCTCATAGAAAATCCTTCCCATTACCCAAACAAGGAATTTATATCACACAACAGCATCCACATGTTTCTCTTCTGGGTCTTTCTTAACATTGGTTCGTTGTACTTTGTTAGACTGTGATAAAATTTCTTGAAATCCATGGCCAGAGTGGTGACATTAAGCATCCCTATGAACTCTGCTTTTGCATACCACCCTTTTAGTTCTGACACTAACAACCTAGTAGAATTTAAGCTGTATCATTTAAATAATGATAAAGCTGTCAAGACGTTGATGTGATTTTCTTCTCAAGCAATTCACCTTCCATTACAATTTTTATTATACTTGATATCGGGCATTTGTAAATCTTTGGATCAGCTTAGCTGCCTCATTTACACCCATTGCACATCCTACAGAGTTTTAACTGACTTACTTTAGGATTCAAGGTAGTTGCTAGGAAACCTTTCTGTGTTCCTTCCATTTCTTATAAAGCATTAACATTTCAATTGATAAGGCTGTACCTTTAGGTATAGAAGTATTTCAGCAGAATCAAACAACAAAAATGGTGTTGGGCTACAGATAATCAAAAACTAAGCCTTGTTCTTCATACCTGTAATACAGGAATTATACTGAAGAGGGACAAATTTTTTTTGAATATTTAAAGGATATTTTGTAATTTTTTTTAAAGCTTTTCTATTAAAATTTTAAATGTGACTATTTTCAAAAGGTTGTTGCTATAATTTGGTCATGGCAGGAGGGTGAGGAGATGTGGAGGTAGACTTCATTCTTTAGATGTTGGATTTCACTTAGAGATGGCTAATGCTACAAGACATACATCTTGTAAACAATCAAAAGATGGTTTAAAACTTCTAAAGAATGTTCTAAACATATCAGAAAGCAAAGGGGGGAAAGAAAAAAAAGAAAAAAGTTCCCACACAAATATGGTACCATAACTAACTCCTGTCTGTTTTAATACTTTATCACTGAAATGTAGGCTTATCATTCACATCAAAATCTTTGTCATTTCTATGTCAGTGCTTCACCCTGCTAAATAAGGAGGGGAGTAAAACTCAATTGTTCTAATTTGTTCTAATTATTGGATGGGAATATGTGAAAGGGAAAAAGTCTTCACTTGGGGTCAGAGAATCTGTCAATGTTATTACTAACATCTCATATGAATAACAGATTTAAAAAATTGGCAATCTGAAAGGATTTTAGTATCTATCTAGTTCATCTGCCCCCTCCTAAAAAAAAAAAAAAAAAGAAAAAAAGAATTCCCCTTAGCATGTTCATTAAGTGGATCATATGAACTCTGTAGGAAAACCTCCAGAAAACAAGAAAATACACCATCTCTTGAAGCAGATTATATTCTATTTTAGAAAGTTCTTGGGACAGCTAGGTGGTGCAGTGGATAGAGCACCAGCCCTGAATTCAGGAGCACCTGAGTTCAAATCTGCTCTCAGACACTTAACACTTCCTAGCTGTGTGATCCTGGGCAAGTCACTTAACCCCAGCCTCAGGGAAAAAATAAAATAATAAAAAAAATAATAAAAAGTTCTTTTTTGTTTGTTTGTTTTGTAGGGGAGACAAGATAACATATTAGAGGCATCTCAATTTTCCCTTCCAAACAGCTTTAAAATACTTCCTCAAATCAGATTTTGTGGTGACAATGCCAACAAAAAGAGTGAGTTGTTTTTCTAGCTTAAGACAATTTAAAAGGTCAGCAGGACAGGTTAATGTCACCAGGGTGGGAGTTAGCCCAGAGTGTTTCAGGAGCAGGAACCATGGCTGAGAAAGTGAAAGCAGTTACAGCAGTTTGGGGAGTTCTTAGTCCTAAATCAATATGGCATTTACAAAAATGGGACTCCTACTATAGTACTGGATACAGGTGATGCTGATTGGCAACTCTATTGCCCATAAACACTTTTGGCTTTTATTTGTATTTAGTTGTATTTCTATTTTTGTTTTTTTAGTTGTATATTCTATTTTTCCCCAAGTCTTCTTAATTTTCACCAACCTATGTTAGCCCTGATGTGCACATTTGTTCTATTTGTGGAGGAAATCTGGGAGCTTGAGATTTATAGACCTAATCTGCTATCTTCCCAGAATCCTCTGCCACAAAATTTCTTAAAGGAAAAGAACTCCTTTAAAAACTGAATTGGTCAAATGGAAAAAAAAAAAAAAAAAGAGATACAAAAGCTCACTGAAGAAAATAATTCCTTAAAAATAATTCCTAAAAAATTGCAAGTGAAACCTATTAGCTCTGTGAGAGAAGGAACATTTTTTTTTAAAAGGCAAAAGGATGAAAAAAATAAAAAGTGAAATATCTCATTAAAAATACTGACTTATAAACATATTTAGTAATTCAAGAGTTCCAAAATATTTATTATGAAAATAGTTCCATCTAATTCCAGAAAGAGAATGATGAACTATGAGTGCAAATTGAAATATTATTTTCTCTCTTTTTTATTTTTATTGCTTTTGTGATATGTTTAATTTGGAATTATTTTTTGCATGATTTTTATGAACATGTGTCATGTACATGATTTTTTTTTTTTTTTTTTTTTTTGCTTTATCACTTTGCTTGCCTTGTCTGGGGAGGGAGAGGTCTGGAACAGTGCAAAGCAAGAGAATAATAAATTTTAAACTCAAAGTTTAAAAAGAAATGCTAAAAAATTAATGTTTTTTTAAAAGTTTTTTTTTTTTTTTTTTTTTTTTTTTTTTTTTACAAAAAAGCTAAATTTGCCTCTTTGCAACTTCTACCCAATCCTCTTCTTTTGGGAGTTAAACAGAAGTGAAGATTTAATCCCTTCTTCACATGATAACCCATCAAAATCTTAAAATCACTAGCACAGCACACCTGAAGCAAAACATGCCCACTGCTTTATCTAATTTTCACATAGCATGGATCCAGTTTTTTTTCATCATCTTGTTACTTCTGCTCTGGCAACTCCCCACTTAGTCAATGGCCTCCTTAAACAATGGTGGGCAGAACTAAACACAGTACTACAAATGAGATATGATGAAGAAAGATTAAATTGGAGCTATAACCTACTGATTACTGTAAGTCATAACCCACTTTTGCAATGCAATATCATTTTGTCTTTTTTGTTTTTACTATTATAGCACATTGTTGATTCATATAAAGGCTGCAGTCCACTAAAAATACCTAGGTATTTTTCAGAACAACTGCCATAAATAGTCTTCCTCCCCATTATGCATACAAAATTATATTCTATGTCTAAGGGCAAGACTTTATATTTATCCTTATTGAATTTCATCATATTAGAATAATCCAGGTGCTATAGTCTGACAAGATGTTTGTGTATTCTGACTCTGTGATCTAGTAAGTTGCTATATTACTCAGCTTATTTTCTCACCAGTATATTTGATTTGAATATCAACTATGAGTTTATCAAGAAATTGATAAAAATATGTTAAACAGTACAGGACCAAGCACAAATCCTTGGATTATGACATCATGTAAATTCATGTCTGCTGTCTGGGGGAAAAAAAAAAAGAAAAACTTACATAGAAATTAGAGTTGTTCAAAAGTAGAATAGGTTGTTCCAGGAAGTAGTGAGTCCCCTCCTTGAATGTTTTCAAGCAAGGAATTGATGGACCTTTGGCAAATGTATATTATGATAATTTTTAAAGGAATGTTCTTGACTATATGGCTGTAAAAATCCTTTTAACTTTAAAATTCAATGATTCTTTGATTCCTATGACACTTTCCCCAGTTAATCACAACTATGCACAGAATGATTCAAACCTACCCACACTCAGCTGAAGTTGGCCCGGTACCAGCAATACTTATTAAGGCTATTGCTTAATCTTATCCCAAAACCAAGGCAAAAAAGTCATGATCTCTACATCTATTGCTTCACAATTGTCCTTATGAAAATGGGAATGAATAGCAAGGAGCTTTCAGCAGCTTGAAACTGCAGGATCTTAATCAGCATTGTCAGGTAGGTAAGACCATTACATACTAAATGGTCTGAAAGAAAATTCACATCAAGAAATGGTGAGATAATATAGTCTGGGTCTAGCTGCCATTTTCTGTTCATCATTAGGATAAAAAAAAAAATAAAAAGAAACTATTCTTTTGTTTTCTCAAAAGCTAATGCCTTCTATCCTCTGCAAGCTATGGTATGTACACTCGCTGCACACCAGGAGTTCAATCAGGGAGATGTTTCAGAAGAGCTTTTCATAATGACACCTTTTTCTTAAACGACTGTATTGGTTCTTTTCAATTGCTTCAGATGGCATTTTTTAAAGGTTAACTGCAAAGGGCCTGTTGGATCCCAGTTTCAAGTCTTTTATTATTTTCCCATGGATGTTTCAAAGTCTTTGTAATACTGCTGAAGCTGTTCATCTGTGATTATACTGTGCTGAACTGTGTGTGTGTCAACTCATTATCCCAAACAATAGTTAATGTAGCAATTCTGAACTGTATTGGATTGCAAAACTGCAGACTTCAAGAAAATATTTATCTGCTTAGAAAAATATTCTGGAGCAAATATCACTGCTGTCTTCTTTTGAAGGAAAACTATTAGCTCTGTATATCTGTTTTGATCTTAATAATGATGTGGTTGGTGGTCTGAGCGTATTGTACCCATGGACTTTGCCTTTATCACATTTTTTTAAAAGTCATTGATGCTCTATCTTTATTTATATTTGTGAGGTAATTGGAGTTAAGTGACTTACTCAGGGTCACATTAACTAGTGAGTGGCAAGTGCCTGAGGCAGAATTTGAAGTCAGGTACTCCTGTCTCCAGGATCAATGATCTATCCACTGCAACTGTTAGCTGCCCTATTGATGCTCTTTAAAATAATAAATTAAGATAATAATTATTTGAAACCTCCCTTATAGCAAAGAGCAATGGCAAATACCATTTCACTTCTCACCTCTATAAGAGCCAGTTGGTGCAATGAATGGAATGATAATATTCAAATCCAAGGATTTGGGTTCAAATGTCTGTTCTACCCTTTAACTATCTGTATTCTTGGGCAAATCAGTTAATTTCAATGAACAACAATCACTTGACAATAACAATATTAATAACAATTAACATCTATATAATGTTTTAAGATTTATAAAATATTTTAGATTTAATTACATTCTTATTTAAAAAAAAATCTTGTGAGAAAATGTATACTATTATTATTATCATCCCCAATTTTTAGAGAAGAGGACTGGCTTTTAAAGTGATGAAGTAACCTACCTAAAGGCCAAACAGCTAGTAGAAATAGAAAGAAGAAAGGAAGAGTATGTAAATTTTATGAATCTGAGGACCAGCACTCTATGCCATCTACCTCCCTAAAAAGAGATTGAGCTAGAAGACTTTTAACCTTATCATCTTCTTCTAAATCCAATCAGTCTTGTTTTTGTTGTTTATCCTTCTTTTTCAAAATGACTATGACATCAGGGAGGAGATACTGTGACAAGCAAGTAAATTGGATTAATTCAGGCTAAATTGTACAAAGTCCCAGCCTCACTTTCTCCTCCACCCATTCAGTAAGATTAGAGACAAAGAATAATCTCCTTTACCTAGTCAAAAAAAGTCCCTTAAGGAAGGAAAGTGTTCTATCCTGTTCTCTGGGATCAAAATTGGTTGCTGTATTTAATCTGAGTCCATCCTCCTTTTTGTATGATTTTATTTATATTATTGTAACACATAGGTTTTCTCTTTTTGTAATTTCTTTGTAGTTTATTTTTGTTCTATATTTTTTCCTGAACTTTTTTATATTTGTAATTTCTTAGGATATTGTGAGAATTTTCTTACATACATATATAACAATATAACATTCCCAACTGATGAGCATTCAGTTACCCTTCTCCAAATTCCAATGATGGATAAATTAAATTTAAGCAAGTTTTTTTTTTAGGGTTTAGATACAAATTAACATATATAATACCCCCACCCCATAATCCCTATTGATTACATTGGCATAATCACAATCCCAATAGGACAGATTTACAGCTGGATAGGATCTTTGAAATCATCAAATCCAACTCCTTTGTGAATGAAAGCTATGTGAAGTCAAGATCTGTTCCATTTTTCTATTCATATCCCCAGCACATGATGAGAATTGAATATCAAAGCTGTCACTCAAAGGAGAAAATTAAAACAGGGTAATAATTAAATTAAAATTAATTTATATTCCTTGCCACGTTTGAAGATGCAATAAAAAAATCTAAAAGCAGATCAGATTAAAATTTACAGTGATATAAAATATCAACGTTTTGGGACATTCTCCTTCAATGAATTTTTATAAATCATAAAATCTCAGGAATCTACCTATATACTAGGGAGAAAAAATCCATTCTACAACATATCTCTGACCATCTAGTTTTCATTTTAAGACATCCAGTGAAGGAAATTTTAGAAAAAGGCTTTTAAATAGGGCTTGTGACTGAATCCTTCAGTGTATACTTTCTAAAAACTCTGGTAATTAGAAAGTTTATTTGTTTCCCCTTATATTAGGCTCAATTTTGTCTCTTTGTTACTTTTATCATTGATCCTTGTTCTGCTCTTTGGTACCAAACAGGACAAGTTTAATCGATTTCCCACATAACAGTATATTAAGAGTTGGGAGCATCTGTGATATCTTACCTTAAAAACTTCAGTTGATCCTTATACAGAGGGATCATGCCCTATATTTCATTTGGACATCTATAAGCCTAACCTTTCATTATCCCCCCAAACACACCTTTTCCACCCTTAGTATTTTTTTTTCAAAGTACATGTAAAGATAGTTTTCAATATTCACTTTTATAACATTTTGAATTTCAAATGTATTCTCCTCTCTCTTCTGTTCCCAAGACAGGAAGCAATCAAATGTAGATTATACGAGCACTGACCATCCATAATTCTTTCTCTGGATGGGCATCACATTTTCTGTGATCTTTGTCTTTGATCATTTTATTGCTTAGTGTATTGTAATTGATCATCATAAATGTTGCTGTTACTATATACAGTGTTCTGCTTCTGGTCACTTCATTCAACATTAGTTCATATTAAATCTTTCCAGGTTGTTTTATTTTTCTGAAATCTTCCTGTTCTTCATTTCTAATACCATAATAGCATTCCATTACATTCATATACCACAACTTTTTCAGCCATCCCCCCAACTGATGAACATCCCTTCAATTTTCCAATTTTTTGCCATCACAAAATATTTTTGTCCATGTGGTTCCTGTCACTTTTTTTATTATCTTTGGGATATGGAACTAGTAGTGATACTGATGATCAAAGAATATTCCCAATTTTAGAGTCCTTCAGGCATCCCACATTGTTCTCCATAATGATTAGATCAGCATATAACTTCACCAACAATGCAGTATTATTCCAATTTTCCCACATCTTTTTTTATCATTTTCTTTTTCTGTTCTCTTAGCTACTATAACAACTATAATGGGTACTCCAGAAATGTTTTGTTTTGCTTTTCTCTAATCAATAGTGATTTAGAGCAATTTTATGTACCTAGAGAAAACTTTAATTTATTTATCTGAAAACTATCTGTACATATTCTTTGACCATTTATTAAGTGGGGAATGGCTTGTATTCTTATAAATTTGACTCAGTTATCTATATATTTGAAAGAGTAGGCTTTTATCAGAAACACTGTGTATAATTAACTGCCCCCCAGCTTTCTGCTTTCCTTCTAATCTTGTTTGCATTGCTTTGCTTATTAAAAATAATAATAATAATAATTTAATGTGATTGAAATTATCCATTTTGCATTTCATTATGTTCTCTATATCTTGTTTCATCACAAATTCTTTCTTTTTCCATAGATTTGACATATAAATTATTCCTTGCTCTCATAATTTGCTTATAGTATCAACATTATGTCTAAATCATGTACATTTTGACCCTATCTTGGTGTTTTATGATTTTAAAGGAAAGTTCGGATTCACCCATTTAAATAACGCTCCACACACACGAAATTGAAAAGTGAAAGGAAAGAAAAATATTTTAATTAGATAGGGCAAGGTATAGACAATTTAGACTTACATAAAAAGCAAATAACAATAAGAATAGCTAATAATATAACAATCACTATTATAATGGATAGAGGAAGAGAATACATCACCAACTCAAGGGAACTCGAAAGATCATCAAATGGCTGGGAGCCCCTCTTTTTCAGCCTTCTCAACTTGAGTTGTGTAAAGATTTTCCCTGCAAGGTGTCCCTTCATGGGCGAGGCTCTGTCATAGTATGGGATGCTGACTTTTTATATGTCTTTAGACAAAGAAGGCTTTTTGCCAAAAAATTATATAAGGGTTTGGCACATACATCTGTGCAGGTGCGGGGTACAGGAGGGCTTCACTAGTTGACTCATTCCATATCGTCTGCTGTAAGGGTACACAGAAAGTGCAGCTAAGTGACAGACTGACTTTTGTCTGACTTGTTAATCTTTTTGACAACAACTTTGTTTCCACTGTGATGTGGAAAGGCCTGGATGGCATTTGGAAAGGCCCAAGTTGGGCCCCGGGGACATTCCTTCCTAGGTGCAGATCCAGCAGCAGAGTTCATCCCCACCAGAGACATTTGTAACCTGGGGATCCAAGAGAAGGACCAGACAACAGTCCAGAGAGACCAGCCAGATGTCCGCAGCCCTTCAGACGCTGATGGCAGCAATGTCCCTCCTGACCGTAACACCAGAGACACCAGACACAGTTCCAGTGTTGCAGCTGAAATGGACTGTTTTGGGTGATACGCAATATAAAGACTGTAAATGGACAATGGGCCTGCTTGCTTTTCCCGTGGCCACTTGCCATATGGTGGCCTGGGAAGAGGCTTTGCCCTATGCTTTCTATTGAAGGACTATGCTTTTAAATTAGTGGGTGAAAAACCAACACACCCACCTGCCATTGTTATTGAGACAATGTTACTGGACATGACTGCTTATGTGCACCTGTGAAACTAGAATTGTTCTAGAATTGTGAAAAGTGCAATAGAGAATTGTGATAAGCTAGAATTGCTCTAGGATTGTGAAAAGTGCAACAGAAAATTGTAAGAAACTAGAATTGGTCTAGAACTGTGATAAATGTAACTAGAATTGTGACAACCTACCTACTGATATTTGTTAACTAGAATTGTGATGTTTTACCTTGTTGACTTCCCACCTCAGTGTTGACATCCTACCTCATTGGCATCCAACCTCTTTGGCTTATCTCGAGTATGACTTTGATGAATAGGTTGAACATTTGGGCCACTGTTGAGCCTGGTTCTTATTGTCATACTTCTGTTTACTGATCTGCTGCTTTGTACCTCCTTGGGCATAACACTCTGTCATCTCATGGATCAAGTGGACTATAGCTGGTGCTAAAAGTTTAGCTTGGTGAGATGTGCGGTTCCCGCAAAACAAGAGAAAGGGAATTGTAAGGGCCCTTTAAATGGGTGCCACAGTGCATCGGGAGATTGAGGCCCAGAAGTAATTTCTGTGGATATTAGGACTGCCCTTGGGCGGGATCCTGGCCATATTGAGATAGTTTTGTAATGGGTGACTCTCTCGCTGATTGGCTGTGTGTGTGACCTCACAGGCCCTATGTAAGCCCACTGCAGGCAGCAACCACTCTCTTTAACCTCGTGCTGTTCACCCTGGCTCCCCAGCCTGGGTGGCCAAGCCAAGATGGGTAGCCAAAAGAGGTAAGGGTTTTGGTAGTGAACACATGGGTCTTCTGACCAGGTGTTCACTCGGGAACCAACAAGTCAGGGCATCAGTCAGGGCATTATGTGAGTAGGTATAATAAAGGCTTTTAAGATTACACGTGGCTGTTCTTGAGTGCGCTACCGGTTATTAAGCTATAGATTCAAGAGATTGTGGCCAGAGACCTTAGAAGGCCTCAGAGGAGGCGAGCCGGGTAGAGTTCACACTGCAGAGGACAGTGGTCAAAGGTACTCTGGTGGGTCTAGGACAGACTAGTAATTGTAACTGCCAGGAGAGCACGTTACAGTCTGCATCTTGACAGTTCTTTATTAATTGCCTATGCTCAGGGAGGGAGCCACTCCTCTCTGGAGCATAAACATCTCTAGGAATGGCTAGTTCCTAGTATCTAGTGTCAAAAATATACAGAGTTCATGGAATGGTCAAGTTCCCATAATTTGGAAGCTCAGGCCTGTTAGATTTGAGTGAGCTTATAATTCTAATATGAAATTTTAAATTTTTTATTCACTTAGTCAAAAGAGATAGAAAATATGGTAAGGGATCACCACATTAGACAACAACTTCTTTCAGAGAGCCTTAAATTTTGCTATTGCTGTTTCATCTAAAAATAACAATAACAGATTTGGAATAATATGTAGACATCAGAAAACAGAAGATGAAATATATTTGATTTCCTGATGCCAAATTTGACTTGGTTAGAAAACCTCTTCCATGGTAATGTTTGCTTTGGATTGACTTACAGCAGATTGAAGGGCCCAGCAATAATGATTTCAAAGATATACACAACTCTACTTCATCTGAAAACAATCTGTCTGCCCTTTGCTACTGGGAAACTTAAAAAGGTTAAACCTTAGGGGGAAAAAAGGATTTCTTTCATCCACAGAAATCTAATAGAGCTGAACATAC
The DNA here is from genome assembly GCF_048593235.1 of Sminthopsis crassicaudata. NCBI lineage: Eukaryota > Metazoa > Chordata > Mammalia > Dasyuromorphia > Dasyuridae > Sminthopsis > Sminthopsis crassicaudata. The sequence goes on along the minus strand of NC_133622.1, from coordinate 59,975,577 downwards.
TTAGCCTTACAGATTACAATAATTTTTTGTTAAAAGGCACTAGTTTTTAAGAAAATTTGATAATGTAAAGATTTTGTCTATTTCAGGCTTTTGTTTTATTTCTGTTATTTGCTTTTGCATTGTTTTGGTGATCAATGGTAGCTCATTTTCAAAAAGTAATAGTCTCACACTGAAAAATCCAGATTAAAAAATGTTGCTTTCCACCACTGTGGACACATTTTAGATATACATGGCTATTTGTCCAATTAAAGACTATTTGTCTTAATAGTAGTGAATAGGCCATTTCATCTGGCAGTGCCATAGAACCACTGATGGGCCACTTAACCTGTGTTAACATCTCAACTATAAAATGCACCATTATACTCAACATGACAATCAAGGACAAAATGAGTACATGTGCCAATAGTTACTTCTGAAGACCACCCATTACTAGTCATGCAATGTACTAATGCAATTTGGGGTTGGTTTTTAGACCCAGTCTTTTACATTTATACTCTTTCTATATAATTACTTTTGAAATGAGAATAAAATTCCCATAATTATAAAATGGCCCTTTGTGGTCAAATGCATCAAACTTTGCTTATTTATCATAGTTATTTGTCAATCCTGACTCCTATTTATAGTGTGTATGTTAATAAAATATTTCAAAGAAACCTGGAAAAGAAGTCTCTTTTTCTCTCCTTTGACATTTTGGTGAAACTAAGCAGACACATTGGATGCCATTCTTCACCATTAACATAGTAACCTGTCAAATTACTATGATTTATAAAATTAGAGGCTTTTAACTTAATACTCATTTTGGACAACCATTTTTTCTCACTTAGAACTACTTTTCTTTGCTCTATTTCAGGATGGATTTTTTTTTTTTTTTTTTTTTTTTGGCTGTAAAGCAAATATTGACCATTTTAGGCCTCTACCTATACGGATATATACATTTTTAAAAGGTGGACTTTATGCCATATTTTTTTTTCCTCTGGGGACTCCAGACAGACACACTTTCCTCCTAATAGATCTGGGGGGAAATGCTGAATTTTAATTTATGTTTTCAAGTGACAGGTAGTGATGAATGGCCTGACAAGGCCCCCACCATCAAGCTTTAGAGTGCCAGAGAGTGGAGCTGGCAGAAGGCTGCCAGTTTAGTTACCAATGGCTAACAGCTTTAAGGCTGCACCTTTCAAGTCATTTGTTATATTTCTTCAAAGCACAGCATTTTCCCATAGTTTATTCAAGTAAGCATTATTTTATAACAAGATGTTAAGATCATTTTAACATTGCCAACACATCTTTTTTCCTAGCCTGAACAATTCGAAAAAGTAGTCAATATCTTGAAACTTACCTCATTATATTTAAAAGCATAAAACACATCTGATTAAGCATTTCTTAAGTCATTATCAACCAATTCTCTCCTTATTTTTCAGAAGCCTTTTTCCTAAGCAATTCAGTCTTTGCCTTCATCACACAAATCACTCATTTCAAAGATGAAGCATTATTGTCCCATCTTACCAAGAGGTAATGTCTGTCAGCTTAGGCTCCTTGTCAGAGAAAGCATATTTGCAAGTGGAAGGTATCTAATTTTGGCCGTCATCAGTAAGGAGGATGTTACCCTTAGTTGTCAGAGAAGGGATCATTAAGGAGTCTATTTTCTCTTTTGATGCAAGCAACGCAGATCAACTTTTCACTGCGTTTAGAGTCTTTGAACAGTTTCCATTTTAAACTTCATTACCCTTTACATTTTATCAATGCTACTTTCTATGAAGTAAAATCTGAAATATAAAAGATCTTATCATTCATTTTTAAAATTTCATCAATTAATTCAATATATTTTTAAAGAATTCCTATTAATTCATTATTGAAAAACTAGAGAGGAAGTTGAGAAGTAAAACCTTAATTTCTAATTTCAGTTATTTCCAAAAGCTTATATTTTATAAGCTCTCCTATGATGATCTTTAAGTTGTTAATAAGACACATTTTTTCTAACCTTAAGCTTTATTTTCAATGATTATTAGTCAGTAATTTATTTTATTTTGATTAGTTTTCTCCCATTCTGATATTTCAATACATTTTAAATTTCAAACCTAAACCCAAAAAGAGAGTAGCTTTGCTTTGCTCTTACAAGAATGTCAGGTGTTCAAACTTCAAATTAAAGCTTGTTTATCTTTGGAAAAGTGAAGTATTCTAAGATACTCCATAACCAAACTAAATTTATACCAAGTCATCAAGAAGCTGTGGAATAAGAGGATCTGGTTTCAAATTCTACCTCAGATTCTTACCACCTACATTACTTCAAGCAAATAAATTAATCATCCTGGACTTCTTTGTACTACTTGGTAAAATGGATAAATTGGATTAAATGATCTTTACTTTCATACCATTTCTGAAACTAGGATCCTATAATCTAATGACCTGAGTCATCATTAGACCAACTGTTGCAATGGTTCAGAGGAGTGACATAATTCAGGGAATTTCCACTTCCATTGGACCCTCCCTCTGTATGTTCCTTTGTCTGGAGTACAATCCACAGGATAACAATTCTATCATCATAAGTCTTGCCCAAATCATCATCCCAGCCTAATTTTCCTTTTCAAGTTCCCTCTTATGGCAACAAAATTCAGATAATTTGCAAATTAAGCATCTCATTCCCCTAAAACAATAACAATAATGCAACTAACAAGAATGCTAGCATTTGCAAAGTACCAAATATATGCCAGTCACTATATTAAGCACTTTATGTATATTAACAAGATCTTCATAAATGCTTATTGATAGCTACTATTGCTATCCTGATCTTCCAATAGAAGAAACTGAAACAAATAGAGTTATAATTGACTGCTCAGGATCACATACCTAGTAAATATCTGAAATTGGATTTGAACTCAGATCTTAAAATCTATCCACTAAGTTGCCTACTGTGATCCTCTACCATGATTATTCCCTGAATCTTTCTCTTTTCCTAATTAATTTTTCACATCTAAAAGATTTTCTGCTCTTGCTATTATTAAATTGGAGGAAGGTAAGTCTGGGCTAAATTGTCTAGATAGATTTTAAAATTTGACAAAGGATACAGATAACATCCAAAAAGATATTTGAAAGTTTAATATGAATTGGTTTTCTCTCTCTTTTAGACCTAGGTAGATACCACTACATACCTTTAGAGATATTTAGAAATATGAGAAGCCTTCACCCTACCTAGCTCCTTTTTTATAACAAATAGCCAACTCATTGGATTTCATTCAGTTATTTAGATTGTCAGAAGAAGGGAGAAATGATGCTGATTCTTCATGCTTTCTCAATCTATGTCTCCCCTACCTTTCCCCACCTTCTCCCCCACATTGGATCATTTCCTGAACTTGCTTCTTTTCTTCACCTCAACCATGCCATTTATCAATCTGTCCTTCACTGTATTGTTTGTCTTTAGTTGCTTCCATTAATATTTTCATATTCTTTTGTCTTTTAATTATATTATCACCAGCATCTTCTTTTCAAATGTTTCCACTAGTCTTCCTTTTTAATCCTTTATATTACTTTGTTGATTTATTTTCTTTGAATTGCTTTAGATCAGCTATTTATTGTATCATTTCTAACATGACTTCTCATGCCTATAGGGATGTTTATTTTTTCTATATCTTCATTTCTTTTGCTATTGAAATTTGTTATAGTTTGTTTCTTAAATATTTTTAGTTTTTTCATGAAAATTGTGTTTTGTTTTATTTTGTTTTTTCAGTATTCCTACTTCTATGTTTGAGGGTTATCCTGAAAATGAAGGACCTTCTCTTCCCTTGTCCCCCATAGTTTACTTTGCCATCTTATTATAAGTGCATAGACACTGATTTGAAACTGAACACTAGTGGAATGGCAATGTTCCTCTAGCTTAGTGAGTATAATTCTAACTCTCTGAACAGTAGAATTTAATAGGGATATTTAATTCATTCTAGGCCATGTCTCCAATTGGTGGCAAAATTCACCAGCACAGAAATGCTACATCTTTCTATTATTACCAAGCATCTGAACTAGTGATACTGACAGTTTTTTATAGTATCCTTACTCTCTATATAGGTATATTTGGTTATTCAAGAAATGTTATTACTGTTTTATTTAAAACATGTGCTACTGGCTTTAGTGTCGATTTTCAAAGAGTACTTTCCAAAAAGTACTTTCAAAAGGGAAGAAAAAAATGTGACCTTGCACTAATTATAAGCTATCATGCATCCATTAATGAAATATGACCTAGCAATAATTAATTAATTCTAAGTTGCTTAACCCTTTGACAATTTTTAGAATAAGTACATGTGCATTTCAATCGTCCATCACATGAAAGTTAGCAAGAATGCCTAACAAACTGAACAAATGGAATTTTTATAATAAGTATTGTCTGATATCATTTACAGGTTATATTCATCTCAAAAACTATTTTATAAGAAATGTGAGAGAACAAGTAGCATATTCCACATGCATTTTGTGACTGACTAGACCTCTAAAAACAGTTTCATTTAGAAATCTGAATTTGACATGTGTTTGTCAAAATGACATATTTTGAACATATGGGCATTATTTGCTAACATATTCAATTCCATATGTTGTCTACCCTAAAGAAAATTTTTGCTTGGGTATGTGTTGGACTAGCTAGTTACCAAGGTCTTTTTGAAAGTTGAAATTATGGATTCCCTTATATCCTTTCCAAATGATTCTGGAATTTTTTTTAGCTTAAATAGTGTAAATGGTTACTGAACCATTTTCTATGGAAAACATAGATTTTAGTACTAATTGCAATATTGCATTAAAATTAAGCTTATGCTATAATCCCTTCAGGTTGCTATGAAAATAGTGATCTGTGTACTTGATTAATACACCAATAGCCTTAGGGGAAAATAGTTATTTCCAAAACCACAAAAACAGAAAGAGTTAGCAAATATCCAAATAAATTTCTCATTGATATAAAGAGAATTTGACTTAACCTCACTTGTATAGTGAGGTGATTCAGACAAGTTCCAATGTTCTTGTGATAGAGAGAGCCATCTTCATCAAGAGAAAGAATAGTGGGGACTGAGTGTAGATCATATCATTGTATTTTCACTTTTTTTGTTGTTGTTTGCTTGCATTTTGTTTTATTTCTAATTTTTTTTTTCTTTTTTGATCTGATTTTTTTGTATAGCATGATACATGTGGAAAGATGTATAGAATAATTACATATGTTTAAATACATATCAGATTACTTGCTGCCTAGGGCTAGGTGGGGGAAGGGAGGGAGAAAAATGGAACACAAGTATGTTTTGAAAATAAAAAGCTTTAAAAAAAAAAAAAGAAAGAAAGAAACATGCTTGTATCAGCTGATCATAGGCTGCACAAACCACTCAAAGAATTTAATAACTATTTCCCCTAGGTACTGTGCCAAGGACTGTGCATGAAACTAGGATACAAAGAAAAAAGTGAGATTATCTCTGCCATAAATGATCATCTATTGTAATGCTCATATAATATGTACAAACATAAATATACGCAGAATAGATTTTAAAATGAATGAATGTAAAGCAGTTTTTGAAGGGAGGATTCTAAGAATTCCAGGGATCAAGAATGTCCGTGTAGATTCATAAACAGATGACATTTGTCACCAGTTCAACCCTCTAATTTTATAGATGAGGAAATTAAAACTGAAAGAGCTTAAGTGACTTGCCCTCACTGGTAATGACAGACCCAAGGTTTAAACCTAGATCCTCACTCTTCAAATCTTGTGTTCTTTCTACTGTACCATCCAGAAAAATATAATATATGTTTCTAGGTCTATGTAGATGAATGATTTACAGGGATTTACAGCATCTTTAACTTTTCCATTTATATCCACATTGTTTGTAATTAAGGCAAGATTTATTTTTATTATTTTTTTCAATTTTAATTATTTTTTATTGTTTTAGTAATATCTTTTTTCTTTACAAAATGCATGCAAAGATAATTTTCAACATTCATCCTTTGAAAACTTTGAATTTAAGGCAAGATTTAAATGGAATCCTACATTACTGAGAGAATACACTGGAAGGATATTTATAGTGCTCCCTGCTAGCCACTAGGAGCAGCATCACATAGAATCAGTAGTAGTGACATGACTTACTTTCCAAGGAGAATGGAGAATTGAAAGCTAAAGGGGCAAATAGCAAACTATAATTCTATTGTTGTTGTCATTGCTGTTTTTGTTTTTGTTTTGGGGGATGCTTGTTTGGATGACTGGAATGCTAAAATCAAAAAAAAAAAAAAAAAAAAAAAAAAAGAAAAGAATTGTGGAGATATAGGAACTAGTGATTCATATTCCCTCCTCCTGCCTTGATCCAGCTGATTGTCATATGCATTTATTCTAAATCTTAAGGTCAAGAGAGAGGAGGGGGAGGGAATTATATTTCTAGGCACAAAATTGGGATCCCAAATCTTGATCCTATTGGTATAGTGCTAGTTTTCTTTATACCTGGATATATGAACCATTAATATATTTCCTAGTCACATGTCTAAAGGCAGGATTATAGTAAGCCTAAGTAATTTAGTCCATCTTTCAGATGACAGGACCAATTTATTGGGACATAAAGTGTTTAACTGGCTCAAAGTATTTTATTCAACTATATACAAATCCTAAATTATTTACAAACTTGCCTCATCACTTCAAACACACACAAAATCTTTTGAACATAAAATGATTGTTTTCATGATATGTAAATATAGATAGAATCCAATGAGAAAATCCAGTTGTGGCAAATCTCTTCACCAATACAAGTCTCAACTGTCCATGATTTAATAAGTAAACCTTTGGGGATTACAAAGATACCCTGAAGTTTAGTAATTTGCCAACACTCATGAAATTACCAAATATCAGGGACAGGATGTGAACCTAGGTTTTCATGGATCTAAGACTAACACTCCAGCTACTATATCATGATGTCCCATGTATTTGCATGCAGATATTTATTTGAAAATTTAGTAATGAAAGTTGATCAAGAGTGAAATATATCTTCACATAGTTATCCAAGATATGAATTGTACTCACAAAAATGACATAAAATTATAGAATTTCAGAATTTGTAGATATATCAGTGGTCACCAAATCCAGTGCCTACCTGAGAAAGAGCACCCTGTTTAAGATGCACAAGAAATGGTCATATATATTTTCTTGGGACTCCATTATTAGGGAATCCATTACCACCAGAGACAATGATTTCCACATTTGGGTAGACCTTTCTGTTAGGAAGTTTTCTTTCTAAAATCAAGCATAAATGAGGTTTTCTTTATCCCCCTTGAATTTCAAGTTCTTAATGCTATCCCCTTCCCTAAAACAACGTTATGTTGAATTTTGCATTTATATGACTTCTTTAAAATAGAATGTAATCTTCTGGAAGGCAGAGACTATTCCCTTTCTGATTTTACATCCTTACTGCCTAAAGTAATCACTGGCACACAGTAGACAATAGATGATTGCTGAATAAAATTTAATTAAAGTTTAGATTTGGTTTTGATAATATATATTCATAGATATGGTTCTAAACTCAAGGGACAAACCAGGGAAATATTTTATCATGTAAACATTAAAACTTGTAGATAGATATTATGTCTCACATGGAATTTCTCTTTTTCAGACTTCACATACTCAGGCCCCTTAGTCATTCTTTATATCATGAATATCAGTATAAATTTTGTTTTACTTTCATATATTTCCTTTCTCTCTTTCTCTTTGAGATATATATGTATACATATATACATTTATATACATGCAAAAAATAAATAAAAATATAAGTATGCAGTTTAGGGACAACTATAATATTGTCTATTCCATTAATTCTACTCATCCCCTTCACATTTTATTTCTGTGTCTTCTTGATTACATTCTTTTTTGTAAACTCTAAGATCTTGGATTTAGAAATACTAATATTTTCTAATAATATCTTAATGACTTGAATGGGTTAATATAATATTCTAAAATGTTTGATTTAGTCATTTCTAAAGTGGAAGAGAATTAAAATGGCACTTCACATAAAAGACAATGAAGGAATTAATTAATGGATTGACTAAAGGAAGGTTAGAGAACCTTTTTATGCTAAGGATTATTTGGATATTTATAATATGATAGGAAATTATCAACTTGTAGGAGTCAAGCAGTAGGAAGTTGTTGTACCTAGCTTTAAGCTAGCTCATCATCACCTGCAGCTACCTTGGCAGTGCCAGAACAAATGATTTTGTGGGCCTTATGTGGCCTGCAGATCACCCACTCCTCATTCCTGTATTAATGGAAAATAAAAAGTATTTTTGAAGTCTTCCAATTTTACAATAAAAAACAATGTACCAAGTTCTCAGGTTACTAAAGCCAGATAGTCCCTGCTTTTAAGGTAGAACTCATGTTAATACAAGGAATTTCAGTTGCAAATCAAATGGAATGTCCCAGTGTTCTAAAGGCTACAGAAGAAAAATAGATGGCAAAGAATCTTTTAAAGATTGTTCCCATTGATAAAATAATATCTAATTCTGACAGTGTCATTTGACAGATTCAGATTTTCTAGATTACTTCTTTTCATTGTAACTTTGGTAAAATTTATAATAGTGTTATTCTACATATCTTAAATTCTGTTATTTTTTTTTCCCTTTTGACAGAAAAGGGGAAAAGATACCAGGAATATTTAAAATTCTATAAATGTATTATGTATGTAAATAATTTTAATTAAAATCTTGCTTTATGAGGTGATTCAGGCCACTGTTAATAGTCTTGTGGTAGACAGAGCTACCTAGAGGCAGGACTAGGGGGACTGAGTATGAATCACAACATAGTATTTTCACTTTTTTCTTGTTGTTTCCTTGCATTTATTTCTCTCTCTCTCTCTCTCTCTCTCTCTCTCTCTCTCTTTTTTTTTAACTTTTTGATCTAATTTTTCTTATGCAAGATGATAATTGTAGAAATGTGTTTGGAAGAATTGCCCATATTTGGCAGATGTTGGACTGCTTGATATTTAAGGGAGAGAGTTGAGGTGGAGGGAGGGAGAAGAAAATTTGGAACACAAGATTTTGCAGAAGTGAATATTGAAAACTATTTTGAAAATAAAATTTTAAAAATTAAAAATAATTTAATTAAAAATAAATAAATAAATATCTTGCTATAAAATGTGAGGGTGATGATTGGGTTATTTGTTGTTTGAAGGAGTCTGGCTCCATTTTGTTTATTACAAACACATCAAAATTGGTTAAATTGTTTGCTAACCCTGTGAGAGTGAGCCAGCCTTCTATTTTCTAGATGAAATGGAGACAAATAATAAATGGAGAAAGTGGGAAAAAGTCCATTCTTGGATATAAACTCTACATGACCAATTAGGAGGACTTGAAATACCACCAATCCCATTTTGAAGCATAAACCAAGGAAAACAGATTTTAATCAGGTCCTACTGCCAACTCTGGTTTTCATGTTTACATGTAATCATTTGGGAGAAAACTATAACATCATCCTTCGTACAATTAGAGACCAGTGGAACAAAACAAAACAAAATAAAATGGTTGGCAGCATATTTCCCAGAGAATATCAATCTTCTCAAACAGCCATTTGCCAGGGAACTATGCCCACACCTCCCCTCAAATAAACAGACAAACAAAAACTTAAGGAGAATATGGTGACTGAGGAAAGGAACAGTGTTCATTAAATTAAATTCAACAAAATTCTTTTAAGAACCTACTATGAGTCAGTGTGGTGAGAGAAACAATACAATGTAGTGGTTATAAAGCTGTTCTTTGGAATTAGGAAAATTTGGGTTCAAATACTTCCTAACCATAGACTGTATTGTCTTGGTCAATCCTTTAATTTCTCAGTATTCTGGGCAACTCTTTAAAAACTAATATTGGAAAAAAAAAAGATGATAACTTTCATTGATAGACTGAAATTTTTTATCTATGTGATTCCTATATCATAGAAATCATAGGTTCAGCAAATCTCTATCACTTTGGGCAAGGTACCCTGCTACAGAAGGAAGAGGGATTCCTGACCTCAAGAAATGAATGAATAAAATATTCATTTTGAACTCATTGCATGCAAAGTATTGCACTAAATCTTGGTGTACAAATAGAAAAGTAAGATGGTCTTTGCCCTCAAAGAAGAGCTCACATTACAGGAGAAAAATAGACAACTTATATGGAAGGCTTCAACTACTAATCAGATAGAAAAGTGCTGTGGTCCTTCAGATACATCAGCAAATCAGATAGTAATGTCTCTTCTTCCATAGCATTGCAACTAATAAGTTCATCTCTTTCTGATGTTGAGCTATTTTTTTCCATGCAAAGGACTTTAGGAAAAAAAATATTTCTTTACTATGTCTCAACAGATGTGACTGTAACATGTAAAAGAGTGAATGATGAGCTACATCTTCATAGGTTTAGTTTCCCAGGCAGATGACTATTGGCACTCACCCACCAAAAGTGCTGTTTCAAAGGCAAAAATTTGCAAAATTTTTAGCACAGTATCTGGCATAAAGAAGTGCTCAATAAATGTTACTCCCCTTGTTCTTTTCCTTTCTCTTCCTGGACTGTTTCCATTGGAGTCCGAGAAAAAAATAGGAGTAAGGTGCTGGTGGTAGTTTGACGTCCCTGACACATACCATTTCTTGTCTCTCCTGTAGGACTTCAGGTAATCTAGCTTTCCTGTCCTGTGACTAGCAGTCCATTTGTAGTTGGGTGGAATGGTTGCCCTTTCTTCACAGGAGTTGCTGCCCAATGACATATGAATTTGAGGTCTGGGCTTCCAGACAATAACTGTAAGAGATATCACTAGTCTTTGCTGCTTGTATTGACAATGACACTCCCCTTCTCTTCAATGATTTCACTTTTCAGTAATGGCTGTGGAAGCTACACTGAAAGCAGGTGTGATGGTCTGGAGGATCCTCTTATTCCCAAGAAGCTTGGGTTCAAGGACGTGAGATGTTTCTATCACCTTCTGAGGAGACATGGTAATCAAAGTGATTGTGATGATATGATTCTCATGACACATGCTGCATCCTATATCTCCTTGAGGGCTTCTTGCTGCTTCAGTTCCTGCTGCTTACCCTTTTGTGAGCTACAGTTAGTATTTAGTGGGGAAGGGCTGTCCCCTTTTCTGACAGAGTTATTTCCCTTTGTGGAAAGGGTGGGATGTGAGACAGAAGAATGCTAATTTTATCTTATTTGGATGGGTGAAGCTATAGTATGTATACAGAAAAGTGGAAGACAAATTAATGTATTTCAGGAAATTGAGTAAAATATAAAATAGGATAATCATGGACTATTTAATCTGAGACATAATATCCAAACTGTGGAATTTTCTTTTACCTAGGCATTGTTAGAATCACAGATCAAGAGACCTTAGAATGTCATTTTACCAACCAAGAAATTGAATATCAAGGAGATAGATTTGTTTGCATAGAAGTTATATTTTTGTACAAAAGATTAATAACCAGGTATAATGATTTCCAATATAATATTGTTTTTACCCTACTTTTCTTTCTCCTATACCTAATATGAAGACAGTGATCAACCTGAGAAAGCAAAGTGACACTCTTGTTAATGCTATTTATTATCCTGACATTTGAGACAAACCTTTAACCACTATTTATTATTTTAATTAAATTTATATGTTTCCCAGAATTGTTCAGTTTGCTGTATATGTTTTTTTCTCTCTTAAGAATCCTAGCTAGTCCAATATATTTTATACCTCACTACCTTAGTAGGCAAATTGAAAAAATAAACAAAAATGTTTTTTTTTTCTCCCTCCTATATTATCTAACAATTGAAAATATGCAAAGGAAAAGAAACCTCTGTAAAATATATTCATGGTATATCAAAGGCAATTACTATATTGGTAATGTCTAAAAAGTTCTCATGTTATGGAGGTATGGTATATCAACTTGCTCAGCTGATGCAATCTTTCCTTGAAAAAGATACTATGGAGATGACTTCTTTAGAGGATTGGAATGACATGAAAACATGTTTTAGAGAGACTGTGGGGCAATCAGAGATATTTGCTAACTGATTATCATTAGTGAACCATCAGGTGAAAGAAAGATTCTCTGATTGACTTTCGAATCATACAAAGTTTGTTGCTTCATGTCTAAGAAATCTCAGTGATTTTACTTACCTTTACAGTGTCAGGTAAGGGGAAGAGCTTCAGGGACTTCTTCCCTTCTGAGATTATATAGCTCTCAAGGAATATTCTTTTCTCCTTGACTATCTCATTCGTACTATTCTATTCTTCATGAAAGAAATACAAACTCAAAATCTAGAGAGTTCAAAAAGTTTCAAGAGTGCATTCTGATATCCTAAAATTCCAGAGTCCATGTTCCAAACTTAATATTAGAGCAGTTCTAATTTTTGTTGCCTGAAGAATAAGAAATGATATTTGGGTGAAAACTTCTGGACCCACACCAGTTAGCAAAATGAGATTCATTTGTGATTCTGCTGCTGTTGCTGTATATGACTTCTTGGGATCCATATTATGTAGGAACTGATCTACGTTTTGAATATATCATCATTGGAAGAAATACTGATGTTAAAATATGAAAAAAGTTAAAAAGAAAGGAAAAACTCATCCTTTTAACATTTCTGTACTCACCACAATGTTCATTACAATCTTATTTTCAGGTAATCCTGACAATTATGTTAAAACATTAATCTCTCTGCTACTTTGATTGTAAGTGTTATTAACATAGAGCTTTTGCAAATTATCACATTAGAATAATGTTTATGCAATACATCAAATAGAATAATAATACTATAGCCATTACTGTGGCAAATACACACACATACAAACAATTCTCTCTCTCTCTCTTTACATATATATATATATATATATATATATATATATATATATATATATATATATATATATATATATATTCCTAGGGTACTACACTCAGATCTTTATGGTCAGTCATTGGAGAAGTTGTTTTCCTCCTTTTGTATTACCCGAATTATTCCACTATTGATAACTTTTTAGGTTCCATTAATAAGGCAGATACAGTCCATTGGAATGTTGCCTGGATAGCTATGTCATAACTATTGATATAGCATGTCACCATTAGAAAAATATCTTTTCCAAATAAATACTTCCATTATAAGAGGCTTCATTGTTACTCTACAGCTAAACGTGACTTGAAACAAAGGGAGTTTCAGATTGCATGCATCTGTCCATTAGCACTTTGGTGGCAGACTGTTCTTCAGAATTAGAGATGAAATCAGCCTTGCCTTGTCAGAATGCCTTCCTCCCCACAAATAACTGTCAAACCAATATTATACTTGTTACACTGGGAAGAACTCAGAGAGTGATAATGAAATGCCCTGAAAGTAGACCAGAGGGATTCTGGCCAGAAGGGGTCTGTCTCTGAAAAGAGCTCAGTGGAATTATGCAGAATATTTGACACTCCTGGTAGCAACTTGCTGTTAAATATGAAAGAATAACCATTTCCTCTGCTCTGGCAACACATACCTGTTAGTTCATGCCAGATTTGAATTCTTGGCTCTTTCATTAATTCATTAATTCTATTGTTCCAAAACCAATTTAGACAATTGAACAGCTCCAGTTTAGTCCTATATAACAGATTTTCTTCCTAAGCCCTCAGGCTTCACAAACCCCATATTCCGTAGTTTGCTGTGATATTCATAAATTTAGATCTGGAAGAAAACTCAGAGGCCATCCAGCTCATCAGACCCTTTCATCTAATAGACCATGGTATCATATCATCATTTATTTAGATTTAGAAGAGAAATTAGAGGTGATCTAGTTTAACTCCTTTATTTTACAGATGGGGAAACTGAGTCCCAGAGAGACTGAAATTTGCTCAAAGTCATATAGCTAACAAGAGTCAACTGACAAGACCCTCTGACTCCAAATATATCATAATTTTTATTGTAAGGTTCAGGAAATAATACGAACATTTCTCTTGGGGTGGCTAGGTGGTGCAGTGGATAGAGGACCAGCCCTGAATTCAGGAGGATCCGAGTTCAAATCTGGTCTCAGACACTTCACACTTCCTAGCTGTGTGACCCTGGGCAAGTCACTTAGCCCCAGCCTGGGGGGGGGGGGGGGAAACATTTCTCTTGAATAAACATGGCATGAGCAGGAAACTTGATTTTATATAAGATTGATATTTGGCAAAGTGTGTAGAATTCCTGAAGAGCTTTATTACAGCAACTGCGGATTTATTTTTCCTAATTATAGGTAATGTAGAAGGTAGAGTGGGGAAAGTTAGAGTTTTATTTTGTATTCTTCTTGAATTTGGTTTCTCTGACCAAATATCAGCACTATTTCTAACATGCAAATAAACTGTATATTAAGTAAACACAGTCACAGAATTTTCATATTAGAAGGGACATCAGAATCATATATTAATATATGAATGCATATGAAATTGGAATGGAACCAAGTGACTCCAGAATTATACAATACTACTCATGGGTTTATATATTAAAAAGATGAAATAAAGCAATTGTATTCTAGAATGGGCCAGTTTACAGATCCACTAATAATGTATTCATGTCCCTATTTTTCCACATTCTCACCAGCATTTGTCTTTTTCCTTCTGTGTCATGTTAGTCAACCTGAAAAATACAAGGTACAGGGCAGCTAAGTGGCGCAGTGGATAGAGCACCAGCCTTGAATTCAGGAGGACCGGAGTTCAAATCTGGTCTCAGACACTTAATACTTCCTAGCTGTGTGACCCTGGGCAAGTCACTTAACCCTAGCCTCAGGGGGGAAAAAAAAAAAAAAAGAAAAATGGAAGGTACTATCTCAAAAAAAATAAGGTGTTACCTCAGAGATGTTTTAATTTTTAATTTGAATTTTTTTCTAATCAATAGTGATTTAGGACACTTTTCATGCAACTATTGAAAGCTTGATTTCTTTTTTTAAAAACTAGTGATTCATATTTTTGACCACTTAGCAATTGAAGAATGTCTCTTATTTTTATAAATTTTACTCATTTACCCATATATTTGAGAAAGGACTCTGTTACCAGAGAAATTTACAGTATCCAAAGTATTTTAGATGTACATTCTATAGCCTTAAAAAAATATATGTTTTTATTTGAAAAAAAAAAAAAAGTATAGCTGCAGAGCCATCTATTCTGCATAAATAAGCTGTTTCTCATCCAAAATATAAATTCTTAGAGTTGAGAGACCCTACTTACAAATTCTAAGAGTCTTAGAAAGGTTCTACTTACAAATCTTTGTTCTCAACCTTTCCCTCAACTTTTTTAATTGATATTGAATAAGCCATTAATGAATGGCTAAATGGATGATGTTTTCAATAATCAACTTAATTAAATAACTAATTATTAAGCATATTTATTGCATGTAAATTTCTGAGCTAAGTAATAGTAAAAATATAACAAATTACCAAGTAAATTAAAATATACTTGGGTGATAAAATATATAGTACTCTGCAAAGGAAGCATATGAAAGGAGCAAAGAAGAGTTGAGTACTATAGAAAAATCTGAGAAAAGAGAAAACATCTTCCTCTAAAGGAATAAATGAGAGCTTGATGGAAGAGATGATACCTGATTTAAGGAAAATATTTAAATAGCTACAGAAAAGAAAGTCTTGCCAGACTGGTATAGGGGGAATTTAGAAAATGGGATGTTTCTTTTAAAATTCAATAGTATTTCCCAGAAATTGTTGCTGATTTAGCAGCTTTATTTATTGAATCAATTTAGCAAAATGATTAGGAAAAATATGTCAATATAATTAATCCCACAAAGTTATTAGTATTTGTGAATGTATTGAATAGAACAAAATTTTTTTTCAATAGCTTATTATTAGGTAGAAAATTATATCTCTAAGTCACATAATAGAGGTTTTGATGTTTTGAAAAGAAATCTCTAAGCAAAGATTCAGTTGATCGTTGAAGTTAAATAAAGAATCATCCAAATAATGCAAATTATAAAATTCTGTCTTTTTATTTATTTTCAGGCTATTCAGACAAAAATAACATTTTATCTGAATTATTGATGTGTGCATTGAAAATTTATGATAGATAATTGTGATACATCATAGTTTCTTTAATGAAAAGAGAGAGTGTTAAATTTCAGGAGTAGTACCATAAAACAGTAATGGGACACTATAATGCAGTATTTCACTGGAGAATTTCTTAAGTTTCCACAATTTCAATTATTATATCTATGCAAATGACTCTAAAACTTCCTTCTCCAGCCTCTCTCCTTGCTTCTGTTCTCACATCCTCAAATGCCTTTTAGGCATCTCAAAATCGATATACAAAGACATCTTAAACTCACCATACCCAAGACTGAGCAATTATTCTTCTCAAAACCTCCCCTTCTTTCAAACTTCCCTATTCTCATCATTGGAACCACATGCTTCTCAATTACCAAGGCTTACAAATAGGTTTTACCCACAATTTCTCACTTTCTCTCACCCCCCTACCCCCATATCCAATCAGTTATGAAGTATCAACTTCAAAATACCTCTCATATATCTCCCATCTCTTTGTTCACACTGTGAATACCTATACTCCTATTGTTCACTAATGTTGCCCCTTTCTATTTTTCTAGTTTTCTTTTCTGCCTTATTTTCTTATATGAACTCTGACCCAGGAATACCGTATTGAACATGACACTCTATCTCCTGACTTTCATCTGTCTACTGGCTGTCCTCCATGCCTATAATGTTCTCTTCTTATATCTACAGCCTGATTTTTTGGCTTTCTTCAAGTTTCAGTTAAAATTCCATCCTTTTTAGGAAGTTTTTCCCAATCATCATTCTTTATGCCTTCCCTCTGAGATTACCCTCATTTTAAACTGTATATATCTGTTTTACGTTGTTTGTTTTCTTCCCAGTAAACCATGAAATCCTGGTGAGTAAGGATTATCTTTTGTCATTTAACATAGTGCTTGACATTTCAGAGTTAGGGAGCCAGATAGAAATCCTAGTCCGTACAATTTCTGGCTTTGGAACCATGAATAGATCATATCCATCTTGAGTCTCAGTTTCCCTAGTTATAAAATAATGACAATGAAACCCATAACACTTCCTTCATTGTCTTATGTTAAGTTCTAAATGAAACTATATAAAGACCTTTATAAACATTAAAGAGTCATACAAATTCAGTGTTGATATTGATTATGCATCCCTTGTAGAGAATAACCCTATCTTTCTTCCCTCAAGATTCTTAGAGCTCTCTAAATTTCTTTGTCTTGTTGAGATACCAATGGACCATGTGTCTTGTATACCAACTTTCTTGTACTTATGATGTCTGACAAAAGATTTTTGTTTATAGTTGGTCATATATATGTCTGATAACAGCCTCTACAAAATCATTTGTAAATTGCCTAATAAAGGTGATGGTTGAGAGAGAGAGAGACAGACAGAGAGAGACATAAGGAGATAAAAACAGAGAGATAGAGACAGAGTCAGACATAGAGACAGAAGGACTAAGATAGAGAGATAAACAGAGATAGAGAGATAGACAAATACACAGAGAAAGAGAGTGATTCAATGATCAGAATCTGGAAGTTATTTTGTTGTTGTTGCTGATGCTGTTGCTGTTGCTGTTGCTGTTTTCAACCTGGAATGGCTTTGAGTATAGATGGTGTATTATAGATCTGTTTTCCAAGGAACCTCCTAATTAAGTGAAAAAAGATTCATAACAAATAGTTTTGGCCACCAGGTTGAAAAGGAAAGGCAATAAAGGAAATATAAAAAAAATTTCTCATGTTGTGGTTCAAATAAGTAAGGGACATTTTTGAATTTGATTCTTGCTTAGTCTAAGTATATATATATACTATACACTGTGTCTTCTATTTAAGATATATATATATATATATATATATATATATATATATATATATATATATATATCTTAAATAGAAGACACAGTGTATAGTAGAAACTTAATAAGAACTCCAGATTTGTGTAAATATGAATGCATATTAGTAGGAAATTAAGTGCATTTTACAAATAATGTTTTTATTTAATTTATTCTTTATATATTTCTAACCATGAAAAGTTTATAGTCACTTTAGTTTAAATAATTACCTTTTCTACCTTTCTATTTTGAAACATGCAAGCTTCCATTGTAAATGCAAACCTGCAATGTGTTTTATCAAGGATTAAGATAAAAAGATTATCTATACTTTCCATTATTTTTCAATCTATGCTTAATTTCCAAGATCATGCATGAGATTTATGGGAGTTTCCTCAACTCTGAGCCAACTCAAGTGAGGTATTATGCTCATTTAACCAGTGTCACATGAATTTAAAAATTGAGAAGGGACAAAAATTGAAGGCAATGATGTTTTTAAAATAAGGCAAAGTTAATTTTAAGTCTTGAAGTGACACAAAAGTACAGCTGCTGCTGCTGCTTTTGCTACTACTATTATTTCTCATGTTGCTGCTGATACTGTTACTGCTACTTCTGCTATAGCCCCTATTATTGCCCCTATTTGCTGCTGCTGTCACTGCTACTACTATTATTACTTATGCTACTTCTCCTATTGCTACTGCTCCTCCTCTTCCTCCAGCTGCTGTTGCTACTATTGCCAATACTAATACTACTGCTATTGCTATTGGTGCTACTACTCCTATTGCTGCTGCTGCAATTACTATTTCTTCTTCTACTACTACTACTGCTGCTGCTACTACTAGTATTCTTACTGTTG
Organism: Sminthopsis crassicaudata; assembly: GCF_048593235.1. Lineage (NCBI taxonomy): Eukaryota > Metazoa > Chordata > Mammalia > Dasyuromorphia > Dasyuridae > Sminthopsis > Sminthopsis crassicaudata. Next base: position 59,956,935 of record NC_133622.1, on the reverse strand, counting down.
CTGCTGCTGTTACTCCTACTGCTATCATTACTAATGCTATTGTTGTTACTATGGTTATTTTTGCTACTCCTCTTGCTGCTGCTACTCCTACTCCTATCCTTCTGCTGTTACTTCTGCTACTACTATTGGTACTGCTAATACTACTGCTATTGCTACAGTTGCTACTACTCCTACTGCTGCTGCTACTCTTCTAGTACTACTACTATTACTATTACTACTGCTGCTGTTGCTACTCTCATTATTGATATTTTTGCTACTACTACTGCTGCTATTACCACTGCTATTGGTACTATTACTACATTACTACTGCCACCACTACTACTATTACTACTACTACTACTACTATTACTACTACTAGAGAGCTTTAGCAGAGAACAGAAATATTGTCAGTATTCTGAAAGGGAAAAGTAGACTTGAGGACCCAGGAAATATGCAAGATGGGGATAGAATGGGAAAGGAGAATTTCCAACAGCAACTCTAATTCCTTTTGGCTTTAATGTGGGAACAAACATTGTTTTCCCAATAGTTCTCTAGGAGTTACATTGTCCTGATTATCATTCCCATTTTATAGAATCAGCTTACAAGAACTTACAAGGCATCTATTATATGATATCTATCATTGTGCTCAATTCTAGGGATACAAAGAAAAACACAGAAGAAAAAAAACTGAGACTCACAGAGAGGAAATACATCATTATCAACTGCAAAGTCAAGTTGAACCCAATTTTTGCAGCCACCTCCTGGCTCCAAGCCACAAGGAACTAGCTAAAGTGTACCCACGCCTTCAACTAAAATAGAATTCATCACTAGGTCACTGCTGGAAACTTTTCTAGCTACAAGCTCTCAGTGTTAGAAAGTGATTTCAAGAACTCAAGGTGGACCCAATAGGAGAAGCCCCCATCGGGGGTATACCTACCTAAAAGGACAGCTGGCATTTACAGAAGTTATTACCCCTTTTGGTTTAATGATATCCTTAGGAAAGCTAATATGATTATTTTACCCAAAGAGGGATTAGTATCCATGGCTATATCCCTATTCTTGTAACTCCCTGATCCTTCAATCTTCATAATCACTTTCACTAGCAGTATGAGGCAGAGAGTGGAAGTTATACTATCAAAGGAGTGACATAACTTAGCTTCAAATCCTACCATGGACACATATTCTACATAACTTTGCCTAAGACCTTGAAGCTCTATGGGTCTGTCTCATATATACTTAATGACCAGCAAGGTTCTTTTCAACTGTCCAAGTCTGAGTCCATATATTCAGTGCTCTCTCTGTCTCTCCCTTTTTCTCTCTTTCTTTCTGTCTCTCTCTTTCTCTCTCTCTATCTCTGTCTCTGTTTCTCTCTCTCTCTCTCACACACACACACACAGACACACACACACATACAAACACAGAGTTTCATCATTATTTGGAGAGCCCTGAGGTTCAGGGATGTTCCTTTCTCCCCGAGTTAATTTCAAACTTTGCTTATTTTTTTCATTCCTTCTGACCCTTCTCCATATCCTAGTGCAATATGGGAACTGGTGGCTGACTAAATGCCATCCCTCTGGGGACAAGAATTATCTCCCTCCCAATAGTGATATCCAGCAGGCAAAGAACAACATAATCTCTGTAAGCCACATGGGCCAAAGAATTTTGTATGGTTCTAATCTATGTCTTATTAGCACAGTAACTAGAACATAACAGGCACTTAATAAATACTTGTGTCTGATGACTTAAAATAGAAAAAAAAAAAAGAAAGAAAAAAGATTGATTTCCTAAATTCTGTGGATCTTTTTGATTCATTTTGTCCATCTTGCTTTGCTCTCCCAATATTTTGGTCTTATTTTATATCCCCTTGCTTAATTTGCCTCATGACTTTTTTTAATTCCAATTTTTGTGAGGCCTTTGACTCTTGACTGACAACTTTGTAACTGACTGCCTTTTATGAAAGGATTTAAAGCAAGAAAGGACCTTGAGAATCAATTTCTTCTTCTTCTTCTTTTTTAAACATTGATTTATTCATTTTTGGCATTTACTTTTATAAGATTTTGATTTCTATTTTCTCTCTCCCCTTCCCTTCATTCCTCTCCAAGTTGGCAATCAAACCTATATGTGTTATTCATGTACAATCAAATTAAACATATTTCCACATTAATCATATTGTGAAAAAAGTATCAGAACAAAAGGTAAAAAGCCATTAGATATGCTTCAATTTGCATCTAGTCTCCATAGTTCTCTGGATGTGGATAGGATTTTCTATCATAAGTCTTTTAGAATCATCTTAGATTATTGTATTTCCAAGAACAGTTCAGTCTATCAAAGTCGATCATTCCAAAATGTTGTTACTGTGCACAATATTCTCCTGTTTCTGCTCCATCACTCAGCATCAGTTCATAAAAATCATTCTATGTTTTTCTGAAATCTGCCTGCTCATCATTTCTTATAGAGCAATAGTATTTCATTACATTCATATGCCACAATTTGGTTAGTCATTCTACAATTGATGGGCATTCCTTCAATTTTGAATTTCTTCTGATTTCTTTAGGATACAGAGCTAGTAGAAATATTACTGGGTAAAAGAATATGCATACTTTTACAGCCATTTGGGTATTGTCCCAAATTGCAAGAAAATTTGGAGGAACCATAAATTTCAACTATCTCATTTTACAAATGACAAAACCAGGGCACAGAGTAGATACAAGACTCTCTAAAAGTCACATAAGCCATAAGTACCTACTGTGAATTTTGAAACCAATTGCCTGACTTCTGAACCAAGATTCTTTCTACTACAATTCACTACAACAGAAAACTTCTTTACTATGGGGCTTACAAACATAATTAGGTAATCTTTTTAATAATAATAATAATAATAGGTATTTGATGCCATATAGACAGAAGATATAAACATCATCACTGTTTCTCTGGATTGGGCTCTCTCTACCAATGTACTTAGCAAAATGGCAGGTATATAGTAGGCTTTCAACAAATTTGTGCTTCTTTCTCTTTTGACCCTTCCCAAATTATTCTCATGTTAATGAGTCTAAATTCTCAGAGATAGGCAATCATGACATAGTTATATACAAAAATACACATATAAACTTACCATACTCTTACTTAATAGCTATTTTAAAGACTGGATAAACATTTATAGGAACCTTTTATTCATTTATTCATTTATTTAATTGTGGTAGAAAAAGAGGACACTATTGATCCAATCAGAAATATCTGAAGATCCCCCTCCCCAAAACAAACAAACAAAAAAAATAAATTAAAAAAAATTAAAAAAATAAAAAAAAAAACTATTTCTCTATTAACTGTTTAACTGTTGATCCTTACAACTCCACAGATGGGATTTATACTTTTTCCCCCTACTTGAACATAGCCTTTATAAGCTCTTTTCAATTAGCCCTCTCCTTTAAGAAACTATTATGTCTTAATCTAAATAGAATTGCTTAAGCTAAAAAAATTAACTGAAAAGCTCAACACACTGGTTACCTCTGAGCTGTATAGATAAAGCCAGTCAGTAATTTACTCACTTGAATGCCTCACTACCTAATGATAACTAAGCTCAAAGTAAGTTTCTCTCACCAAGATAGCAAAGGAAGGGAAAATCCCCCCATTCCCCAACTTTTCCTTTTCAGACCAGAGGTGAGAGCAGAAAGCAACAACTTCGCTTTATTACACTTCTAGATGGTTCTGAAAGGAAATCAGTATTTCTAGAGATTTGGGAAGGTGATATTAGCTCTTTAATGATTGCTCAATCAGGAATCTTTCATCTTCTAACTGCCCCAACTCCAAGGGATAGCTTTTGTGCACCTCTCATGTTCTTTGTCCCTACTATTGCTGACTTTCACTTTTCTGGATCTAATTGTACTGAGTGAAATAAATCAGGGCTTTTTAAACTTTTTCCACTTGTGGCCCCTTTTCATTCAGAGAAATTTTTACACAATTCTTGGATTTATAGGTATGTAAATTAGGTGTACAGATCAAATATTTACTGATAAGAAATCATAAAGAAATATATTTTAAAACAAGTCTTTGATATACCTATAATTTTATTAATTATTAAAATTAAACCTTAATTTCCAAATTTTTATGTCATTTCTCTTTTTTCTCTTTAATCATAATATACATACATTATATGCATGTACATATTTTATTTATGTAGAATATGTGTATATACACACATACAATTTAGGGGGACCAACCATATTGTGTTCTCAAGTTTTCAATTAAAAACAAAAATCAAATCCTTTTTCTTCTTTGATATCCTTGAAACTGTACTTCTTTACAATCAATTTTTTATTTGTCTTTTTACACAAACAAGTGACAATTGTTCCCAAACAAGTAAAACATCATTCTGAATTGCTAACAAATATATCTGAGTCCTTAAGTTGTACCACAGGCCATTTTCTCTCCAAATTGCCCAGATGCCATCTGAAAGATATTTCTTCCTAAATGTATTTTTGTAATTTATTTTAACACATCCTGTTTGGTATTAATGTTCATCCATAGTAGCAAAAAATTCTTCATGGTTTAATAATTAATAATAAATTTCTTTCTGTGCACAAAAATATTCCTCCCCTTTAATCATAAACTGGTCTGTATAAAAATAATGATTGTAAAGGCAGTATGCTTAATGGCTAGAGTGAAGAAGAAAGAATCACATAGCCTGTAAAAGAAGCCAGGGAATATACGCAAGGAAATAATCAAGTTATAAGGCCACAAAATTCCATTAAGTAGTTTTAAATTTATATTGGCATTAGAGACAAGCTTGGACAAGTAATATATTAAGAAATGAGCAAGTAAAAGTTGTACTATATTGTTGGTTGTTGTTGATTTTGTTTTTTAAAAGATAGAGGAGATCTCAACAGTCTTATAGGAATGAAAGGAGTTAATAGAAAAAGAGGAGTTGAAAATTGAGAAATGAAAATGAAGAGGTAAAAAAGGTAAGCTCCTAGAAAACCCAAGAAGGTGCAGAATCAAAGACTCAGAAAAGTTGCCTTTGACAAAGAGAAAGATAATTTCTTCTTAGCCTAGAGCAAAAGAGTAAAAAATGGGAGCCAATGTGAATATGATTGAATGTGTTGATTTAGGGAAATTGATTTATTGATTTTGATTTATTAGCTTTCAATAGTTTCAGGATTTTTTTTTTTTTATTTTGTTTTTTTCAGGATCTGGAAGAATTGGGAATGGTAGAACATGAGTAACAATGGATGAGGTTGGCAAAGGTGGCTTAAAAAGATAAAATAATATTTAGAACAGCTGTTCTGAAGAATGACCTTGAGAGAGTGAATCGGGAAAGGATAAAAGGATTTCACTCTGTAGCAATGGGATCACATTTGACATGAGATATCATGCATTTAAATCGACTTGGCCAGCCTGATTTTGACTTTCTTTCACAATATTCTTTAACATTTGACTATGAATAGATAAGGCATGTGTGAGGACTAATGTAGAATTAAGTTTTGGAAAGTAATGAATGGTGAAAAGGAAGACAGGGCATTCCAATCAAGAAGACAGTTAAGTTTAACTGCTCTAAGCAGAATTGCTCCATTCTTTTGCTTTCATTTTGGTTAAAGCAAAAAATGATAAAACATGATTTCAAAAGACTGATGAGGAAATATACTTTCTACATCTTGTCAAAGAGCTAATGCATTAAAAGTATGAAATGAGAAAAGAATTTTCAGAAATGGCCAATGTATTGATTTGATGGACTTTACTATAAGCATTTCCTATAAAGAAAGGCTTGGGGAAGGGCAGGGTTATGATCAATGCTTCTATGCATATATAGAGAAAGAAAACTAATAGCATTATATTTTAAGTAAACAGAAAACAATTTTAAAAATCTACATAAATGGCTACAAATAGAACTCTTTATCACCTTGTTAAATTATATATTGCATATTTTTTTTTAAATGCACTTCAAAGTTTGTAATTTTTTTTATATCTTTTTATCCTCTTGGTATTTTAATAAATTTGCTGCTGATTCTTAAGGTGATAATAAAAAAACAAAGCAAAGCTAAACAAAAATTAACTAACTAAAAGAAAACATCTAATGTGGCACTTGTTAAATCCAAGGTAAAAAAGCTAGTGTTAAAATTAAATATGTAAACACTAATGTGTAATTAATACAATCAAGGCTGTCTGACATCATACTAAGAGGTAGGGTAAGGAAATAACCTTATTCCTCTTTAAATTTTCATGTTATATGAAGAATGAATTAAAAACAATATTTGGAAAATAATCAGGGTTATCACAAAAGATTTTACAAAGGGAAGGAAAGGGAAGGGAAAGGTAGAGAAGGGAAAAGGAAGGAAAAGAAGGGAGGGGGAAGGGAGGGGAGAGAAAAGAAAGAAAGGGGAAGGAAAGGGAAGAAAGAGAAGGGAAGAAAAGGGGAGAGGAGGGAAAGGAAATTAGAATTAGAAATTAGTAAAAGAGAAATGGAGGAATATATGGATATATTCTGAGCATGGATGATCTCCTTTGGTAAGGCTTTATATAAAAGGCAGAAGGTCATCTTCAAAAACCAATTAGTAGGAGTTGCTGGACAGAAAGGTAGTTAGAGCACCAGCCCTGGAATCAGGAGAACTGGGATCTAATCTGTCATCAGACACTTGATATTTACTACCTGTGAGACCTTGGGCAAGTCACTTAAACCTGATTGTCTTGCCTCTGCCTCTCCCTACTTTTTGTTCCCCTTTCTACCCCCAAAATTGATTAGTTTGGATAGACTAAAGAATACATGAAAAGGAGTACTACAAAATGTCTGGAAATACAAGTGAGAATCAGATTGTGAAGTTCAATTGTAAGACTGAAGAATTTCATTTGATTTTAGAGGCAGTGGAGGATCAATCAGCAAGTCCGGGAACGTTTATTAATGGCTTGCTTTGGACTTGTCATTGTGCTAAGTCCCTTAGCTAGAAAGAAAAGCAAAACAAATAAACTAATTAAAAAACATAGTCTCTGCCTTCAAAGAGTATGTTCTACTAGAGAATTAGCGATATAGGTAGGACCTTTGGCAACCAGGGTTGAGGGGTGTAGACTTTGGGGATCCTGTAGTTGAGAATGGGGTATAGTGTTTGTACTCTATCTGTGGAACAAATAGAAACACTGCACTGGGAAGAATTTGATGGGTAGGTGTATGATAACCATTGAATTTTGTTGGGGAAAACCCAGGCAGGGCATCATAATAGAGAAGTCATTTGAAGGAGACAATTAAGTGTTTAAGACTTTTAGTTGACGTTTTAGTTCATAACAGGTGTTTATATGGTGTCCTATGGGGCTGAAGTCCCTGCCTCACCATAGGCAGGAGTAAGTAAAGGAAGAATTGAAAAAGTCTAGTCAGAAAGCAAGAGCTAGCAGTTCAAGCTAGATAAGGTTTGGGAAAAGCCTCTAAAATACTGGAAGTCTCTGAAACTTGGAGACCTGAGGTGATTGGCCCAGAACCAGATTAAGGAGGAGTGGTTGTCTGGGAAAGTCATGAGGCAAACAGAGAAGATTTTGAGTAATTAAGTGACATGATTTGGGTCTTCAAAAATGATTATTAACCTGGTAGCTTGTTAATCTTGGGTTAGCAGATATAGACTATTGTATTGTGTTAACTATGTCAGTGAAAAAAACAGGAAGAATATGATAAATATTATGGAGGCTGATTTCTCAAATTTGGGAAGTGATTACATATGGAATGATGTTAGGATTACAAGGTGCTAACTCAGGTTGTCTAAACAATTCTCTAGCTCAGAATTCACACTTTTAGTTCAAACCTTTAAAAGAAGTTTACACCTTTAGACTTCTGAAAAGGAGTTTACACATTTAAAGGAGTTTACACCTTTAAAAAGGACTAAGTTCATTGGCTGTAGGAGTTCTCACAAGCCCATTCTCTTCGAGGATAAAAGAAGGCAACATTGAGTCTGAAGAGCAGTCTAGACTGGGACATCGAGTTTGAACAGCAGTCTGGAAGGAGACAGTCTAGATGGGGATAAGAACTAGACTTTCTGGGAGAACTACAGGGAAGCTCAAGGAGATTCAAAGCCAGGCTTCAGGAAGAAGAGGATTCGAGATTCTACCTTCCCTCTGGCTGGAGGCTCCAGAAGCCTTCCAAGAAACCTGCTCACAGAGGAAAAGATTATACAGAAAAGAAACCTTCTCCCAGAGAAAGATTATAATTGAGAGACCACAAGACATTACAGAATGATAACAATTTAGAATAACTTTCAAGTTGTAAATTAGGATGATAGATAGTATTCTAGGAGATAATCATGATGGATAGCATGTTCCTTTGATAACATCAAGGTGCTTGTAAATGAGCAAATGATAATCCACACTGATATGGCAACAATAACTGGAATTCATATAGAACTTTAAAGTCTGAACAATACATTTTCAATACATTATTTCATTTGAGTCTCACAAAACTTTTGAGAGATAGGTACAACAGTTATTATTATCCCAATTTCATAGATTAGAAAATTAAAACTCAAAGAAGTTAAGTGACTTAGTCATTTTTACATTGTGAATATGAAAGTACTAGAAGCAGTATTTACACTCTAGATTTCCTAACACTAAGTCCAGTATACTGAGCATGAGGCTTACAAAACTTGAGAAAGGACAGGGTGAGGGTGACAGGGGAAAGATGAGATGGCACAATAATCATTGTATTTATAGAAGAGGAGCAAAAATATTGGAAAAAAATGAAGTCATGTAGTGAATATACAAGAATTATAAGAATTCGATAACAAAGTGTTATCAAGTTGCTTGGGGAAAGTGGTACTCCAGTGTAAATATTTGAGATAATGAATGGAGAATCCTTGAATCCTAAGGGCTTCCTGTAATCCATTGGATATAAATTATGTTACACTCCTACAGACACTTAAAGTTGGATTCCTATGGTGTTTGAAGAATTGATCCATTCATACTTTGCATTTATCCAAACCCTTCAGCCAGAAAATGTGCAGAAGTGAGAGGATGGAGAGAGGCACATTGGACATAAGTATAACCCACAAACGGTATAATTCTGAGTATACAGATTGAAGCATCTTTAGCAATGAAGCCAGTCAACCCCTGCTGTGCTGATTTTTGGACATATATAATTATTTTTCTCCTTTGTAGGATACCCTTTACAAAAACAGACTGACACAGATTTCTGTTCCCTTTTGAACAGACATTCAGTTGTGTCTCAGGATATATTAAAGTCCTGCTGTTTGATTTTCCAACACCCTCTGAATCACCCCAGAGTAATTCAGTCTTGGCACCTCCCCTATAGTCTACTATCAGATCACAGAATTCTGTTCATGGTTTATGTGGTTGCAAAAATATTATTTGAGTCTACTACAGAGATGTAATGTTCTGCTCTCAAATAGATACATGTAGACCTTTAGTTTTATTACAATATTTCTATATGTGCATATAGTTGTCAGTCTTGCAACATGTAATTAGTAATTTTCCTAGTGGTTATATGAGCAAAACTTTGACGTTTTCACTTTGGAATTTTGTTTCTAATACTTTCTTTCAATTGATTTCCTGAAATTAGAGTGAACTTGATATTTTGCCTTGGGTGCTGTTAAACTATTGGCCTAATTTTTCATTTAAACCTTATTTTTCCTTTGTAAGCAGAATCAAATGGGACATTTCTAAAATATCTGATGACTGTTAATTTTAATAACAGAAAACTAGGGCTTTTAAAACTTTCAACTTTAAAATTAAAAACAAGTTTTTATTTATTTATTGATATTTTTACCCACAGGATAGAGGTTTGTATGTTCAAAGCCTAGGTGTAATATCTCCCAGAGGGTTCTGAGAGGAATGGAAAAGTGTAGTCATTTAAAGGAAGGATCAAAAAGATCTTCTCTTTCACATGTCATTGTTTTGCAACATAAAACTGGAAAACAATTGTCTCAATTTATTTTATTGTTGTTGGGGCTTATTTTGAATGCCAACAACTAGGTACATGGTAAACATAGAAAAGTATCTGGACTCAGAATTAAAGAAAAGAAAAGGAGGTTGGATTACCTTTGGGAAACTATGAAATACTTTTCTTATTGTTTAATAACCTGAATTATTCCTCTGCAACAAACTGCCATCTATTTAATATTAACTTTCTTCCAAAAATGGTAGAGTTAAAGTATAGATTATTATTACCTCTGAAGAATTATCCAAAGGACAATAGGGAAGTTAATGAGAGATGCAAGTATGTATAAAACACAAACAAGAAAGAATTGTGCATTAGTTTATCAGTGAGTGCTCTTGACCAGAATGGCCATGTGATTAACAAAGGGACTGTCATATGGCAAAAGTGGGGAGGAGATAACAAATAAAAAGTCTACATGTTCCATTACTATATGTAGTAGGGCAAGAGCATTGGAAGAAGAGTCTCAGAAAAATGAAGACTCTCCTCATTTAGGGGAGGACACAAGCAAAGATGAGAAGCCATAAATGGATTGTAATTGAAATAATTAGGAGTACCTGCATCAGTTTAATAAGTGGTCTATAAAAAATATTAAAGTATTAATGGTAAAAAAAAAAACAAAATAAAACAAACAAAAAAACCCACTATACAATAGCATTGTAATTGTGTTTCAGTGAGTATAATTTTTGTTATTAACTGTGATTTCATTTCTCTAGGGAATTATATGTTAGAAAATTGCTTTTATCAATTCAATAATGACAATTTTTGTTCAGTTTATTATTTTACATTGTTTTTAGGGCACTTTGCCAAAATTTCACAGCTAGATATATAAGGCAGGACATAGTCCTTGATCATACTGACTCATAGTCCCCTTTCTATTCATTGCACCAAATCTTATCTTCTTAGTTATTTACCAATGATATAACTCTGATACATTTTTTAATAACCAGCAGAACAGAAGGAAGAGAGGACTTATTCCATTTTTTTTTCATAAATTAACCAGTGAGTCAAAATACATATGGATTAAAAATTGTGAGAAAACTTCTATCAATCTTTGTATCTGAGTTTCTGAGAATATAAGTCCTTAGTTGAGAATATCTAAACAGCACATATAGATTATCTAATTTTCTACCTATAACAATAGTAAATTATAATCCCAGGAATTTTTAAGTAAAATTTTATTAACCACAATTTAAGGCTTGAATATCTTTTCTGATTTTCCTAAGCAATTGATACTTTATTAATCCTTTACTTATAAATTAAAACTATCCACATCTAGGGCTTTAGCCATACAGTAAACACTCAATAGTTGACTCCTTATTGATATATTGAAGCTACATCTTTAAACCAACCTATATACTTTCATAATAACCACAAATTTCAAATGAAATTTTGCTATTACATAATATTAGTAGTAGTATCTGCTTCACAACAAAATATATCTCATTAAATATTTAACAACTTTCAAATTTTTAAGATTTTCATTATTTTTAAGACCCAATTCATGTGTAACAACAGACTTTAAAAATTGTTTTTTTCTAACAGCATTTATTTTACATGGTTTCTTAAATTTCAGCATCTAAGGAAATTTAGAAATACAATAATAACACAGACAATATCACATATTTAAAATATGAAACAAAACTTCAGATGACATCAACTGTATTTTCAAATTATCACATACAAAAATCACAAATCTTATTACCTTTGTTTTTTTTAAAACTACTTTAGAGTTATCAGGAATGGAACCATTACATTCAATTAAAGAAATAATAATAATGTGGTGCTTAGCATATGCTGATTACAGTATTAAGCACTTTACAATTATCTTATTTTTTAATCTTCAGAGCAAACCTTGGAGGTAGATACCTCATTTTTTTTTTTTTTTAATCTTTACAGATAAGGAAACTGGCATAAACAGAGATTAGATATGTGTTTAAGATTAAACAAAAATTTAATTTCTGAAGCTGGAAAAGACAAAGGTGAGCTTACCAGGGGCAAAAGCTATCTGGCTTCTTCACTCCTTTCTAAATACCAGCTGGACTTGGCCTACTGAGGACTGGTCCTATAATAGAGTTACTGAATGAATTTTGGGGTTGTGGCAGAGGGCATTAGCTGCAGAATGGAAATTTCAGGGACTAGGGCAACTGGGGCTAGAACCTTCCCATTGATGGTAGGTAATTCCTGATGGCATGGTAAAGAGAATGCTGGCTGTAAACCCTAACTCACCTAGTAACTGCAGCTTTGTGGCCATGCCCTCCTGGGACTGGGGCCATGTGCATCTGCTGGGAGAGGGTGGGCAGGACACTCCCAGGTTTTCCTGGAAGGGTGGGTTCCAGGGTCACAGTATTGTTGGGGCTATGGCCAGTAAAGGGACCCCCATTGCCATTCTCCTTGCCCTCTCCCCTTCTCTCCACCCGCCCCAATCCCTACTCCCAACCCCACCTCAAGCCACATGGCTGGAATGGCAAAACATAATCCCTGCATTTTCCCAAATTTTTTCAATTCTTTAATTTGGGATTATTATCTGAGATGACAGGTTAACAGAAGAAAAAAAAAAAAAAAGAGTGCTTCTTTTGAACTGGAGGAATGAAGGAAGGGTTAATAAAATATTTCCATAAGATACAAATTATTTATCTATTTTTCTTCACTTCCAAATTAGTTGCCTTCCTTCTTTGCCCTAGAACAATGAAGCTATTAATCTTGCCATTTATTTTTAACTTTTATACAATTAAATCTTTGTTTTGTTTTAAAACAAGTTCCAAACCCCCAAACCTAAAATATTTCAGAATGGACTTCCTAGAATTACCCCAAAGTCTCAGGAATTCTTTCTAGAAAATTTTAAATGATTAATCTTTAAATTCCTTTATCTGCCAAGATGTTTTTGCTGTTTTCTGACTTTGATTATCTAACTTTTATTTCTGTAATTCCAATTTGGCTATAGCCAAAGCTGAAATAGTAGGGGAGAAGGCATTTTACAGGTTTTATTTTTTTCTCTTTTTTTTAACCTGAACTCCCACAGAAAGCATACAATGAAAGTTAATCCTGCTAACAGAAACAACTGCTTTACACATTATGAAAGTTCATTAATCTTTCCCACTGTGCTAAACTCTAGCTATAGCACTTAGAAGTTTTTGTTTTGTTTTGTTTTGTTTTTTTTCTATCTGATTGCATTTAAAATCTTTCAAGATAATAGAATCTAGCTTACAATATAAACATGACAAGAACATTTTACATTTTATAAAAATACAAACACAACCAAAAGGACAACACAGATTACAAAAAGAACCTGTTCATCTGAGGCACACAGGTTAGGCAGGTGTACATAATTGCAAATTTAACAGGGGCTTGCAGTAAAAGAGTGGAGGCACTCAGAGAAGCCAATTAAAAAGAGTGCAGTTAAGAAAGTATATGGATCCAGTGATGAAAAGGGTTTAGGTGGAGGTGTTAGAATTTTTCTTACAAACAACACTAAATTCAACCAAGAAGGAAATTCAAAAGACTTCAACAAGGACAAGGATAAAGGACTCACCAGATAAGTTATTTCTGAGAAATAAATTTCTGGTGGCTTCTAGTCTGTTCCCACTGAGAGAATCCAATGAGTTTCATGTCTAACACCATTTCTGAAACCAATTAATGTCAAGTGAACCTGAATCAGCCCCTAACATGTGGATGGCCAAGCCAAACACAGCAGGCTGGAAACAGGAAAGTCAAGGATCAAACAGAAGTTCAGTTTCAAGGTGAGGAAAATGGCTTGCAAGCAAGAACATGGATACCAGAGCTCCACCCATAATGGTGGAGGTAAAAGGGACAGGAAAGGGCCAAAGCAGTATGTGAAGATCTCCATAGTCATACCAATGGCTTCACTGTAAGCAAGAGCCTGATAACTAGGGCTTATGCCAAGCTTAGGGCACAGCTTGCTGGGTTTTAGATCTGAAAAACAGTGTTTTCTTATATCTTGATAATTATAAGAAAATCTAATCACCACAATGTTGAATTAAACTGTTAGGAAAGCCCTTTGAGAGTCTTTTGGATAGCAAAACGATCAAATTAATCAGTATTTAAAGAAATTAATTCAGACTTTTCATAAGAAGATCAAATATTGAATCTGAAGCTTAAAAACATTGGCTACATAATGAGAAGATAGAACTCGGTGGAAAGGACTTATGATGGAGAACTTTAAGACAAAAGGAAAAGGAGATACCAGAGGATGAAATGAATAAATAGTATCAGGGAAGTAATGAATATGAAGTTGGATAGTCTTTGAGAGACAGTGGAGAATAGAAAGGCCTGGCATGACATGGTCCATGCAGTCACAAAGAGTTGGAAATGACTGAAAGATTGAACAAAAATACAAACACATTTAAATATTTCAGCAGTGTATCATTGAACAATATCATAGTCAGTGCTCCCTTTATCTATTATATATAACTAGAAATTTCAACTTGAGTTAGTTTATTTTTATTAAGTACTTATAATAGTCTAGGCACAGTGATAAGCGCTAGGAATAAAAAGCAAGGGGAGAAAGTGGTCTCTGCTCTTGAATTCAAATTATAATGTAGAATTTAGAACAAAGTATGCAAACGATTGCAAAAGTGAAAGACACACAGAGGAAAAAGTGACGGAGACCCACAGACAGAGACACAGGGACAGGGAGAGAGAAAAAGAAGAAAGCTATGACAATTACAGAAAAATTGGAAAAGCTTCTAGTAAAAGTTAGGACTAAAACAGAAATTGGAAGGAAGTTAGAGAAATTGAAGGGAGAGAGAACTTTCTAAGCATGGGAACAGCCAATGAAAATGCTTAGAGCGAAGACATAGAGCTTCATATTCAAGCATCAGCAAGGAGGGTAATGTCATTAGATTACAGAGTAAGGGACTGGGAGTAAAGTGTAAGAAAACTAAAATAGTAAGAAGCCAGTTAATGAAGGGCTTAGAAACCAAACAGAACATTTAAAATTGATCCTGGAAATAATCTGGAGTCACTACAGTTTACTGAATAGAGGGGATGCTATTGCCAGAAGATAAATTTTACAGATGAATGGATTGGGGTGGGGAGAAATGAAAGAGGAAGAGCAATTAGCAGACTTTTGCATAAAACCAGGCTAGAGCCTGCCCCAGGGTATTAAAAGAGACTAAGAGGGTATGTATGAGATAGATAAGAAGGTATTAGTGGCAGAACTTTGAAGCTGATTGGATCTGGATGTAATAAGAGAGAGTGAAGAATCAAAGATGATCTTAACATTGTAAGACTGGGTGAGTGGGAGGATGCTGGTACCCCTGACAATAATGGAGAAGTTAGGAAGAGGGTAGAGTTTAAAAGAAATAAAATTACTTCAGTTTTGAAAATGACAAATTTAAGATGTTCATGGATCAATAACTTTCTCTGGATGGATTGAAGCCCCTTTTCAAGAATTCTCTTTATAATGTTTCTTCACAAAATGAGATATCTGTGGTATCTGTGGGGAAGGATGTTCTTTTAGTCCTTTTCCTCTGTGTTCAAACAATCTTTTCTCCAACTATGATAGCTAAATGTCTCTACAGAATAACAGTTAAACTGTAACTCCTCACAATTTCATTATCTTTTATGCATGTTTTAACTAATACATAGCCTTTGTAGGAGGAGTTGTTGAAGATGGGCTCCAGCTCTTTATCATGTCATATTTGCACCCTCTTATAGCATATTGTTTGTCAAATTATTTCTCTTTCCTTCTCATACTTTTATATCTTTCAAGAATCCCGCTTAATGCATGTAGATTTTTTTCATAGAACTTTTGAAAAGATAGAAAAATAGATATGTTTCAGTATAGTATATATTGTTTCCTTTTTAAAATAATATCAGAATATCTTTCCACAGTTTTAGTATCTTCCTTTCTTTCAGTTATCTAAACACTATAAAGAAGACAGGAAAATGAAGCCATCTTGGACTATTTGAATGCAGAAGTATTTGAAATGAAAGTTAGCTTTATAAAAAAAAAAAAAAAAAAAAAAAGTGAACTTGTTTTGGTAAGAAAAAAATGAAATGGACAAATGCAGCAGATTTCTGTTGAATATTAATGCTTATAACGGGGCAATTTAAATTAATCTCTTTGAGGAACAGAACTATATAATTAACTATTTCTCAATTGTCATAACAAAACCTTTTTCATCAACTGGGTTATGTACTTGAAGAGTTACTCAGAGTAACCATAGCAATTAAATCTTTAGGTTCTTGTGTTTAAGTTTATCAAAACAAACAGCATAGATAGAGGAAATTTAGTATGCTGCTGTTCCTCTTATCCTTTGAAGTGATCACATTAATGAGATAGTCCAGGAAGGAACTACACAACTTAATATACTGTAAAAGCATATAGTTATGGTCCATAGAAGAGTAACCAAATGACAAAAGGCAAGAAAATATAAATGAAATCTTGGGAAAAAGATTTGAGATGATGTAGTTTATAGAATTACAGATTCACAATTATATCAAATGTGGAAGAAATTGCATTTGCCATCTAATTCAGTCAAATTCCCTCTCCAACATACCAAAAAAATGACCATCTAGTTTTTTTCTTGATAAACTCAGGCAAAAGGGCACCTACTACTTCCTGAGAAGACTTTAGGAAAGATTTGATTTTTAAGAAGCATTGTATGTTTGTTTTGCTATTTACAAAAATTTCATTCTTAATCCACTGTAACTTCTAGTATTGAAGTTTAGGCCACTTGAAATTCATTCCAGCTCTTAACTTAACTTGACTTAACTTTTCTCAATTATGTTCTTCCTAAAATTAACATTTCTCCCAACAAGTAGCATCAACTATAGCCCTCAATAAAGGTAAAAATCTTTTTCCATGGCAACTCTGCTTTTGAATTTTGGAACACTCTTAGCCAACACAGAGAGGAAGTTGGTGAAGCAGTCAATAAACATTTAATAAAATAACTCCCATATACTAGAGACTGTGCTAAGTTCTATAGATACCAAAAAAAAATTAAAAATTAAAAATAAAGTTCCTGTTCTCAAGGAGCTCACATTCTACATAATGCAAACAATTATGTACAAAAATATTATATGCAGAAAACTGAGAAATAAAAGAAAAAAATCACTGGGATTAAGAAAGATTGAGAAAGACTTCTTGTATTTGTATTTCTTGGGATTTAAAATGGAACTTGAAGTCACTGAGAGAAATCATGAGAAAAGATGATGAGAAAGTACACGGAGGAACAATCAAAGAACATTCCCAGAAACAAGAGAAAGAATGTCTTATATCTCTAAATATTGCACTTCTTGAAAGGATGCTCAATTCTTCCTATTTCAAAACTTATTATAGAAATACAATTCCTAACCAAGGATCTACTCTACTGAGGCTATTGCTCTAATTCAGAGCTTGGCTTTCCACAGGCTTACTTCAAAGAATGCAGAACAAGAATCACAGAAATAGAGCTGAAAAGTACTAAGAGGTTGTCATTCTAGTTCATCATCCTCATTTTACCAATGAGAAAAGAGAGGTATGGAGAGATAAAGAAAAGAAGCATTTATTAAGTGCTTACTATGCATCAGACACCAAGAAGCACTTTACAAAAATTACCTCATTTTAGCTTCACAAAAACCCTGCAAGGTAGGTGTTATTATTATCTTCGCTTTACAGTTGAGGAAACTGAGGTAGAGAGAGATTAAGTATTTTACTCAGGATCAAAAATGCAATAAATGTTTCAGGCAACGTTTGAACTGCCTGACTCCATACTCAGAGTTCTATCTACTGATTTACCTAGTTGCTTCTAGGTAAAGTGACTTGTGGCATAGTTGGAAGATTAATAAATTCCAATGCTCAGCATTACAATACAATTTCATTACATTGACAGAATATTCAGAACCAGAACCAGATAAAATATGCTTACTATAACTACTGTTTGAAATGAGTCAGGTTCAATCAATTTCTGTGGCACCATGAAAATAATAATTTTTTTTTTTTTTTTTTTTTGAATTAGAGAGTAGTAGATTCCAAACAGAGCAGACACAGCAGGGTTCTTGCTACTATCTTTCCAAAGGAGAAAAAGTTAAAAGAAGGTAGGAAATGTGAAGAAATTTATCTTGGGTATACACTGAAAAGGGAATAAGGAATAAAGGAGGTAGAAACTCCTTCAGGATAGAAAAAGAAAGTGCCATTTAAGAGAATAGCTTTCATTTCCTTCTCACTTTAGATAAAAAGAAGACTAAAATAAGAGGATGGACTTGGAGCTTAGTCAGTAAGAAAGGGCATGCATTCCTGAATTTATTTGGGGTGAAAAATTCAATAAGTGTCTGGAAATTTGTTGAAACAATAACTGTAAGATAACATAATTTACTGAGAACAGTTGCAAAAAAGAAGGGAAAGTATACTTGTACTTATAAGGTACATTGTCAAACAAGGTTTTATTTTTTTTAAGTGAGATTAAATCTACCAATTAAAATGATTTATATGTGCCTTGATATATTTGATTTCTTAAGACTATGTTAGAAATAAACAAAGATTATATTATTCTACTTGAAACAGTTGTCGGTCTTTTTTTTTTTTTTTTTGAACATCTTTTTAGTACTTTAATCATATGGCATTTCTATATAGCATGATAACTCAGAATTTTATACAGCTTAGTGGCCTTTATACATCTCTGAAATATGACAAGCTATTCCTAATTCCAGCAAACTCTTTAGCATATGATATATAATATATGATAAATTTGTCCATTGTGTACCTTATTCCCCAAATAATATAAACAATTGCATTTAATATCCTTTCTTCCATTTAAGTTTTTAAAAATTTTCTTGAACTGTTAGAAAATAAATAATTAAGTCTAACTTAAAAAGGAGAGAGGTTACTAAGAATATTACTAATGAACTTCCTACTTATGGAATAAAGGAATATGAATTGTATATTTCTTTGAATGTCAAGTTAAATTTATTCTGTTATTTTAAAAATGATCATGTTATCATTTATAATATAGACATTTTATTGAATCTGAATTGAAGGAAATTTCCATTTAAGGAAATTAATCTTTTATGGAAATTTGAAAGTTGCAAAATATTGCTTTATCTTTTACTTTAAATTAATTTATTTATTTTTATATGTAATACATGTTCTAAGAATTACTAGCCCATTTCCACTACAAATAGCATTCTGGTAACCTAAACAATCTTTTCTGCATAACTTTAGGATTATTCAGAGCTAGTCTTTCAAGTAGTATACATCATTATTCACAATTTTTATGTTCCTCCCACCTTGACTTTCAGATTATCAACTGATAACAATTAATCAGGCTTGCTTAATCTTTTTTTTTCAATTATAGCTTTTTATTTACAGAACATATGCATAAATAATTTTTCAACACTGACCCTTGCAAAACCTTCTGTTTCAACTTTTCCCTTCCTTCCTCCCACCCCTCCCCTAGATGGCAAGTAGTCTAATACATGTTAAATATGTTAAAGTATATGTTAAATACAATATATATATATACACATATTTATACAGTTATCTTGCTGCACAAGAAAAATCAGATCTAGAAAGAAAGTAAAAAAATAAATAAAATAGAGGGAAAACAAAAAGCAAACAACAACAGAAAGAGTGGAAATGCTATATTGTGTTGTGGTCCACACTCATTTCCCATAGTTCTCTCTCTGGGTGTAGCTGATACTCTTCATTACCAGTTGGAACTGGTTTGAATCATCTCATTGTTGAAGAGAGCCATGTCTGTCAGAATTGATCTTCCTTAGTCTTTAAAAAGGGTGACTTACCAAAGTGGCATGATAAGGATAGTTAGTACAAAACATTCTATCTCAAGAACGTACAGAATCTAGGGGAAATAGGTTTTGACAATCTCCCCATATTGACAGTTCTGTCGGTTTTTCCAGAGTAACTATTCAGAAGTCAATAAAAATCTGAAGCTTTTCTGAACCTTAAAAATTCACAAGGTCCACCTCTGGTCAAAGTAGAGTTAGTGAGAATAAGACCTCCTCAGAAGCCAGACTCTTCACTTCCCCACAAGTAATTCTTTCTCAGTAGCTTGGCTGGAAGGCTTCTTTCCCCATTTAAGCTGTCAGATCCTCAAGTCTTAAATACCAAACTAGTTTCCTGATTCCATATGAGCCTAACAAATTCCTCAACCAATCTAAAAAATTTCTTTCCAAAAAACAATTCATATTTATGATTTGACTGATATTTTATTACATGATGAAAGTATCAGAGAGTATCAGATAAAAGTGATCTTGTCACTTTAAGTGAGGTAGAGTAATTAGTTGGGTAATTCAACTCCTACCTATACATATAAATACAAATGCATGTGTGTTTATATATGCACAAATGTTCTTGTGCATATAAGTGGATCCATAAATATGGTTCTTCACCATTACACAAAGCATCAATACACGTATGTATGCAGATGTTCACAATATGCATGTACGTATATATATATGTATAAACACGTGAACAAACATGCATGTGTATAAATCCATGAAATTAACTGTATGCTGAATAAAATTCTGGGAAACATTTTTAGCCCTAATTATGTGAATTTTTATATAATATAAATCGTACATTCAGCTATACTGCTACATTCCTTTTTCGGCCTTCTGAATAATAGCTTCACAATTTCCAAGGGATTTCAGGGATCATCCAACTTTTACCTACCCAGTATGCCTCTTGTAACTTTGTTAACAAGTTTTTACTTAATCTCCTCTCAAAAATCTCCAATAAAAGGAAATCTATGTTTGGTAAGAAGCAAACTAATTCTATTTGTGATCAATTTCAATTGTATTGACACTTTTTTTCTTTTTTTTCTGGACTTAAATCTTTATAGACAACTTCAATATATATTATATTATTATATCCAAAGTTGGTCATTGCATTTGATGGGGGTTGAGATCCCTTTAAGATTCCTTTCTAATTGCCCAACCCATGGCTGACCTTGATTCACAAAAATCCTGGTCAAAGGCACCCTTTGAATATCCAGGCCCAGCCCCACTATCAGCTCAGCTTTCCCCAGCCCTCACCTGATCTGAGCTAACTGAAAAGCCTGCCAAGAACTTGGGGAGTACCGCCCATCATCTTCTAGGTATAAAAGAAACGAGCTGGAGCTCTCTCTTTACAGGAACCCTCCCGCCAACACATGGTATCCTTCCAGCCATGTAAGGGTTTCTGCCCGCCCAGTGGCCACCTCTGGCCCTAGCGTCTTTCTAACTGAACTTTACTTCCAAATTTCTACAATAAACCTTTTATTTATCAATCTAGGTTTTCGGGCCTGTAAATTCATTTACAGAGGACACTGCGCCTCATGGGATTATCTTATTATCTATGCTCCTGAGAAATGGGGTTCCCCCTTTCCTTTCCCTCATTACATTTATCTGAGTTCTAGTGTCCTTTGGCAGTACAATATTTTACAGTACATTGGTCATTGTGGATCCTCACATTTATAATTTCTTGTTAGACAATCAAATTTAATTATAATCATATAAAGTGATTCAACAATCCTTTAT
The DNA here is from genome assembly GCF_048593235.1 of Sminthopsis crassicaudata. Taxonomy (NCBI): domain Eukaryota; kingdom Metazoa; phylum Chordata; class Mammalia; order Dasyuromorphia; family Dasyuridae; genus Sminthopsis; species Sminthopsis crassicaudata. The sequence goes on along the minus strand of NC_133622.1, from coordinate 59,935,559 downwards.
TTGATAGGTACTTACTTTGTTTCAATTCACTTGATTTTTTCTATGCCCAACTCTACTTAAAATATAGCCTTTTGGGTAGTAAGAAAAGGGAGTGTCACATGATAATGAAACTTGAAGGAGCAAAGAAAAGAGCTAAATTGAAACCTTGGCTCTACTGCCTTTATGACTTGAACCTGTTCATCTTTCCCCATACGTTTGTTTCTTCATTTATAAAGCAACAATGTCAGAATACATGATTTCCAGATTCTTCATCCTATAAGTAGTAAATATTGGCTTCCAGACTCAGTTTTTGACTTGCTTGCATTCCACTTATTCTTCTAAACCTTTAAATTGTCAAGTCTTTGAAGCAGCTTAATAGGGAGGGGATAATTTGTTTCTTATTTGAAAGGATGAAGAATGTCTTCTTTAAACTGATAAATGACATCCCTAATGAATTAATTGCTTCAGAAACCTTCTACTAAAATTATTTTGTAAGAAAATTTGCCTCTGAAATAGCTGCTACAAATGCATTATGACCTCTAGTTTTTATCTGATAAATTATGTCCCTTCAAAAATCAGTGTCAGCAGTTATTTATTGTGCTGTCCCACAACTGAATTCATTTTAATCCAAACATTATTCACTTGTATCAGAGTACAAATATGTATTTTGAAAACACATAAAGTATTTAAAATGACATTACCTTTCACAACAGCAGAATGGGTTTTTAATCTTTGTGTGTATGTATGTGTGGGTGTGTGTGCATGTGTGTATTCTATGGAAATTTTTGTCAATTTAGTGAAGGGGAAGAAAAAGGGAAAGGGAAATAAGTATTTATACAGAGCCTACTATATGCCAAATACTGTTCTAAGTGTTTTACAAATATCTTATTTGATCTTTGCTTACCAGCAAAGATAGGTGCTATTATTAGTCTAATTTTACATTTGAAGAAACTGAGATAAACCAAGGTGATTTAAGGAGGTAAATGTCTCTGGTCACATTTGAATTCAGTTTTTTTCTGACTCCTGAGTCAACACTCTATACACTCTGCCACCTAACTGCCTACATTTTAAATTTGGAGCTGTTAAAAATATTCTGAAAAGGGGACTAAATATTTAAATGCATAAAATAAAATACATAAGATTACAAAAAAAAAAAACCTTAAATATTTTGAAAATCATGTTATTAAATCATTAAAAATAAACACATATTGAATGTCAAGGATATATTAGGGGATAGAAACAATGCATACTGTCATATTATATTGATTCTGCCAATCTTTTTTTTTTTTTTTTTTTTTGAGTAATGATATACAATATCATACAACTTGTGTTTGGTATTGTTAAAACTAAGTCAGTCAGTTTCAACTCTGCATAGAATTCAGAGTCTAAGGCAATGATAGTTTCACTATGGAAAGAATAAAGTATATAGAGGCTTGACAGGTTGCAAGCAGAAAAAAATAATCATTTATCATTTATGTATAGCCTATATACCAGTAATCACTTAGGGAGTGTATCATTTTTGGTTCTTCATAAGAAGTAAGGCAAAAGTAACCAATTCATTTACACAATCTAACTCCTGTAATTTACATTGAATACAGTAGGCTTTATAGTGGGAATTGAGGAGCTAAATCAGAAAAAAACAAACAAAACAAAACAAAAAACAAACAAACAAACAAACAAAAAAACACATTGTTTTTATCTTGCCTTACCTTGCTCTTTTACAGTTTTATTAAGTAGTACTCAAGGGAATTATTTTTCTGTGTCAATAATAAAAATTAGAGGTAATTCTTTTAACATCATTTAGAAAGGCATTAAACTGAGAGAATTCAAAATACAAAGATAAGGAATCTGTTAAAAAATAGAAGACTTTCAGATAGCAAAGGGCTTCTTTAATTAGCTTATTTTTTTCCTCATTATTAAGATGAGGGTTAGACTTTATCAACTGTGAAGTCCTTTTGTAACTTTAGATCCAAGATCCAATGATCTGATTGAAGGTTATAATACAAAGAAGTGGTAGTTTCTCTTCTCTAAGAAGGAAGCAAAAACAAACAAACAAATAAATAGCATACTAGATGGCAGCAATTGTACAGAAGGGTAATAGCAAAAGGAATAATAATAGAAACAATTGACTCTTATCTAAACTACCAATGCAGCTCATCCAGAGAGATCAACTAGGGGTCTGTGCCAAGAGTGTGCACTGTGATATGTATTCCCTGATTAGATATGCTCTCTACATCTATCCCGGTTCTTTGGGAGGGGAAGGAAGGAAAGGTGGAAAGCATGACTTTCCTTTTCTACTCCTCAGTTTTTTCCTGGGTAAATTGAAGGGGGTAAACAAGATAATCTTCATAAGGCATTTCAGCTCTAAGATGTTATGATTCTATGCAGCACAAAATATATGCAGCTAAAAAAGAAATACATATTTGTGATTATTCAAGATTATTCCAAAGAAAGGAAGAACAAGGGTTGGAAATCCTTGTAATTCCACAAGTTCTAAGTAGCAATAGAGCCTATGTTTCAAAAAGAAATAGTATATTTTCATTGTTCAGAAGAAGTGAAGAGGTTTCCTTTGGTAGAAAGAAAGCCAGCTGGGTTTCCAGGCAGCAAAATAACCTGAATGATTTTGTAGGAGCAGAGAATGCCCATTAACTTTCTGCACTATAATTTAAGTTAAATGATCCTTAAACAGCAAAGGTGTGTGCAGGTGAGGGGAAGGAAAAGAAGGAGAGTAGATATGTGGTAGGATGTAGTGAACATTATAGGTAGGAAAGAAGCATCATCCCAAGTTAGTTCAATTGCTTGCTCCTTGTCTTTGTACCTCTTAATTGTACAATATTGATAGTAATAATCAATATTTCTATAGGATTTTAAGGCATGCCTATGTTATATAAATATATGAAGAAACTAGAAATGTTTATCCTATAGAAGACTCAGGGGAGTTATGGAAGTTGGGTACAACAATATTTTGAGAAAGGTTGTCATGTGGAATAAGGATTAGATATGATTTCTATGGTTCCAGAAGGCAGAATGAGTATCAAAAGTTGGGAGCTGCAAAGAGAGATACAAGTTTGATGTAGGGAACATCAATCTTGTCATCAGTACTCTCTCCAAATGTACTAGTGGATTTACCTTCATTGAGGGTCTTCAATAAGTGTTTTAAGGAAAATTTGTCAGGCATATTAGGGTAGGTTATTCTTTTTCAACTTTGAGTCAAATTTGAAAATCATGGCAGGTCTTTCAAATTGTGAAATTCTGTAATTCTAATACTTAGTGCTAAAGATGGGTACTGTTTGTAGCCCATTTTACAGAAAGAAAACAAAAGCCCCCTGAGAGGGAAAAGTGAGAGAAATGAACTAGAGAAAGAAAATCAACAGCTTTGAAAAGAGCTTGTGAGAGTTAATATCTATTGGAAAAAAAAATACCAAGCAAAGGCAATGGTAGATTTTCTCCAAATGAATGAAATACACACATCTAAATAACCTTAACTCTTAAATTAGTCATATTACAGATATACACATATACACATGCACACGCACACATGCACACACATACACATAAGCCAAGGTTGAGAGTTTTCACAGCTGTTTTCAAGGCAAATTGTGAGCAGTATTAGGTAATTTAGAGCCAAACATTTCACAGGAATGATCACAGGAAACATCAGACCAAAAGATCCAATTTGACTACAAACTAACCCAGTGTCTGGGAGAAAGCAGAATTATTATATGAAGAAAATATTAGTTTATAGATCCCTAAGTAGATTAGAAAAAATTGCTTTGATATTTCTAATTTTGGAATTTAAAAATGGTAGTCTAGATTATAAAACTACATTTTGTCCATGTAAAATTTAATTGTCTCAGGATATCAGAGTTTATTAGGAAGGGTCTGGAGGTGATGTATTAGTGTAGATTAAGCTATGTGTTAGGTTTGACACCAGAAGATCTGCGCCTGAATCTCTGTGCTGATAATAACTTTCTATAATTCTATGTCTGTTAAGGATATCACTATCTTTCTGTTCAATCAGGTTCAGAAACTGGTTGAGATCTCTTTAATTCCTTACTCAGCCTTACTCATTATAACCAATCAATTGCTAAATTTCATTAATTTTATCATCAGAATATACCTCATGTACATCTCCACTAAGTCACTACTTTAGTATGTAATGCCGGTGAAACTGAGGCAAGATAGAGATTAGAGAGTTTTTAATAATTTATTAATTGGAGAGTTTAATTGACTGGATAGGACTCTCATCTCAGAGTATCCAGTAACGAATGGGGGAATGATAAACACTTTTATAGCTTTTTTGGACAAAGAAAAGAAGAAGAGTAGGAAAAGTTAGAAGCAGTTGGCTCTGTCAGGATGGGGGGAGGCTATAAATTCTAAAAGCCAGAGTCGGGAAGTTCGAATAAACAGAAGTAAAGATGTCAGTGAAGTATCCAAGATAGTCTTATCTTTTGGAATATTTTAGAGGGGCAATGTCATAAATTCTTGAGGGCAGAAGGAGCTAGGAGCCAGAAAGTCTGATCTGCCCCACATCTCCCATTGACATTTTATAGCTTTAGAGTAAATAAATGGTCCTTAGTCTTAATGAACCAGGGAGGGTTTACAACTTAAGGGACTGAGGCAGAACAGTTAAGGAAACTTGAGATAGAACAATTCAGGGAAACTCAATCAGGACAATAAGGGAAACTAGTGCAGGGAAACTGAGGTAGAACAGCTCAAGGAGACTTTGGCATAACAAACAAGTAGTGCCCTCATCACCTCTTGCTTGAGCTATTGTCATACCTTCCTAATTGGTCTTCTTGCCTTCTTGATCTCCTATCAAAACCATTGTTCACATAACTAGTAAAGTGATACTTTAAAAAGCATGTTCCTAAACACATCACTTCTCCATTCCATACACTCTAGTAGCTCCTGGTCTGGAAATAAATATCACACAAATTTCTTTCAAATCATGCTACATTTTATACCTTTTAAAATAATTTATGATTGAGCTTTATTGGACTATTGCCTCCTGACTCCATGCCTTATCACTGACTTTTTTCCATGCCTGTTATGCTTTCTCTCTATCTCCTCACTATAGTATCCTCTCTCTGAAATTAGCTTCCATGCATATATTATGTATTTTATGTATGCATATATATATGTATATGTAACTATTTGCATGACATATTGCTCATTTGAATATCAGCCAATCAATCAATAAGAATTTTGTTGTTGGGGGCAGCTAGGTGGTACAGTGGATAGAACACCAGCCCTGAATTCAGGAGGACCAGAGTTCAAATCTGGTTTCAGACACTTAACACTTCCTAGCTGTGTGACCCTGGGCAAGTCACTTAATCCCAGCCTCAGGAAAAAAGAAAAAAAAAAAGAAAGTTTTTAAGTTTGTTTGTTTGTTTTGTAGGGGAGACAAGATAACATATTAAAGGCATCTCAAATTTCCCTTCCAAACAGTTTAAAATACCTCCTCAAATCAGATTTTGTGGTGACAGTGCCAACAAAAAGAGTGGGTTGTTTTTCTAGCATAAGACAATTTAAAAAGTCAGCAGGACAGGTTAATGTCACCAGGGTGGGAGTTAGCCCAGAGTGTTTCAGGAGCAGGAACCATGGCTGAGAATTTTGTTGTTTACTTATGCTAAGGCATTGTGCTAAGCCTAAGGATACAAAAAAAAAAAAAAAAAAAAAAAGTCAAAAGCTAAATGCATTAATGAAAAGCTAATATATAAACCCTACCCTCAAAGTATGTAGAAGGCATGATAAATAAAAGTAACCACAATATATAACATTTGAACTAAGTCTTATAGGAAAATGGGATAAATAAGAGGGAAGTAAAGAAGTGAAATATTTGGTGGAGAGGTAGAAAGTGAAAGGGAGTCATAGGAGGGGAAATAAAGGGAGGGGGAGGGAGAAGCACAGAAGTGAGAAATAGAGTGCTTTGAAAAATTTTAAGCAAGCCAATGTAATTGGATGGTAGAGTAAGTGGTAGAAATAATGACTAAGAAAAAGTGGAAAAATTGGAAAAGGAGAATATAAGGTTCATAAGGGTCAGGACAATGTTTCACCTTAATTTGTATTCCTGCACTTAGTACAGTATCTGATACATGTAAACATTTCACAAATGTTTGCCTACTGACTATAACCAACTCAAAGAAATAGGATACATTGTGAATTTTATTGCTAGAGGGGCTAGATTTATTCCAAGTTAACATAGATATACCATTAGTCAGTCAATCTCTGCTGAAGTAGAGAATATGGTCAGTATGTAGCACCAGGTCAGTCCTGATGCTTACAACCTGTATGATTCTAAGTAAATAACTTCTGTTAACCTCACTTTCCTCTGTAATAATAATAATAATAATAATAATAATAATAATAATAATAATAATATTAGCTAACGTGTATATATAGCACTTATTATTTACCAGGCACTGTGGTAAGCACTTTGTAATTTTAATCTCATTTCACTTGTAAAATGGAAATAAAGATATGTTTAATATCAATTTGCCTCGGTTGATGTAATGTTCAAAAGTCATTATATGTAAATCACTTAGGAAATCTTAATGTTTTAAATGTTAGTCATCAGTATCACAAATGGAGATGGCAATAGCTCCTAGGGGAAAAGACTTGTCTTAATGAGACCTGTTCTCTATTTTCTTAGGGCTTGTGATGGCCCATGACTAGCATGCTTTGATTTTATAGTAAATGCAATTAATTGATTTAGAGATTATATAATCAATTTCTAATCACTATATAAGGTATTTTCTTTTCTTTTTCTTTTTTTCCCCAATTATACATAAAAATATATTTTTAACATTCACTTTAAAAAAAAATGAGTTTGGAATTGTCTCCCTCTCTCTCCTCTATTCTACTTGAAATGGTAAACAACTTCACACAGGTTACAAATGTGTGATTGTACAATATATATTTCCATTATTAGTCAGGTTACAGAAAAAAACATAGACAAAAAATATGCTTTAATCTGTATTCACACTCTATCAAGTCTTTCACTGAAAAGAGAGGTGTATGGCATTTTTTATAATGAGTCCTTTGGAATTTTCTTTGATCACTGTATTGCTGAGAAGAGCTAAGTCTATCATAGTTGATCATCATATAATATTGTTCTTACCGGGTTCAGCATGTTTATGGTTCCACTTACTTCACTTGCTATCAGTTCATGTAAGTCCAGATTTTTCTGAAAATATTCTGGTCATCATTTCTTATAGCATAATATTCCATTACAATTATATAATACTTGTTCAGCCACTCCCCAACTAATGGGCATCCCTTCATTTCTTTGACACCACACACACACACACACACACACACACACACACACACACACACACACAAAGAGATGCTATAAATCTTTTTGTACAAATAGTTCCATTTCCCTTTTTAAAAATCTCTTTGGCATGCAGATCCAGTAGAGATATAGCTGGATTAAAGGGTAGGCACAGTTTTATAGCCCTTTACCCATAATTTGCAAGTGCTCTTCAAAATGATTAGATCAGTTCACAACTCTACCAGCAATTTATTAGTGTCCCAATTTTCTCACATCCCCTCTATCATTCTCTATCATATTAGGCCAATCTAATCTATATAAGGTAGTGCTTCAGTGTTGTTTTAATTTGCATTTCTCTAATTAATAGTGATTTAGAATAATTTCATATGCCTATGGCAAGCTTTAATTTCTTATCAGAAAATTGCTTGTTCTGTTTGCCCTGCAGTTTTTGTCAAATAGTGAGTTCTTGTCCCAAAAGCTTGGGTCTTTGGGCTTATCAAACATTAGATCACTTTAGCCATTTACCTCTGTATAATGTGCAAGCAATACGTTTTCATTAGCACCACAGGTACTTATCATATATTTTATAAAGATTTCACAAAAATCTAGCTCACTAACATCCAGAAAAGTTAGCAGCACACAGATCATGCTATCCTGAAAAACATACTTGACCCCAAATTACACCAACAAATGTTTATATTGCTTCCATTCTTTAAAGTATATGAGTAAATAGGTCTATTTCAAATTCAAGATGGAGTCACTCAGTTCAAGTATATTCCTAACATTTTGCCCCCTGTGCCTAACAAGCACATTATTACAGCAAATCTCATTATAGTAAATCTCACTAGGTGGCACACTGATTTGCCAGTTGGTTGTCAAATTATAACATTATCTCAGCAACATACATGGCTTTTAGAAGATTAATCATTATAGGTCTGAAGCCTGTGAAATACTTCCTGATCATGACCTCTGCATTTATAATGAGTTTATATTCATGATGTCTCCATTCACTTCTAATTACAAAACATTTAAGCAGGAAATGTATCTTTTTATGTCCATTTATGCTTGGCCATGCTACCTGTACCAGTTTTCAAGTTCATATAATAAATCAACATTTATACAATTAATATGCGTATATAATTGTCATGATTATTTTAATGGTCACTTCCTCAGATAAAGGGATAGGTGTTGTGAACAATTCTCAAACCCAAACATTTTCTCTATTCAAGACTGATCATTTCAAGTTGTTTAATTATGCTCCATTCTTTTTTGGTTCAGTTAAGCAACATTTTTTTTTTTTTTAATGTATGAATTCTTTCTTACCACACATAAGTGATGAAGGCAAAATAGATATCTATATTATGGAATAGAAATTAATCTAAAATGGCTAATACCAAATGATATTATGAGTTTCATGTGGCATATTGGATAAATGACGTGCCAGTTTAGGTGGGATATGACTCCCTTTTCATCTGAACTATCCAAGTTATAAAGATTATCCATAACAGAATCAAAGTAGTAAGTTCAATAATATAAAGCTGAAATAGGATAATAAAAAATGCCTAAAATTTTAACACAAAGATTTCAGATCTTTATAAAATGATATTCCAGTTCAAACTGTACCTGAAATGCTCATCAAGTGTTAATTGTTTTCCTAATGTCCTTTTGTAGGCAAATAATCTTAAATTGTGTTTTTATTTCCCAGTACTAAGAAAACAGTTGGTTTTAAGGTAAACATAATTCTAGATTTTAAGTAACTCTCTGGAGCAAATCAACAGTATAATAAGTCATTTAGAGGGATCTCAATTGCAATACTGTAATAAAATAATCTTTATTATCTATTTTGATTTATTTGAAATATGTGTGTATGCATGTGACTTATCTAATGGCTAATGGAACAAGTAATATGAGATATGTAGTCACTCTTTAGGAACCCTACAATTCCATCAAGAGAATAAAGAGGTTTTAAATATCAAATATTTACAATGAGGAACCAATCTTTCATTCCTGAGATAGTATTAGGGTTTACTCACATGTAATATAATGGAAAGGTGCAAAGGGTTATTAAGAACAGCCCTTCAGTAATATCCCTTCCCTTGTAGTAGATTTAGAGGTAAGGGCCTCTATTGATTACTAAATGAACTATTTGAATTTAATAATTATAGTATCACAAGTAAACTTTACTGTTTTCAGATTTAGTTTGTTCCATAATTATAACTGATGTAGATGACATAGATCATTATTTCCCTTATCATTATTATAGGAGATATCACTAGGAAGATTTTGGAATTAAAGGAATTGCAATATTCAATCCATCAGCTTGTTTGCTTATAATAGAAAAATCCTATAGCATTAAAGTATAGTCAAACTTGGTATAGTTTTCTAAAATGAATCCCATATTGAAAATAAAAATGAAGAAACATTTTTGACTATTACACAATATTATGTAAGTAGTGTCTACAATAATTGTGAGAATAATGTGCACAAGACAGTTTCCGCTCCAACTACTTTTTTTTTTTTTTTTTTTTTTTTTTCCCTGAGGCTGGGGTTAAGTGACTTGCCCAGGGTCAAACAACTAGGAAGTGTTAAGAGTCTGAGATCAGATTTGAACTTGGGTCCTCCTGAATTCAGGGCTAGTGCCCTATCCACTGCACCACCTAGCTGCCCCACCCCCCCCATCCAACTACTTTTAATAAAGTTTAGTCATGTACTGGTCATTGATAGTCCCTGTCCCAATCCTTTTTAGGACAGTTGCAATTTGCAAAACCTACATATATTTTATAAACTCAATAACTTTCAAAATGTCCTCCAAATCACATATTTTTCAATTGCATGATCTTAACATTTGACCTGGAAGTCACTTTAGAGATCATTTAGTCCAATTCCCTTCTTATAGAGATAGGGAAATGGAAGTAAAGAGAAATTAAATTACTTGCCTAGGATCAAATCTCTCACTACCACACATCCTTGATTCCTTTTTTGCTAAAGACTTCTGGACTGGCACCTTCAAAACTGGCTAGTCACAGGTTAAGATCGTGTTGATTGTTTGGACATATCTAAAGGAAAACATGCAATCCCCCAAACTACCTTGTAGGTAGTGATATGATAGTTGATCTGTGGATGACAGAAAGTTTTATAGCTACCTTCTGAACTGTAAGATACAAGTTGGAAGGTGAAGGAGATGATTAACAGTCAGCAAGTGATAAAGAAATATGTAAAGCCTATATTTTATTGTGCTTTCTACCTCCCTCTTTTGAATTTCCTATTACACAAAAGGGGTTCTTTGATTTCATAGTTGATGACCAGCCAAGCATTTCCTTAATTAGGAACATTATGAACTATTTGTACATAGATGTAGTTGTGGCTGCATACTTCCATAAGGCAAATCCTAAGTCTGAATATATGTCTATACAACTGATATGATATTGTTTATTTTTAGAATTAGGAAGCCATCCTATGTGGTTCAATTGCCATTACTTTCTTAGGCAGAGTTTTTCTTGAACTTGTTTATGCTCCTATCCAAGGGCTTATATGTAATTTGGCATTTTCTATACATATCTACGAGGTCTTTGAGGTAAAACATTTACAATGGAATATTTTATGCCACAGCTCATTTGTTTCCTAGTTCCTTTCTGAAGATCCCATATCTGAAGAGGATCATTTAGTAATAGTGATTACAATTGTATAGTTTTGCCTGTCTTTCTGCTCTTAATCAATTTTCATTTTCAATTCCCAATTTTAATTTCCATACCAGAACTATGTCCTTTTTTTTTTTTTTTTTTTCTTTTTATTCTTAGTGATTCAGTCTTAGGATTAATAACTAGTGGTATGCTGGAAAATATACACATACACACACACACACAGAGGCATGTGTGTGTGTAGGCAAGAGTTTTGGGCCCAATTCATGGTTAATATTTTTTTTTTACATTACATTCAGTAATAATAAGTCAAACCCTGATTAGTAGCATTTGCCAATTTCTGAGGTATAAATGTAAAGTTTCAGTTCATACTGAAAGCTGAACAATAGTCTTTCTCAAGTCTGTTCAATCTAGTTCTAGGATACCACTATCTATAAACTCAATTTGTATTGTCAGTACATCATGTATCTCATCATTCCAGTAAAAAGCTTTTCTATTTTTTTCTTTTGGCAGGATGACGTGTGTCAGTAGTATTTTAAGAGGATACAATATATGTTGTTATGCATATTATCCCATATGTTCTTATTCTACAATGGTTTAAAAACAATCATCCTCTGTGATTTTGCTCATTTGGCAGACCAGCCAGCTAATTCATTTTTATGGCCCATTGGGCAGAGAATATATAAATGGATAGGAATTTCTTCCCTGTGATATATCAGACTAGCATATGTAGTTTTCGCCACTACATGGATAATAAGCTACTGAACATGACATTCAAAATATTGGACTGATTATCCCTGAATCTTATTGGTGAGACTGGAAATTGTATATATTGCCTATACTTTCCACGATACACAGGTAAGATCCTGGAGGACACAGCCATTTTACCTCCAGAACTCAAATCCTAATCCATACCCTCTAATCAGTATCTCATGAGATTTACTCTATCTAGGATGCTCAAGCCATGTTTCATATTACTTTCAAATTTCTCATCACTAGTTGCATTGCTGCATATTCCCTATGTTTCCTCTACCCCCACCTTATAATTCTAGAATTAAAATCAATACTATAAATATTACTAAGAAGTTTGGGTAAATATAGTAATCCACAGCTTCACTCAATAAGCCATGTAATTTTCCAAACTAAAATGTCATCCATAGGCACCACTTCTTTATGTGTATTATCTCTCCTTATTAAAAGAAATATCTCTAGTTTTGTATATGTATCCCCGAAACTTAGTATAGTGCTTTGCACAGAGTAATATGTACTTAGTAAATTCAAGGTATCCATTCATTCCTGATAAAATTTCTAACAATGAACAAGAGATTACTCTGAGATTTTCTTGTGATGTTCCCTTAGGCTTGTCTTCATTGGGCTAGAGGTTTGCTTTGATTTCCCTGGTATGTTGCTATCCCTTATAGGAAGGGATGTCTCTAAGGTTGACTGTCCATGTTTCTTGTGGTCAGGAACTCCTATAGATCTTGGTATAACCCTTCTCTGGAGATACTATTTCTAGTTTTCTAATATGATCTCTTGTTATTTATCATTTGAATTAAAGTCAGTTATAATCATCGGAGTGTGGTTAATTTTATCGTAATGGTGACTTCACGGCCCTTTGTCATTCTGTTTTTGACAAAGCAGAATCTTCTAACATTAGATGTTCCTCCAATAAGTTATAATTCTGAATACAATCTGACATGTTCTTGATATGAAGGCAAAAAGGAATATTTATATTTTACAATATCTCTCACTAATGGGCTTCTGTAAAGCAGTCCAAATATATGTTTATCTTGTAATGAAACTTAAAAAAAATCATAGGACCCTCTAGGTTTCAAGAACTCAGGCTTAGGGCCATGCTAAGAGTTATGCTCTCCTTCTAGTGTCTCTTGATATTGATTTTCCCATTCAAAATTTGTTGAGTTTTTAGTTATTATATATGAGCAACTTAGTAGGTAAGAATATATGTTAATAATTTCATTGGTTATTCTCAGTAATAACATTTAAACTTCATGACATTTTTTTTTGTAATTTTAGCATCTTAGGATTTTATAACTTATTGGACTGTGTTCTTTTCCACCATCTCATTCCTAAGAAGATGATTGGATACTCATATGTAAAGAAAGTTGGCCAGAATGATGCCGTTCTAAATGGGGTTGACTGTAATTGATTCCTCTATTGAACATCTTGCATGATGTTTTGAGCAAACAATTAAAATGAATTAAGTGACAGAGAAGCCCAAGACTAATAGGCACAGAGTATAAATTTCTTTTTACATAGCAGGAGAAGAATAAAAGAGATCAGGTTTCCCCTTCATATGTAATGTGCTGTTGTCTCCAGAAACTGTTGATTGCTCTCTGGGAGGAGATCTGCTATGTCAACTCAAACCTCTTGGACAGATTCTTCTTCCTGTAGAGAGCCGTTGTCTCCAGACAGTTGCCGTCAACTCTGGTCCAGAGTAGTGATTTCCCTTCCTGCAGAGAGCCGCCTCAAGTCTGGTCCAGACAAAACTCTCTCTCCTCCAGAGAGCCACTCTACCTCTGACCTAGAACAGAGACTCTTCTTGACAACCATCAGCTCTAACTCAACAATCCACCCTGAGAATGAAAAGATAAGGTTCAGAATTTAAGAACATTTTTAGTTTCTTAAAAAGTTCAGCATTTGCTAGATGCCAAACTTGGTGGAAAGGAAAATAACACTGACTTGGAGAGAATATACCTAAAATTTGAATGACTGTTGAAATCATCAATTGAGATGACAGAAATTGGCTAGCAAAAATATAATTGATTGGAATGAGGGAAGATTTGCAAACAGGCACTCATCAGGACTGTGTTGTTACTTAAAGAGGTTTTTCTGCATTTGAAAAAAAAGAAAAAAATTTAGATATAGAGAAATTGGTCTAATGAAAAAGTACAGGTAGCTTTTGACTGAAATAGAAAAGCTAACCAATCATTAAGAGATAAGCAGCACAGAATGTCTTGATATGAGTTTACCAGAAGACTGACAATTAGTCAGGTAGGATTTTTTACCTCATCCTATGATTCATGATGATTTAATAGAGGAACTTTAGAAAAAAATCCTAAATTTTACATTGGACACCATTTGTTTTGGAAAAAAAAATCTTTAAAATAATCTTTCTCATAGATCATATTAAATTTGATTATCTTAATAAATGCATGAAAATATTACTAATTTTATAATTTAACATACTTTGGCTGGAGAGGGTAATTTAATTAATGTAGAAAAATCCCAATGTTGAAACTATTTCCCTCTGTGTGGTTTAGCAACTGACTTTAATTTAATTATATAAGTAATGGATCTATGCTTTAATCTGCAAGGGGAATTGTTGTTGTGTTGACTTGTTCTACCAAAATAAAAAGCATTACATATGATATCATTTAGTATATAAGTCCTGGAAAGTTTCATTAAATTCAGAAAAATTAGTTGATTTGCCTTAAAAATGGATGTTTTTCTTTAAAAACAGAAAAAGGAAATCAAGAAAAGCAGATTGAGGTGGGGAAGAGAAAGATTAGAAAATCTAGGAAACTAAGAGATTCCTATTATTGAGGCAGAAAGTGGCAAGAAGAAATAGTGAGTACTAGAAAGAAAAATAGCAGAAAAATCCAAAATGGTTAGTATAAAGAGATACATATCTCAGAAAATTTACCAGTGCTCCCAGGATAAAGATCTTAGTGATTCTTTCTCATATGATGTTGTTTGACATGAATTTGTATCTTTGAAATACAAAAGTCAAAAGTGATATATTCTTTTCACGATCTAAATTATCTCTGACAGAATGCTGATAACTCTTGCAGGTCAAGATACAAAGTAAAGAGAATACTGGACTTAGAATCAGGAAGAGCTGGGACTAAATCAATACTTACCATCATTGTAACATGAAGCAAAACAATTGACCTTAAACTGAGTCTCAGTTTTCTCATCTTTGAAATGGTGATAATAGTTACTAGAATTATAATCAGGATTTTTTTTTTTTTTATTGTATCTGGTTTACTAGGAACCACACCTAAGGCAATCAATAGAAAAATCACATTCAGTTGAATGGGAAAGTAAAACAATACCTAAGAGAAGGAGAAAGAGATCTTGCTATATTAAGAACTCAATGCAGGGGAAACTAGTTACCCATTACCCTCAAAAATGGGGTCATTGTAATGTTCTCATTTAAAAACAATTACTATCAATTACTATCTGCTGACCTCAATTGTTTCTTCAAACTTGAAATTCAACAAGATTGAATACTGGGGAATAGCTGTGCAATTGTAACTCCTTATAATAAACAGATGCTTTTTGAGCAAGGGACTAAAGTAGAGTCTGTTCCTGGGATTATATTAGAGCTTGAAGAGATTTTAGCCCCTTTAAAGAAGTCTTTTGTTTTATAAAGAAGGAAATTAATGATCTGTGAAAAAGAAATATCTTCCCATCTAGCCAGTTAATTCATCTCTTACTAAAATTGACACTGTGCTGAGTAGAAGTCCGATGGGGCCCATATCTCATAGGCTCAAGAGTTAGAACTAGAAGGAATCCTAAAGTATTTGAATAAATAACTGAATAAACCATTGATTAACTGATTACAATATGCAAAACACTGTGGTAAGTGCTGGGTATGCTAATAGAAAAGTAAGACAGGAAAGGCTCTCTTGAGGCTCATGCTCTAATGGTGAAGGCAACACATATGGAGAATTGTAATTGTAAGTCAGATGGAAAGATCTTATGGTTCTTAAGAGCAGCAGCAAAGCAGATGGTAATGCCATTTGCTTTATATAATTTCTATTGGTCAAATCATATCAGTTTCTAA
The DNA here is from genome assembly GCF_048593235.1 of Sminthopsis crassicaudata. Lineage (NCBI taxonomy): Eukaryota > Metazoa > Chordata > Mammalia > Dasyuromorphia > Dasyuridae > Sminthopsis > Sminthopsis crassicaudata. Next base: position 59,919,853 of record NC_133622.1, on the reverse strand, counting down.
TATGGAACAATTTTGCAATGATGAGGACTTGATGACAAGAACTTTCTTTTCTGGATTATCAATAGCTGTATTTGCAGTACATTCCAGAATAGTCAATAAGTTCATTTCTACAATGATGGCTTTCCAGAATTATGGGTGTGAATACTGTACTAGAAAGCTACTGGGTTCAAAGTCCTGGGCAATTTCTATTAGGTACTGATGGAAAGATGGTTGTCAAGTTGGTAGTTATGATTTGTTTTGCCTGTCATAGACTTTTTCTTGTTTCCTCTTATGGCACCCTGATGCTTTAATTGGACTATCACATATGCCCTGTGAGTTAGCTGGTGGAATTAGTTGACTTCTTTCCCCAGGAATTGTCTCCCCAGATAATGATTGTATGTGCTCCTCAAACATCTATTTATTTCCTATATGGCTTTACTTATTTCAGATTTCTATATTGCCATCATGTGCTTCCCTCCTGTAAATCTATTATTTAGAAACTTCATGATATTTTTAAAAACCATCATCCTTTGTATTAACACTTCATCAGACTTCTCCTCTGGCTGGTAGGGAAAGTCATGGACTCTTCAATTTCATTAAGGAGGAAAGATATTCCTTCATTTTTCTAGCAACACTCATTTTTGTATTTCTTTTTCTTGTCTACTATGCCCCAATATTGGAAACTCCTTTCCTTTCAGTTGTTTTTTGTATTGTGCATTGTGGTCTTCTTGAAGATAGGACCTGTCCTTATTATTATTAATAATATATGCATCCTCAGAATTTAGCACAGTGTCTGGCATAAGCTAAGTATTTAAGAACATGTTTCATTCACTATGACAATAAGGACTAAGCTAGATTCATGACTGGTGGCATGTGAATTGGGCAGACAATCATATGTCTCTGAAATTCTATGATACATTGAAAAAGTTCCCCTTAAAAACTGCATATTTGTGTTGTCAGTTGGTCATCAATTGTTGCTAATTGAAATGTTTATCTCAATATTTCAAGAGGAATTCTCCACAATGATTTTTCAATTTATAAGTCATAAATCTAAATCTGGGAAAGAATCCTGCAGTCCATATAGTCTAATTATTTTATTTTTGAGGAAACTCAGACCAAGTATGGCTACATGCCTTGTCCAAAGTCACCATAGGTGACCACACCAAAGATGTGTTTTGAACCTTTGAACCCAAACTTCTTGTCTCAAGAAGCAGCATACTGTTCACCTTCTAGCATCATTTATTATATGGCATCTGTTTGTGAATCCATAAACTTGAGGGAAACTGAAATTATATTTATTTTTTTTTCTCAGCAAAGGTTTTTTTTTTTTTTTTCTCTCCCAGATTCAGTTTTATTTTCTGTTATATCTCAGCAAAATGTTCATATGGCTTTTGCTCCTCAAGATGGGCTTAAGTGCTATAATTGCTCATGTATTTCCCTCATCTTTTAGATAAACCCATATTCAAGAGTTAGAGATTATATACTGCTCTTGTGACGCACTCTAGAATTCTTTTCTTTTAGGTCCTTATTAGGACTTGAATTCAATGATTTCCCCTCTCTTCCCCCGTGACTCTCCTAGATCTCCGTTGTTAGGAAATGTTTACTTATGTGAACTTAAAATCTACTTCTTTGCCACTTAAACCAATTGTTTCTAGTTCTTCTCAGGTCAATCAAAACATAATTAATCGCCCTTAATTATATTACCTTTCAAATAAATGAATTAACTGTGATGTTCCTCCCAAGGAAAAAAAGAAGGAAACAAGCATTTATTAAGCACCATATGCCAAATACTGTTGTTTCACAAATATTCTCATTTTATTCTCATAACTTTATGAGATAACTGCTATTATTAATGCCATTTTCTAATTAAGAAAACTGAGGAAAATAAAGATTAAGCAACTTTTTTAGAAAAACACAGTTCATAAGTGCTTTTTGTTATATTTGAACTAAGAGTCTTACTCTCAGCCGGGCACTCTATCCCTTGCAACACTTAGCTTACTTCCCCTCCAGGCTTTTCATCTGCCTAGGACAGAGTACAGTGAGTCTTCTCTGCTTTTGTGAATATTGTGTCCCTATTATTGTAAGCTAAGATCAAATGATGTTTTTTTTTTTTTTTTTTTTTTTTGACTGTCACTGTTGCCTGGTATTGATCATGTACTCTAGTAAAATACGTCATAGCTTTTTCAATAAACTGATATCTAATGATATTTCCCCATTTCATACTTGTGCAGGTATCTTTTTTAGTCAAGGGTAAGACATCCAAATTAAATTTTATCTTATTAGCCTTGACTCATTGTTCTAGCTTGCCAAGAGATTTTTGGACTCAGACTCTGTCATGCATCATGTTAGCTATCCTTCCCAGTTTTTGGCCATCTGTTAAGCTGATAAGCATGTTCTTGATACCTGTACTCAAATTCTTGTTACTACAGCAAGAACTGTTAAAGTAGAGTGTTAAAGATCTGTAAAATAGAGATAACCCATATAAACTATTCCTCTTATATCTTAGAATTAAACCTGTGGGAATTAGCAAGATGTAAGAAGGTCTAAAGTTCAAGGGAAAGTTTGGTTTGGTATTCAAGTAGGAGATACCTTGCCTTTTTTGTAAATTAAGGGGAGGGCTCAATATATGGAGGAAAATGGAAGCTATAAAAAAGTGATTTATAGCTCAAAGTAATAGGGATTGCAGGTGGGAATAATGTTGAGTTTGGAGGTTTATTTTAGTGAAAGGAAGACAATTTATTTTTCTCATCTGGGGGAAAGAAAAAAAATGTGAACCTTGAAAGGACTAGATAAGTGAAAAGATTCAAGATGAATTAACCACCTTAAACATTTCAGAAAAACATTGGGTTTATATCCTTCTTAATTTTACCAGGTATGTTGGTATACCAATGTTAGGATTACAAGGTGAGAACTCAGGTTGTCTGGACAGTTCTCTGGCTCAGAATTCAAACCTTTGGTTCCGTCCTTTAAAGGAAGTTTACACCTTTGATCTTCTGAGTTAGAATTTACATGTTTCAAAGAAGTTTACACCTTTTTGTTTTTTTTTTTTTTAACTTTATTTTATTTTATTTTATTTGTTTTTTTTCCCCTGAGGCTAGGGTTAAGTGACTTGCCCAGGGTCACACAGCTAGGAAGTGTTAAGTGTCTGAGACTAGATTTGAACTCAGGTCCTCCTGAATTCAGGGCTGGTGCTCTATCCACTGTGCCACCTAGCTGCCCCGAAGTTTGCACCTTTAAGAAGCCTGAGTTAAAGAAGCCTTTAAGCCCCTGAGTTCTCACATGCCCCTTTAAAAGGAGCAAGTTCATTGGTGGAAGTATTTTCTCACAAGCCCCCTTGAGTTCTCACTACAATCTCTTTGAGGATAAAAGAAGACAACATTGGGCCCAGAGGACGGAGTCTACTCTAGGTCAGAGTTGGGACAGCTCTCTACAGGAAGTAGAGTCTGGCCGGGAGATTGAGTTGAGACAGCAGATCTCCTCCCAGAGAGTGATAGGCAGTTTCTGGAGACAACAGAACATTACATACCAATTATCATTTCATTAAACACATTTGTAACTTAAAACTTGTTTACTATATGAAAATATTTTGAGACAAGGAATTTAAAAGAAATGTTTGTACCTATAAAACTCAAAGATTCAATTTGGCATATTGGCTCTAAAGTGCATGTACTTATATGTATACATACGTGTTACAAAATATAGATATGTAATTATACATATATACATATAAGTATATATTCACATGCATACATACATAGATACATCAGGCAATTTAGAATTAGGAGTGACATTTTGGATTTTTCTGCTTTGATTATCTACAATGGTCAGATTGACTGAATAAATATGAAATTTAATCTAACATTTCCTGCTATGTACCTACATTTAAACAACCATAAATTTTAAATTTTCATCTGAATGGAAAATTTATTCTGATAAAGGAGTAGGAAGGCAGGATGGAATAGAAATTCTCTTTCCCGCAAGCATGCTGAGCTTGGATAGAGAGTAACCACATAACCCTTAAAGAGACTATGACAAAGTAGAAATGAGAGACACTTCCATTAGGGGATAGATTATCATCCATCCCTCTGCAAAACACATAGGAGATACTTTGCTAAATGCTTGATAATAGCCTGAATGTATCTCTGTTTAGAGGTCAATAAAACAGTTTTCATTCACCAAGGACAAGGGTAAGAAAAAAGAAAGGCATCAATATCTTAAAACACTCAGAAGAAGGTATCAAATGTCTTTTAAAAAACAGAAAGGAGGAGATGATAAATCCAGAATGATAAAGCCTCCTTGTATTTGGAATAATTTAAATGCTGCTAAAGTATGGTCTCTCTCCTCCTCTGACATCAATTCCTCAAAGTTATTAAGGGTAAAAGACACCCAGATTCACTCCAACTTTGGGCTCAGAATATGGTGAGCATATTTCTTTCTAGAGCACTTCATATCTTTCCAAATACTATAGATTTAATGTTATAAGGAGGGGCCAAAGACTAGTCTCCTAAGTATTATTAAGAGAACAGTGGCCAGTGAGAAAAGACATGAAAGTTGAATTTTCCTGATCTCATTTTAATACATCATTATAGAAGTTGTGCAGAAACAAATCATGGCAGCCAGTGAACACCATTACTCAAAGCCATGAAAACACATATTGCTGGTATGTAGGATGTGTTTCTGCCACTGCAGCTGCTCCCATTCTCTTCTGTTTATTTGCAGTCCACAGATTCAACATTCTAAAATTAAGAAAAAAAAAAAAGAGTGGATTATAAATGTTCTCAGAGTAGATTCAGATTGTAGGAAAGAACATTATCATCAAAGGAGGCAGCTGCTTTTAAACGTCACTAGGAGTTATCTAACTGGAAAGAGAAGATTAATCCCAAGATAACCTGTCACCAGAGGCATCAATTTGGAAGATGCTCAAATACAACAGAAAGCATCCACTACTTCAACATTAGTGACTATGTTAAATTGTAGCAAAGAACGAACTGAGAACAGGCTGGCTTCAGTACAATTCTTTGTAAAGATGCATTATGAATTGCATTATACTTTCTACAAATCAGCACTTCTGGGCCAAAATTCTCCAATGAAAATGACCTTGTTTATGACAAAATTAAATGTAGGCCAGAGTAGAAATAGAGAACTCACCAAAATAGATTATAATTTCAATCATTTGATGATAGGAATGAGCAATAAGAAGCAAGCAATTGTATATTGAAATATAAGTGAAATACAAGATTTCACATCATGGGATTAGATTATCTGTGCTAGCAATTCTAAAATTCAATTCCTTTTTAAATCAATGCAAAGGGATAGGGACAATGTTTTGCCAAGTTTGCAATTTGTCTATGATGAAACTGCTCTGTGATTTAGATGAAAGGTAGATATCATAGTTTACAGGATTGTATGCTTGTATTGAGAGAATAGAAAAAAGAATAATCTCCATTTTTTTCGGAAGCAAAACCAACTAGGAAAGTATTGCTTATAAAAGACCTACAAAAGAATAATTTCCTCCTTATTTCAAGTCATAGGATTACTAATGTAAACATGCTAAAAAGGAAAAGTAATCTGCAAATGCATTTTTATTTTGCTTTGGCTCAAAGAAAGAGGTATAGGAAATGAGAGGAAAAATAAGCAGGATAAACTGAAGTTATTAATTTTTTCTTTGTATAAAAGCAATAGTTTTAAAATAAAAAAACAACCCTCCCATTCCAACAACATATACACATCTGAGACATTTAGAATAAAACAATTAGGGCTTATCTCCAGGAAAACCAAATTGAGAGAGTATAAACATTTAATACATGCAATATAGAAGAGACTATGGCAATTAATTTATTCTGACAATGAATTTTTTCCTAAATTATTTCTATCCTTTTAATATCATGCATTATAGAGGTGGATAACAAATTCCATACAAGTAATGAGGAAAAATACAATTATTTTACCACATGTATGTGTCATATGGAAACTGGATATTTCATGAGAGCAAATATGAAAAAAATATGCAGAATTTAATATTTTTTTTGTCAATGGTATAGAGTTGTTTGGGCACTTTATTCATTTTTACACTTTAAAATATAAAATATTTAATTTTTCTCTTAAATTTGTTAAGCAGAAATAAAATGAACTTATGCTTCCTAGTGAGCTGTATCAATTACATTTTTTAAAAATGTTCACTATCATCACAATTCTTGAATGAGTTATTCAAAGCTTAATATTAGTCTTTGGAAGATATATTTTTAAAATGTCTTTAGTACTGTAAAGTGAAATATATTGGAAAGTAAGAATTAGTCCTCTTTTTTAAATACTCAAATCTCTCCAATGCCTGCACAAAAAAGACTTGAATGCCACTTCCTAACATATTCAGCAGAACTAATAAACCTCTTTGGCTGATAAGACTGGAGAATATCCTTCTCAATTTATATCATCCATTTAGCCTCACCATTTTCTTGAGAGTGTTGAGGTAAATAAGAGATCCAATGTAATTTCCATGAAGAAATAACCTAAAATTAACTTATGCATTATGCTATTGTACAAATCAGTACTTCTGAGTAAAATAACAAACAAAAACAAAGCAAAGCAAAGCAAAAACAAACAAAAACAAACAAAAACAAATAATTATTTGTTAGTATGGAGTGAGAAAGACAGTAAATAGCTATAAGAAATATTATTTGGCAATTTTAGTTGATTTGTGATCTCAATATGAGTCTAAACAACATCAGTATCAATTGGCAGTAAAATATTGAATAGTTTTTTTCAATGTAAGAATGCCTTCCATTAAAGTAGAAGACATCTGCATCTCATTATAGTTATAGAATTGTGTTACTCCATAATGCAAAACTTCCTCAAGTACTATGATATAAGAAAACAATAACACTGCATTAATTATGGCATGAAGTCATGAATAAGGACTATGAAAGTTCAAGACAGAGCTACAACACTGTATTTTAAAAGACATAGAAACGATAAATTACATCCTTGTTAGCATTGTAAGGGAAGAGGAGAGAATATCCTATAAGGATCAGATGAAGGATCTTGAGGGAGATATTTGGTACGGAAAAGGGAAGACAGTAATACTTGTTTTCAGGGGTCCAAAGAACTCTAAAATGGAAGGATTAGCTTTGTTTTTCTTGACTGCAAAGGACAAAATAGGAGCTATGGATGGAAATTTTAAAAAAGGTTATATTTAACCTTTATATAGTAGATTTATAATTATATAGTTATCTAACAAGGGACTATGCTACCTCAGCAGGTAACATATATTCTCTCATAGAAAGGCTTCAAGTAAAGAGCAGGTATGCTAGACAGGATATTTTCTTTCAATTTTACATGGTAATGGATGGTCCCTGGGATCTCTTTCAACTTAAGTTTTCTGAGATTCACTAAATATTATTTCTTCAGATCTATTCTTTTAAAAAAATGCAATATTCAACTACAAAAACTAAGAAGATTGAAACCAATAAGCAACTCAGAAAAGATAATATCCCTCTATTGCAATGTAGCATTTCCTCACAATTGTATAAAGCCCTTCTTGTGCATACATCATCTTGAACCTTCCTGCAAATTCATTTGAGGGTTGAACTTTTTTGTTTATTTCTTATTTACTTCAATGATGTCTTAAGTAAATAAATATAAACTTGTCTACATCACACCTTTGTTTTCAGAAACTATTTCAACTTGGTGATGTTAAACAAAGAATGATTTATTTTCACTGGGTGTTAAACATAGCAACAAAGGAACAGAAGACACATAAAAATTATGGAGAAATAAAACAGAAACAAATCTCTCAAATCTTTCTTCCCTTCATTCAAATTAATTTAAATTACAACAATCATGATTTATAAGGAATTTGTTTTTATTTACTGTTAGTGCAAATAAAAATTTGGTCTACCTGTAATTAGAGTAAAAAATTTAATATTTTAAAATATTTTGATCATTGTCCTATGCTTTTAATTTAGTGTTTGCAAATATAGCCTTACATAGACTTTATATTGATTTACATATAGTATCTAGATAGAGAAGAGATGTGAATTTCATAAGCACACAATATCCCATGTGTTAAAACTCCCTCTACTATTGTAGATAATAACACTCTGGTCTAGACAGTTGCCTCCAGCAAAAAGAAAGGTTATGTGTCTTGCCTCATGTCACAAAGCTAATATAATGATGTTAAGTCTAAAGAATTGATTGAGGTACACAGATATTAAATGACTTCATAATATCATGATATGTGAGTTTTATAGTGGTATCTGACATCAGAGTTCATTTATTACAACCCTTATATTTTATACTAAAAAAAAACCCAAAAAACTAAAAACCAAGGAAGTTATGTGAATTGCATCAGACAGAAAATATCAGAGGTTAGATTTGGACCTGCTTTCTAAATCCAGAATTGCTATTGTTTATTCTACAATAATACTACATATACTATAACTATAAATAGCAGTTTATATAGCACTTCAGGGTTAATAAAGAATTTGTGGGTACATTATGCATATGATTTTCATATCAACACTTTTAATTGAAATGTTACAGGTATTATCATTCCTAATTTGAGGCTCAGAAAGTTCAGTAATTCATCAACTATTACTAACAACATCTGAAAAGGTCTTCCTGATTCTCAGATCAGTATTCCATCAAAATGGGACAAGATCTTCAAGTTATACTAGTCTCTATTTTGAAGTCATTTTCATCTATACTTGTGATGGTTTACATATATATATATATATATATATATATATATATATATATATATATATATATATATATATATATATATATATATATGTGTGTGTGTGTGTGTGTGTGTGTGTGTGTGTGTGTGTGTGTGTGTGTATATGGAACTTGATGAGAAATCTATAAAGATAGTGAATTGAGCCAAGTGCAGAGCATCTGGCCTTCTCTCAAAACAACAGCAGATTAAGTCTATGAACTGGTATTTTAGTGACAAAACCCACAATTATTTGGAGTAAAACATATTTCCAGAAGAAAATGCTTTGGAAGAACATCAGAACAGATCATTTTTAATTGGGCAGGAGAATAGTCTGCCAAGCCCATATCACAGTATAAGGAGCCAGGGGCAAGGAATTGGGATGAAGAGCCAGAGTGATGGAGCACTGCAAACAAGGGAATCTTCTTTGAGGCTCTTGGCTACTCAGTTCCTGGTTGCAAGAAGGTGAGTTAGCAGATTTGCTATAAAAAACCCAAAGGCAAATAGAAAAGGAAAGTGTAAGCCACTGAGTCCCAAAAAAACAGGCTTATTCAGCACCAGAAGTTAATCAGCAGATCTTCCCCAGGGCAAACTAAAGTGGCTGTCACCCCTTTGCCTTAAGAGCAAACCTCAATCTTTAAAAAATGAGCAAAAAAGCAAAAAGAACTCTGAAAATAGACAGCTTTTATAGAGAGGAGATCAGACCTCAAACCCTGAAGTTCTAAAAACAAATCAACTCCAGATAAAGACCTAAACGGAGATATGAATTGGTCTCAATTGCACAAAGCTTTCTTGGAAAATATCAAAAAAAGATCTTAAAAGAGAGTTAGAAGAAAGATGGGGAAAAAAAAAAGATCTTTGCAAGAGTGTATGTGAAAGGAAAAAAAGAAATTATCTGAGGAAAACTCCTAAAAACTAGATATGATGAAATGGGGAAAGCATAAAATTCCCTAAAAATATATTTGATGAAATGGAAAAAGCATAGTACTCCTTACATAATAGATATAAAGATGAAACCAATTCATTGAAAAACAGAATTTGTGAAATGGAAAAAAAATGCAATGAACAAAACAACTCATTTAAAAATTCAATTGGTCAAATACAAAAGAAGGTAAAAAAGTGTAACTGAAGAAAATAATAGACTAACAATAAGAATTGAATAGTTGGAAATGAATAAGTCAAAAAGATTTCAAGAATCAGTCAAAAAAATTAAAAATAGAAGAAAATGAGAAATACCTCATTGGAAAATAACAGACCTATAAAACAAATCTAGGAGAGACAATCCAAGGATTATTGGATTTCCAGAAAGCCATGATTAAAAAAAAAAAAAAAAAAAAAAAAAAAAAAAAAAAAAGATCCTAGGCATCACCTTTTAGGAAATCATCAAGAAAAACTTCCCTGATGTCCTAGAACCAGAAGGTTAAAATAGTCACTGAAAGAATTAATTGATCACTTCCTGAAAGTGACCCCAAAATGAAAAATCTAAAGCATATCATGACTTCATTTCAGAACTATTGGATCAAGGAAAACATATTACAAACAGGTAGAAAGAAACAATTTAAATATCGAGATGCCACAATCAGGATTATCAGGGACTGAGCAGTTTCCACATTAAAGGATCAAAGGTGCTGGAAGCTGATATTCTGAAAGGCAAAAGGAATTTGAATTGAAGCCAAAAAACAACTATCCATCTAAATTGAGCATTATCTTTCAGGGAAGAAAATGGACATTCAATGATACACATCTGATAAAAAGATAAGAGCTGAACAAAAAATTTAATCTCTTAAATACAGAACTCAAGATAAGTATAAAAAGGTAAAAAGGAAAGAACTCTTGGGAACTCTATTTCTGTTATGGGTATACTTAAAGAGTGCAAGTGTGATTTTATTATGATAATATGAAAAAGAAACTAGATGTAGACAGGGGACTATACTGAAAAAAAAAAAGAGGAAAATGAGGAAAATTACATCTTACAAAGAGGCAAATTTAGATGAATGATAATTGAGGGAGGGAAGGGAGGGGGTTAAACATTGTGTGAATCTTTCATCACATTTGTCTCAAAGTGAGAATATCAAACATATTTGATTTCACAAAGAAACATGTCTCACCTCATAGGGAAGTGAGAGGGGGAAAGGGAAAAGAAAGGAAAGGCTAATAGAAGGGAAAACAGAAGTAGGGGAAAGGTGTCAGAAAGGGGGGCTGTAGAGGGGAAAAGCTGTTTGAGGGAGGTAGGGGTCAGAAGCACTATCACCATTACTATTCAATATTGTATTAGAAATGTTAGCTTTGGCAATAAATAAAGAAAGATTAAAGAAATTCAACTAGATAATGAGGAAACCAAATGATCACTCTTTGCAGATGATATGATGGTACTCTTAGAGAACCCTAGAAAATCAACAACAAAAAAAAACTACTAGAGACAATACACAACTTTAGCAAAGTTTCAGGATACAAAATAAATCCACAGAAATCATCAACATTTTTATATATTACTAACAAAGTCCAAAGAGATATTAAGTGAAATTTCATTTAAAATAGCTGTGGATAGTATAAAATATTTGGAAATCTATCTGCCAAGGGAAATTCAGGAATTATATGAATACAACTACAAAACACTTTCCACACAAATAAAGTCAGCTTCAATCAATTGGAAAAACTATCAAGTACTCATAGATTAACTGAGCAAATATAATAAAAATGACAATATTCCCTAAATTAATCTATTTATTTAGTGCCATACCAATCAAGCTCCCAAGAAATTATTTTACAGATCTAGAAAAAATAGTAACAGAATTCTTCTGGAAGAACAAAAGACTATATTAAAAACTATATTAAACTACATTAAAATTACATTAAACTATATTATCAATGGTCATCAAAATCATTTTGTACTGGCTAAGAAATAGAATAGTCAATCAGTGGAATAGATTAGGTGCATGGTACAAAATAGACAAAGAATAAAGCAATTTAGTGTTTAACAAAGCCAAAGACCCCAGATTTTGTGATAAGAACTCAGTATATGACAAAAAGTACTCGGAAAAGTAGAGACTAGTATGGCAGAAACTAGGCATTGACCCACACCTAACACTATATACAAAGATAAAATCAAAATGGATTCATATTTTAGACAAAAAGAGTGATATTATAAACAAATTAGAAGAACATAGGATAGTTTACTTCTCAGATCTGTGGAGAAGGAAGGAATTTGTAAACAAACAAAAAAAAAAGAACTGGCACTCATCATTGAACACCATATAGATAATTTTGATTATATATTTTTTTAAATGGTTTTTGTACACACAATATTAATGCAGGCAAAATTATAAGGGAAGTTTTAAATTAGGAAAAAACATTTTAAATGTAAGGGTTCTGATAAAGGCTTCTTTTCTAAAATATATAGAGACTTGACTCAAATTTATAAGAATTCAAGACATTATCCAATTGATAAATGGTCAAAGAATATGAACAGATGATTTTCAGATGAAGAAATTAAAACCTTTTCTAGACATATGAAAAGATACTCTAGATTGCTGTTCATCAGAGATGCAAATTAAGATAACTCAGAGGTACCATTTTCTTAGCCTCTCAGCTTGGCTAAGTTGATAGGAAAACATAATGGCAAATGTTGGAGGAGATGTAGGAAAATTGGGACACTAATACATTGCTGTTGGAATTATGAATGGATCCATCCATTCTGGAGAGCTCAAAAGGTTATCAAACGGTGCATATCCTTTGATACCTCAGTGTTTCTATTGGGCTTATATACCAAAGTTATTTTGAAGGAGGAAAAGGGAACCATAAGTGCAAAAATGTTTCTGATAGCTATTTTTGTAGTGGCAAGAAACTGGAAACTGAATGAATGCCCATCAATTGGCGAATGGCTGAATAAGTTATGGTATATGAATGTTATGAAATAGTATTTTTCTTATAAAACAATATAGAACAATCAGCAGGATGATTTTTGAGAGGTCAGAATAGAATATGAACTGATGCTGAGTGAAATGAACAGAGCCAGGATTTCATTGTACACAGCAATGGCAAGTTTATGTGATGATCAATTCTGCTGGATGTGACTTCTCAACAATATGAAAATTCAGGCTAGTTTCAACAATCCTGCGATGATGAAAACCATCTACATCCAGAGAGAGGATTGTGGAAACTAAGTATGGATCACAACATAGCATTTCCATTTCTTTTGTTGTTGTTTTGTTGAATTTTATTTTTTCTCATTTTTTTTGATCTGTTTCTTCTTGTGCAGCAAGATAATTCTATAAATACATATGTTTTTATTGGATTTACACATATTTTTACCATCTTTGACATATATTGAATTACTTGCCTTTTAGGAGAGGGAGTGGGGGAAAGGGGAGTGATTGGAATACAAGGTTTTACAAGGGTCAGTGGTGAAAAATTACCCTTGCATATGTTTTGAAAATAAAAAGTTTCAATTTAAGAGAAAGAATCTGTAGCGGCATAAAAAACAGAATTTTTAAGGGTAGAATTGGGCTTAACGTGGGGGAAAGTAACTTGAAAGCATAGAAAAGGGGTTTTTCTCTAGGCAACTAGAAACTAGGCAAGGAGGATGTGGTTGTGGGAATGTGTGTGTTCTATTTGCCCAAAGGGTCACAATTACCAGAATAAGGCAAAGAGAATGTTCTGCCAAATTAATACTATAAGAAATATGTGTGAAAATATACTGCCTTAGGGGAAAAAGTTTTTCTTTAAACAACTCATGAGATTCTAACCTCTATTAGAAAAAAGATGGTTCAGAGAAATATAAGCAGTACATATTTTAACATGAGTTTGGCCAGAAAGGATGAACAATTCAATATTTGTATTATGTGTACCCACTATTTTCTTTACTTTTCCCAAAAAGAAAATTGAAAGATGCCTTGGATTGTGGGAAATTTAGAGTTTAAGTAATTTCGGCCTCATTGCATAGTGGATAGACAGCCTTTGAAATCAACAAAAACTGTATTCAAGTCGCTTTTCTGAAATTGTTTGTGTGTAATTATAACTTATCAATGCTCTGGGCAATTTTGTAAAATTATTAATTGTGGAATAGATGATAAAAAAATTGAGAAAGGGAATGTCCTCATTTCAAGTTCTTTCTGCCAATGAAAACATTGATCCAAAAATCTCCAAAAAAGAATTGTATCTTAGCTAATAAAGATGAGCATTGAGATAATTTCTACATAATTTGCTTTCTACTCTACTGATACAATGAAAAACAAAGTAATTTTCACATTCAAGTTGATATAATAATTCCAAAAGTATTTTTCGCTTCAGAACTTTGAATAATTTACATAAACATTTCCTTTTTCCCACCTGATTTTTAAAATTTTCAAAATATATACATGGAGGGGCAGCTAGATGGTACAGTAGATAGTGACCAGTTCTGAATTTAGGAGGACCTGAGTTCAAATCTGACCTCAGACAATACTTCACAACTATGTGACCCTGGGCAAAGCAAAATAACACACACACACACACACACACACACACACACACACACACACACACACACAATATGGATAATTTTCTTTCTTTTTTTTTTTTTGAAGATTTTACATATTTATTGGTAAATAACCATGTTGTTTTGTGTGTAATTCAATTTAGCCTTTAAAATGACCTAATAATGAAATGATTGATCTAGCTCTTTCAACCATTTTGACACACTAGCCATTTGACTATTATTTGTACTACTAGGCAAAAAAAAAAAAAGTTCAACAACTTCTGGGGTTGATTCAGTCAGTCAGCCTAAGCAAACTATAACACATTAGCATCAGTAACAATCCATTAAGACTATCCCAGAGTGAGAAACTTGACAATAAAATTGTAAAGATGTTAAGTAAATAAAGCACATAGTAATAAATTCCAAATCACTTCATTATTGTGCCACTGATAAAAAAAATATACATGAAAAGGAAAATATCCTGCTGTAGCCTTGAAACAACATCTAAACCCTGTACTGACATTCATCTCAGAAGGATAGGGTGGGATAGAGGGAGTGAATGGAATCTGCCAGGGAGAAGAAATTGTTCTGTAACAGGGATATTCCTGATGGACAAGGGCCCAAAGACCTCTGAAAGTGAGGGAGGTCTGATGATTAATATTCAGTCTTTCACCTATTGCTTCTCTCAAGGAAAAGGAAAGGATGTCTCTGTCCTATCATCTACATGTGGTTCTGATATTCCAAGAACTCAACTAAAGGAAGTTCATTCCTGAGAAATAGGCAAGGTACCAAACTAGCCTCTTCCCACTGCCTACCCTCAATCTTACAAAACTCCTTTAAGGGTATACCATTTTCCTCTAAAAGTCCTGAGACTGAGCACTCTCTGCACGATGGAGATTTGTGCGAAGTTTATACATATGATTTAGGGCTTCTGTGAGAATTGCTCCTGTAGTGTTGATCTCCATCAAGGTTAAGTTATCCAGCGTGGCATGTGCTTCCTGCATTTTGACAAAACTGTCTGCAGATACCCAGAGTTTCGCTATACGAGTGTCCTACATGTCTTTAATCAGGGTCTGGATCTCATCTGCCTTGGGGATGTTATCTGAAGCGTGATTTAACAATAACTTGGTGAGTTCCATGTAATAAGGACTAGGGATGGGAGTAAAGGTTTCCTCCTTTCTCTCTTGATCCCACATCTCCTCCAATTTTTCCCGATGAGGTAGATCTTGTCCAGGCTGAAATTAGGGATGATGGTGACCATCTCCTTCTCGGCCAGGAAATCCACCGCGGCCAAGTCCAGGGCCCGCTCCCGGACAGCCTCCTCAGGTTCGCCAGTCAGAGCCCCGGGATCCGAGGCTAATATGGATAATTTTCAACAATCACCCTTACAAAATCTTGTGTTTTAATTTTTTTCCTTCCTTCCCCCCACCTTCTCCTCTAGATGACAAGTAATCCAATATATGTTAAACATGCAATTTTTCTATGCATATTTCCATAAATATCATGATACAAAATAAAAACAGATCAGAAATGGAAAAAATAAGAAAGAAAACAAAATACAAGCGAACAACAAAAATATTGTTTTGTGATCCATACTCAGTTCTCACAATCCTCTCTCTAGGTGCAGATGGCTCTTTTCATCACAAGATCATTGGAACTGGACTCAATCATTTCATGGTTGAAGATAGCCATGTCCATCAGAATTGATCATTGTATATTCTTTTTAATGGGTATAATGATCTCCTGTTTCTGCTCATTTCACTTAGCATCAGATCATGTAAGTCTCTCCAAGTCTTTCTGAAATCATTCTGCTGATCTTATAAAACAATTATATTCCATAACATATTCATACATTATCCAATTGAGGGACATCCACTCAATTTCTAGTTCTTTGCCACTACCAAAAGGGCTCCACAAACATTTAGCATATGTGGGTTGCTTTTGCTCCTTTATGAAATCTTTGGGATACAAGCCCAGTAGAAATATGCTGGATCTCAGTTTGCATAGTTTGATAGCCCTTTTAGGCATAGTTCTAAATTGCTCTGCAGAATGGTTGAATCAGTTCACAACTCCACCAACAATTATTAATATCATTATCTTTTCCTGTCATCTTAGCCAATCTGAGAGTTTCCCATATGATTTTTAAAGTATAAATATATATGATCATAGAGTTGAAATGTAGTATCTATATTAATTCTCAACATAGATAAAATAATCTTTTATTTTATGCCAGCAGGATCTAAGATTATCTAGAACAAACCATTTTATACAAGTAGAGATTTACACAAAGGGAAATGAAGTAACTTGCCCAATGTCAGTCAAATCACACAGGTCTAAACTGGAATTTGAATTTATTTTCTCTTGTTGTGGTGCTTATTCACTACCCACTGTAAAATATTCTTGATTTTTAAAAACTCAGTCAAAGGGATTTACAAGTTTTTGTATCAGCAGTATGCCATGAGATGAGAAAAGAAAATGAAATTTTGTGCTATTTCTTTCTTATTTCAGTTCATCTTTATTTCTCAATAATATTTTGACAGCTTTGTATTTTTTATTTTTGACAATTTATTGTAATAATATTTTATATTTTCACCCAAGTTACTCATCAAATTTTTTTTGGCATTCATTTATACAACATTTTGAATTCTAAATTCTTCTCCTCTCCCCTTCCATCTTCCAAAGATGGTAAGAAATTCACATTGATATTTTAAAACAATAATTTTACTTGTAATTTTTAATGCATGAAAGATATAACATGGTAAAAAATATGGGGGCAACATGGAAGAAGACCCAACTTAGTAACATAGCAGGAAAAATCAATGCATATTTCGTAAGGGTTATTTCAGTGTGATTCTCAAAGAAGCAAAAATAAACATCACTACCATTTTCTTCCTCTATTCTTTTCTAAGGGAGACTTTAATTGCTGCAAGAAGGGGAAGCAGAAGGTTGGGGCCAGAGGCCCCTACTTAGTCCCTCCTCCAAGAAAGAGGGTAAAAACATAGATGGTATCCATGATTAAGATGTCCTAGAGGAGAAAAAAAAAAGCAATAGATTTAAATTTTGTTTAAATGTAGTCAGATTTTACTAAAGAAATAATGCATGTGAAAGGGGCAAATAGCAGTCATTTATCTTTTTTAGCCTCCATTTTCTTATCTATAAAATAGAGATAAAAATAGAACCTAACTCACAGAATTGTTGTGAGTTACAAATATACACATTTAAAAATATACATATATGTATATATAGTGCTTTACAAAACTTAATGAATTACTTAATGTTATGTATTAATTTGTTTTGATTAAGTTAATGAATGAAAAAATATATATCAACTATTTGCTATATTCAAAGGACTGTGGATACAAATAAAAAAGTAAAAAAGACCTTGGTCTCAAGAAATTCACATTCTAACAGCTACAAGCATATTGGAAAGGCCTACTCTTCCTTAGGGAAAAATAGCAAGTCAATTTCTTATCTGTGGATTTTGTGTGTGTGTGTGTGTGTGTGTGTGTGTGTGTGTGTGTGCATTTGTGTGTGTATGTGTGTGTGTGCTAATAAAAAAGAAAAGAAAAGAAGGAAGGAAAGCTGAGAGTAGGAAAAAGAAAAACATTTCCTTATTGAAAATGGTAATAGGTTTTGGATACAAGGATGGGATCTTATAATTAAATAAGAAGCTTTACATTATCCATTTAGAACAAATAAAAGGTCATGCAATTTATAGTTGTTCAAGACAGAATTCCAAACAGGACTGGGAAAAATAGGAAGTGTGATTTTTTTTTCTTTTATGAAATTCTACTTATTTGATATTGTACTATTTACATTTCAAAATCAAGTGCCATATTTTATTCTTTTTATTGCAGCTTTTTATTTTCAAAACATATGCACAGCTAATTTTTCAACATTAATCCTTGTAAACCCTTGTGGTCCAAATTTTTTCCCTTCTTTTCCCCTACCCCTTCCTCCCTAGATGGAAAGTAATACAATATAGGTTTAAAATGTTTAAAAATATATGTTAAATCTAATATATTTATTCAATTATCATGCTGCACAAGAGAAATCAGATCAAAAAAGAAAAGAAAAAAGAAAGAAAACAAAATGCAACAACAACAAAAAGAGTGAAAATACTGTTTTGTGGTCCACACTCAATTCCCACAGTCCTTTCTGGGGATATAGATGAGTCTCTTCATCATAAAATCATTGGAACTGGCCTCAATCAAATATAGCTCTCTTCAACAATGAGATGATTCAAACCGATTCCAATTGTTCAATGATGAAGAGAGCCATCTACACCTCAAAGGGAAGACTGTGGGAGCTGAGTGTGGACCATAATACAGCATTCTCACTCTTTCTGTTGTTGTTTGCTTACATTTTGTTTTCTCTCCCAATTATTTTTCCTTTTTGATCCAATTTTTCTTGTGCAGCAAGATAACTGTATAAATAGGTACACATATATTGGATTCAACATATATTTTAACATATTTAACATGTATTGTTAATCCTCTAGGGGAGGGGGTGGGGGAAAGGAGGGATAATTTAGAACAGACGTCTTTGCAAATGTGAATGTTGAAAAATTACTCATGCATATGTTTTGTAAATAAAAAGTTTAGTTAAAAAAAAATCAAAATCTCTGCTATTTGCCATTGGAAGGTGAAGATCAAAAGGCATAGACTTCATCCCTATAGCAAAAGAAGATCAAAATGGATACATGATTTGGGGCAAAAGGAGGATATCATAAATGCATTAGAAGAACAAGAGATAATTTACCTATCATATCTTTGGAAAAGGGTGAAATTTATGACCAAAGAAGAAATAGAGAACATTATGAAAGGCACCTTGATTACATTAAATCAAAATGGCTTTGCACAAATAAACCCAACAGAAACAAGATTGAAAGGAAAGTACAAAGCTAGGGGGAAAAAAGTCTTTATAGTCAGTGTTTCTGATAAAGGTCTCATTTCTAAAATATATAAAGAACTGTGTCTTATAAATTTGAAAATAAATTTGACATACAATTCATTGCCCAATTTATAAATGGTCAAAGGATATGAAAAAACAATTTTCAGATGAAAAAATTAAAACTATTTATAGTTATATAAAAATGCTCTAAGTTACTATTGATTAGAGAAATGTAAATTAAAACAACTCTGAGGTTTCACATCACACCTCTCAGATTAGCTAAGATGACAGGAAAAAAATAATGATAAATATTGGAGATGTGGGAAAACTGGGACACTAATGCATTGTTGGTGGAGTTGTGAAATGATCCACCCATTCTGGAGAGCAATCTAGAACTATGCTTAAAGGGCTATAAAACTGTTTATACCCTTTGACCCTGCAGTGCCATTTTGGGGCCTGTATGCTAAGGTAATCATCAAGGATGGAAAAGAACTCACATGTGCAAAAATGTTTGTAGCAGCTCTTTTTGTATTAGCAAAGAATTGGAAAAGGAATGGATGCCCTACAATTGAGGAATGGCATATGAGGGTCATGGAATATTATTGTTCTTTAAAAAATGATCAACAAGCTGATTATAGAGAGACCTGGAAAGATTTACATAAACTAATGTTGAGTGAAACAAGCAGAACAAAAAATACATTGTGCTCAATAACAGCAAGAATGTCAGGTGATCAACAAAAAAGGCTTGATTCTTCTCAGTAGTTCAGTGATACAAAACAATCTCAGAGACTTTGGATAGAAAATTCCATCTGCAACCAGAAAAAGAACTAAGGAGATTGCATATAAATCAACACATGCTATGTTCATTTCTTTGTTCTGTTTTTTTTTTCTTTTTTTTTCTCCCTCCCATATTTTTTCTCTATTGCTCTGATTTTTATCTTCCAATATGATTCATAAAGCAATGCATATTGAAAATAAGTAAAATTGCTACAATACTAAGAAAAATATATATTATCTTATGCATATATATGCATAATTACACTTTTTTCTTCAAATTTCTTTTGATTACTTAACTGTTCTAATAATCTAATAATGTTTATATATATAGTCACCACCAATTCAATCTTTTTTTTTCTCAATGCTCAGAGAAAAGCAATTTTATTTTTAAGTGTAAGAAAAGATACTACACATAATTCATTAAAGAATGTTTTGCTGTTGAAAAAGACTAATAAATGAATGCAATTTTAAAGAAACCGAGATATATAAAAATGTCAGTTACCCAAAGGACAGTGAAAAAATATTTAATAGATGTGAGTAGTTTGCAAAACCTTATAAAAAGGGAATTTTGAAGGAGTATCATTAAGGATGTCTTTAAGATAAAGGAAATGTGAAAAAGTTGATGAATTAGTAATATTGATGATATTGATAGAATATAAACCAATCAATGAACACTCTTTGTGTACTACTGGAATGCACATAATATCAAGAGAAAACAAGAAAGAATGTTGAACTGACAAAGTCTCTATGATTTCATTAAAGATGTACATGGATGAAAGTCATACACTTTAAACCATCATAGAAAGGTTGCAATCTACATCTTTGGAGAGAAAATCTCCAAGGGCAAAATCAAGATCTATTTAAAAAAGGTTTTGAATGGAACTATGCGTTGTTATTTTCCATTACTTGATTAAATAATCACTGGAGAAATGGTCAGTTAATGATAGGACCAATAATAATAGCTTTTTGCATTTGTATAGAGCCTTCATTTGAGGTCTCTAAAGTCGTTTAAAAACAATAAGTTACTTATTTATTTAAGAATCACTTGGTAAAGTAAGAAAACCTCAAAGATTTTTCCCAAGGTCACAGAGACAAGCAAAAACTAAGATTGAAATTAAACTGAGGTTTGTGGTCAGGCATAATTTATTTTGTCATTATTTATATTTTCTTTTATATTTTCTCAAAAAAAACTCCCAAAACCCAAAAAAACTTGATGGCTGTTCCTAATTACACAGAAAAAGCATGCTCCTAAAAACACCAAAAAAATAAAAAATCTACAAGACATTTTAGTATAAGAAAACTTTAATTGCTAGTATTTGGAAGGAAAACTAAACTTTTTCCTAATATTGATCATAACTTCACTCTTGCTTTACCTGCCAATTCTACCACATGAAAAGTTAATTATTTTCCACATCTGTAAATAGACAAATTTTTCCTTCTACTTCTGGATCAGTCAACAAGTTCTGTCGATTCTTCTTTCACGATGTCCTTTAAATCAATCCTCCCTCTTCTATCCTGGGTGCTTCTACAATATCCTGTTAACAAGCTTGAAGTACCACCCATCTGATAAGGGATAGGATTCTTGGGATTTGTTTAGGCCTTGGCCAATAGAGGCCAGAGTAGCCTGAACTCCATTTCCCCCTCCTTCTTCCCACACACCTCAATAAATACCAAATTTTGTTCACTTTCTAGATAAATTTATTTAATTGAGAACTCTAAGATATATATATATATATATATATATATATATATATATATATTTAATACAAACATTGATATAATAAAAATATTCAAGTGGATTTGTGATTCCAATCAATGTAAATTCTTCCTTCAATTATAACACATCCTATATAAAGCTTTTCTAAGTCTCATATATTTGACACTCTATATGGTAAGTATATATATTCTGGTGATCAGTAGAAACAATATTGAGCTTTCAGATGCCCTACTTTACCACACTGAAAGCATTGATGAGTCTCTCTGGAAGTTCCTTGCCAAAAGGGACCCTGTCTTCCCATGTTGAGATCTTGGGAAGTCTGTATCATAGCCTGGCTATAAAAGGACCTGCATATACTTATAAACATTTTGCACACTTTTGTGCACAGTATAAGATTTTACATACCACTGGCATACCTTTTAATCCTCAAGGTCAGGCAATAGTAGAGAGAAGAAACAGAGATATTAAGACACTCCTCCAAAAACAAAAGAAAGGGGGAGCCACGGGTAAACCTAGAGAACTTCTAAATTTAGTTCTCTATACCATTAATTTTTAAATTTTTGACAAAGATGCACTCACTGGCTCTGGCAGACAGGTTTTATAACCCACCAGAAGGGAAGTGTCCAGTGCAAGCAGCTCCACTGTCTTTAGATAATCGCCAGGTCATCATGTGGAAAGACCCAGAAAGTGGTGAATGGAAGGGACCAGATAAGTTAACTGCTTGGGGGAAAGGGTTTGCTTATATCTCTACAGATAGAGAAGGAATCAGATGGGTACCAATGAGCCGTATTTGCCTTGTCCATCAGAGAGAGAGATGGAGAAGACCCTTTAAACAAAGAAGACCCAAGAAACATTGGGTGGTTCCATTGCTGACTGTGCCCACCACTGAAAGAGCCTGGCAGTTATGGCATGTGACTTGTGGATATCAAAAATTGTTGGACTTAAAAACCCTCAAGAATCCTTGTTATAGGACTTGAAAACCCTCATGAATCATTGGATTCTCTGAGACATAAGACTGTTGCAGGACTTCAAAACCTGTAGGAATCATTGGATCCCCTAACA
Organism: Sminthopsis crassicaudata; assembly: GCF_048593235.1. Lineage (NCBI taxonomy): Eukaryota > Metazoa > Chordata > Mammalia > Dasyuromorphia > Dasyuridae > Sminthopsis > Sminthopsis crassicaudata. The sequence continues at coordinate 59,897,257 of NC_133622.1, read as the reverse complement.
TATAAAAAGACTGTTGCAGGACTTCAAAAACTTGTGGGGATCATTGGATTCCCTGACACGTAAAGCAATGGACAATAGATTGGTTTTGGACTATCTCTTGGCTGCTGAAGAAGGTGTTTGTGTGACTGATGTTTACATATTCTCCTTCTAGGACTCCTGGAAATCTTTTACAAGACCATGTCTATTTATATTGTTTGTTGTATCACTACTTGCATGTACAATTCATGTTTGTTACACCTCATAGAGCCTGCTCTGGCTGTGGGGAGAGTCATCACTAATAGCCTGTGCGTTATTGCTATGAGCTTGTGGAATACCTCCCATACGGATGGACTTGTGCATATTTGTCTCTAATAAGATCCTTCAGCCTAGAAACCCACTAGCAATCCCCACTTCCCTTGGGTGCTTTTCATCTCCCTTTCTGAGATGTCAGGGAGGGTGTGATTGCCACCTTTTTGGGGATCTCACCTCTCTGAGAAGTCAGGGATGGCCTGACCACCTATGTTCTAAAACAAAAGAAAGCAGGAAATATAAAGGGCTAGGAGCAGATGCACTTAATCTAGCACTTAAGGCTAATTAGCCATTGGACAATTCTCTATTAACATATGCTTGGAGAATGACCCTCCCCAACTATTCTGTGCTGGCTTGATCTGTGGGTATGGACAGAGAAGGAAAAGAGAGAGATGAGAAGGTGGAATAGGACAGGCAGGATCATTCTTTTGGCGGTGCAGAGAGAGGAAGGAGGTGTGGAGATTGCTAGATCTAATCCCCTGACAGTGACCCCAAAAGACCAAGAATAAAGACTTTTGCTTATCCTGACTCCAGCTGATTCTAAGATATCCAGGTTCACAACATAGAATGGAAATTAATTGCCAATAAATACTCATGCTAAACTCCATAGATTATTTCCCCATCAGGACAGAGGAGGTGAGGAGAGAAAGAAGGAAAGAGACAGAAAGAGAGAGAGAGAGAGAGAGAGAGAGAGAGAGAGAGAGAGAGAGAGAGAGAGAGAGACAGAGAGACAGAGAGACAGAGAGACAGAGAGACAGAGAGACAGAGACAGACAGAATCAAAAGAAACACAGAGACAGAGACACAGACAGAGACAGAGAAACAGAGATAGAGACAGAAACAGAAACAGATGCAGAAAGACAGAAAGAGACAGAAATAGAGAGACAGAGACAGAGGAAAAAGAAACACATAGAAAGAGACAAAGCAACAAAGGCAGAGACAGAGACAGACATAGACAGACAGAGAAAAAGAAATACAAAGAGAAAGAGAGACAGAAACAAAGAGAGCCAAAGACAGAGAGAATCTCTATTCTCCTGTCCCATAAGAAAAGAAAAAAGAAATAAAAAGAAAAAAAAGTGATCCAATGTTTCAGTCAAGTGACATGTTATTATCTAACCTCCTACTCAGCTATGTCTATTTAGAGTAAGAGATAATATATATTCTTCTTTACAACTGCAACTGCCACCATTTGGAAGGGGGTATTCCTTCTGAATCAAACATAAAGCCAACCTCACAATGCAGTTAACTTGAACTGGGTCTCAGTTTTAAAATTACAATGTCTTCAGGAATTACTTCATATATGAACCATTGTAATCATATTTTAACTGATATTCTTGGCTCTAGCATATACTACACTCAGATTAATATTAAAATACTGCCTTTCTTGTATTATCCCCTTCTAAAAAATTTAATTGTAAATAGTGGCTCACTGCCTAAAACATAATCACAGATTCGTTAAGTTGAAATTCACAATCTTCTAAAATATGACCCCATCTGGGTTTTTAACATTACTCTCCCATTATTCGCTACAAAAATATCCATAAACATTGTTGTTCCTACATATTGGCTTATATTACGTACTCATACTCACAAATAAAATCTAAGTTATTAACTAGCTGATAATGATGCATATTTTCTCACCATCATTTATGAAATCTATGTCTTCTTGTCTATGGTTGACTATTAATTTTAAAGAATCTAATTATCAATGAGTTCAGCATTCTAATTTTATAGGGAACTAAATTAACTTTGTATTTTTGATGGTCAGAGACTTTTCTTGACTATAATTTCCACATCAGTTAAATTGAGGTATTATAGTCTGTGATCTCTAGTGTCCATTTTTATTCTGATAATTTTATATTTACCCCCTGAAAAATGTATGATTTTTTTTTAGGAAGGATCATTTGGAAGTTTGTATTTGGACAAGCAAAATCAAACTAATATTAGCACTGTAGTTATCAAATAATCTGCTAATGACTGGCTGGTTTAGTACTTCAACAGCATATGGGGCTGAACAAGTTGCAGTTGAATAACATTGTGACACTATTTTATTATATTTTGGGCAGCATTAACAAAGATATTTAAGGGAAAAGAAGGATTGTTGTATAAGGTACTAAAATCTATTTTTCAGTGGGTTGGCTTTTGTATCTTCAGAATAAGAGAAAGATTCGAGTCAACCTTTGGGATGTAGGAAGGACATTGCTTTATTTTTCAGGTTTCCCAGAAAACTCACCTTTGTAAATATGGATTTTGCTGAACACTCACCTTTAGTATGTCTCAGTCTCTCTGCTAATATATAACCTTCAGAAAAGCATCCCAAGGAGACTGTATTTTTCTGAATGTCCCTTTCTCTGGTTTTTGGTATTTTGTGATAACACTTGCTACTATTTCTATATGGCAATGGATTAGTGTTTTAGTAAGAACTAAGACTATATATGAATACCTTTCAATGCCAGTTTCAGCTGCTTTTTCAATGCAACTCCTCAATACCCTCAGGCTAGTTTTTGAGAACCCAGACATAATATGGTGCAAAAATATTAAAATGAAAGTGATCTGTCTACTGACCACAGGTCAGTAATATTATCTCTACATATGTGAACTCTTATTTCAATTTAAAGCCAGACTTTTCAAATATGACAAGAAATATCTTCTCTTGGTGAATATTGAGATACAGAAATGTGACTGCTGGTACTTGGATGTTTTTAGAAAATTGTTGCCTCCTGGACATTTCTCACTACTGGAATATTCAATCAGAGCTGATGGATATTTTTCACGGTTAACATGGTGCTAATATGGAAATTAACTGTGAAATGTCACCAATAACAAAGATATTTTTAAAGGAGCGTTGTCACAATTTCCATTTCTTTCAGTAATATTTATTATATTTTAATGAAATATGAAACCTATGCAGACAAGGAATGATATCCTACTTTACTGACATTTCCTTCCTAATATCCTTTTGAATTAAGTCTTTAGTACTATGCTGCAGGTCAGCCCATAATGGGCTGTGGCTGAGAATATTCTTTGGTACCATTTAATTTTTGGAAATTGTAGATTTGGAGATTATAGAGAAGAAACTTAAAAAGCATTTGGTCTAACTCTATCATTCCACAGAAGAGGTAAATTGATTCCTAGAAAAATTAAATGACAATGGCTTAAGGAAGACCACTCAGATAGGGATTCAAAGAGTTGGGATCTGATCCCAAGTTCTCTGACTGCAAAGCCAGCATTTTTGCCAGTATATCGTGCTGCACTTCTTATGTGGGGAGTAGAAGAGCATAAAGTCACTGCTAAAAAATACACAGGTAAGATGATTTTGTAAACAAGCTATGATCCTTAACCAGAAAGATAGATTATTGAAACAAGTGCCAGAAGCAGTGAATGATATTTTAATATGAATAATATTATGAAATGAATAGAAAGAGTTACACGAATTTCTGTAGAATCACAGTATTGTAGATTACAAAATAAGACACTCAAGGGAAAATTCTTTCTATTGGACATATTTAGTTAGATATTTTTTTAGATGAATGTCAGATGTTATGCCAATCTGTGCCCACTGGTTTGTTGCTTCACCCTCAATAATAACTATTACTTATTTCTATCTATAGCCAAAGCAATCTCTAAGCTGTTATAGACATAACAAAATAATTATCATAGCAATAATAGTATTAATGAGCACTTTAAGGATTTAAACTTTACATATGTTACCTCAAAATGATCCTGTGACAAGTCATCTCATGTAATTATGCCAGAAATTGAGGATGCTAATACATAAACCAAAAAGAATCTCAGCCCCTTAATTTGCTTTTAGTCTACTGGGGAATATAATGTCACATGATTATAAGTCTTGAGTTGGAATGCAACTCAGAAGTTCGTCAAGTCCAATTCCCTTATTTTACAAAAATGAAAACTGATATCAAGAAGGAACTTTAGTGATTTGCCCAAGTTCATAGAGTAATAAACAGTACTAAAAATCAGAGTTGTTATTTGGAGTTAAATCCTCTGACTCCAGAACCAGTGCGTAAAGCACAATACCATGTTGTCATATATAGATAGATAGAGATTGATAGAGGAGAGATATAGAGAGATATAAATAGAAAGACAGATGTATGCGTGTGTCTGAACACACATATATAAAAGAGAAGAAGGAGTTGTGAGAGAGACAGAGACAGAAGAGAGAGAGAGAGAGAGAGAGAGAGAGAGAGAGAGAGAGAGAGAGAGAGAGAGAGACTTGTTAAAAATCATAAAGACATCTTCTTGATTTCAAATTTAGTCTTAAACACTTACTACCTGTGTGATTATATGATCCTGGACAAATCACTTAACCCTATTTTCCTCAGTACCTCATGTGTAAATTGAACTGGAGAAGGTAATGGCAAACAACTCAAGTATCTTTGCCAAGAAAAACTGCAAGTGGAATCACATAGAGTTGGATACATACACACTCATACATAAATACACACATACACACACACACACACACATTTCTGTGTGAAAGGAAAGTAAATTCAAGTACTAATAATTTAGTGGATTCAGAAAATATTCATGGAGTTAGCTCCTATTTTCTTGAAAAGTGTTTACTTTTCAACAATTTTTTTTTTTTTATCTCAGGTGAAGTGTTTTCAGTAGGTTTCATTTTGATTAAGTTTATAAAATTGGTGAAATAAAAGATTCAGAACAAACTTTAACATATAGTTATTAAATTAACTGTTCATAATCATGAAAGGTTTCTTTTTGGCTTGTATGTGAAAAAAAATTGCCAGTGGCCAAAGTGCTTAACTGAAAAAAGCTTTATTTAATAATGCATCTTTTAAATAGTTACAATTAGTACTTTCACTTAGTCATGTTAGGATCCTGAGCAAGCAGCCTTAGAGAAGTACTCTGAAGTCAACTTTGTAACTCACAATGTCAAAATAATCTAAGAAGTAATTAAGAAAAATCTAGTTGATGTAGGTGGGAAGAGTAGTTACTATTGTAGCTCAGAGATGGATACTATAAGCAATCAATGCTATTTAGGTTTACTATTTATATTAATTAGATGATAAACTTTTTCTTCTGTTTTATTTTTTAATTACCTTTTATGTTTTTGCACCCTCTAAATTTGAGTATGCCATAGTTATATATTTAAAATGTGATCTTTTTCAAATAGAAATTAATTGCCTCTACTATTCTAGAACTACTCAGCTATATATATATATATATATATATATATATATATATATGTATGTATGCAGAGTTACTCTAGTTTTGTTTATTTGCTTGTTTATAAACATTCAAATAATATTGTTCTTGTTCAAATGAATATAAGTATTTCAATGAGAAATATACTTATATGCATAGTTGAATCTGAAACTAATTGAAAGTTGTCTTTTTTATTTGCCATAGATAAAGAGAATAAAATACCCCATGAATCAATAGAACTAATTTTTTTTGGAATTTATTATAAAAACATAAAACATTCCCTAGTTCCCATTAGAATTATTTACCAATTTGTCATTTTCATTTTTCTCATGATATTATGGTTAGTGTATACCATTATACATCTCAATTGATATTCAACCAATATTTTTCTTTTTTTTTTTTTTTTTTTTTTTTTTTTTTTTTCAAGTCATTTTTTTTTATTATATATATATATATATATTTTATAATATTATCCCTTGTATTCATTTTTCCAATTTACCCCCCCTCCCTCTATTCCCTCCCCCCGACGACAGGCAATACCATACATTTTACATGTGTTACAATATAGTCTAGGTACAATACATGTGTGCGAATATCACTTTCTTGTTGCACAATAAACATTAGAATCCGAAGGTACATGCAACCTGGGCAGACAGATATTAGTGCTAACAATTTTCATTCCCCTCCCAGTGTTTCTTCTCTGGGTGCAGCTACCTCTGTCCATCATTGATCAACTGGAAGTGAGTTGGATCTTCTTTATGTTGAAGATTTCCACTTCCATCAGAATACATCCTCATACAGCATTGTTGTTGAAGTGTACAGTGATCTTCTGGTTCTGCTCATTTCACTCAGCATCAGTTGATTTAAGTCTCTCCAGGCCTCTCTATATTCCTCCTGCTGGTCATTTCTTACCGAGCAATAATATTCCATAACCTTCATATACCACAATTTACCCAACCATTCTCCAACTGATGGACATCCATTCATCCTCCAGTTTCTAGCTACAACAAAAAGAGCTGCCACAAACATTTTGGCACATATATGTCTCTTTCCGCTCTTTAGTATTTCTTTGGGATATAATCCCAGTAGTAGCGCTGCTGGGTCAAAGGGTATGCACAGTTTGATAACTTTTTGGGCATAATTCCAGATTGCTCTCCAGAATGGCTGGATTCTTTCACAACTCCACCAGCAATGTATTAGTGTCCCAGTTTCCCCACATCCCCTCCAACATTTGTCATTATTTGTTCCTGTCATCTTAGCCAATCTGACAGGTGTGTAGTGGTATCTCAGAGTGGTCTTAATTTGCATTTCTCTGATCAGTAGTGATTTGGAACACTCTTTCATGTGAGTGGATATAGTTTCAATTTCTTCCTCTGAGAATTGTCTGTTCATATCCTTTGACCATTTATCAATTGGAGAATGGTTCGGTTTCTTATAAATTTGGGTCAGTTCTCTATATATTTTGGAAATGAGACCTTTGTCAGAACCTTTGTTTTTAAAAATATTTTCCCAATTTGTTACTTCCCTTCTAATCTTGTTTGCATTAGTATTATTTGTACAGAAACTTTTTAGTTTGATGTAATCAAAATCTTCTATTTTGTGATCAATAATGATCTCTAGTTCTCCTCTGGTCATAAATTCCTTCCTCCTCCACAAATCTGAGAGGTAGATTATCCTCTGTTCCTCTAATCTATTTATTATCTCCCTCTTTATGCCTAAATCATGGACCCATTTTGATCTTATCTTGGTATATGGTGTTAAGTGTGGATCCATATCTAATTTCTGCCATACTAATTTCCAGTTTTCCCAACAGTTTTTTCCGAATAATGAATTTTTATCCCTAATGTTGGAATCTTTGGGTTTGTCAAAGATTAGATTGCTATAGATGTACCCTTTTTTGTCCTTTGTATCTAATCTGTTCCACTGATCTACCGGTCTATTTCGTAGCCAATACCAAATGGTTTTGGTGACTGCTGCTATATAATATAGCTTTAGATCAGGTACACTTAGACCACCTTCCTCTGAGTTTTTTTTCATTAGTTCCCTTGCAATTCTTGACCTTTTATTCTTCCATATGAATTTTGTTGTTATTTTTTCTAGGTCATTAAAATAGTTTCTTGGGAGTCTGATTGGTATAGCACTAAATAAATAGATTAGTTTGGGGAGTATTGTCATCTTTATTATATTCGCTCGGTCTATCCAAGAGCACTGAATGTCTTTCCAATTATTTAAATCTGATTTTATTTTTGTGGCAAGTGTTTTGTAATTTTTCTCATATAATTCCTGACTTTTCTTTGGTAGATGGATTCCCAAATATTTTATACTCTCAACATTTGTTTGGAATGGAATTTCTCTTTGTATCTCTTGCTGTTGCATTTTGTTAGTGATATATAAAAATGCCGAGGATTTATGTGGATTTATTTTGTATCCTGCCACTTTGCTGAAATTTTGAATTATTTCTAGTAGTTTTTTAGCAGAGTCTTTGGGGTTCTCTAAGTATACCATCATGTCATCTGCAAAAAGTGATAGTTTGATTTCCTCATTTCCTACTCTAATTCCTTGAATCTCTTTCTCGGCTCTTATTGCCGAGGCTAGCGTTTCTAGTACTATATTGAATAGTAATGGTGATAGTGGGCAACCTTGTTTCACTCCTGATCTTACTGGGAAAGGTTGCAGTTTATTTCTATTGCATATTATGCTTACTGACGGTCTTAAATATATACTCCTGATTATTCTAAGGAATAATCCATTTATTCCTATACTCTCAAGAGTTTTTAGTAGGAATGGATGTTGGATTTTGTCAAATGCTTTTTCTGCATCTATTGAGATGATCATATGGTTCTTATTAATTTGATTATTAATATGGTCAATTATATTAATAGTTTTCCTAATATTAAACCAGCCCTGCATTCCTGGAATAAATCCTACTTGATCATAGTGTATTATCTTGGAGATGATTTTCTGAAGTCTTTTTGCTAATATCTTATTTAAGATTTTAGCATCAATATTCATTAAGGAGATTGGTCTATAATTTTCTTTCTCAGTTTTCGATCTACCAGGTTTAGGTATCAGTACCATGTCTGTGTCATAAAAGGAGTTTGGTAGGACTCCTTCATCCCCTATTTTTTCAAATAATTTATATAACATTGGGGCTAATTGTTCTTTAAATGTTTGGTAGAATTCACATGTGAATCCATCTGGCCCTGGGGATTTTTTCCTGGGGAGTTGATTAATAGCTTGTTCTATTTCTTTTTCTGAAATGGGACTATTTAAGCAATTTATCTCCTCCTCTGTTAATCTAGGGAGCCTATATTTTTGGAGAAAGTCATCCATTTCACTTAAGTTATCAAATTTATTGGCATAAAGTTGGGCAAAGTAACTCCTTATTATTTCTCTAATTTCCTCTTCATTGGTGGAAGGATCCCCCTTTTCATTTGTAAGACTATCAATTTGATTTTCCTCTTTCTTTTTTTTGATCAAATTTACCAAAGGTTTATCTATTTTATTGGCTTTTTCATAAAACCAACTCTTGGTTTTATTTATTAATTCAATAGTTTTTTTACTTTCAATTTTATTGATTTCTCCTTTTAATTTTTGTATTTCGAGTTTAATTTTTGGTTGGGGGTTTATAATTTGGTCTTTTTCTAGACTTTTAAGTTGTAAGCCCAATTCGTTAATCTTCTCTTTTTCAATTTTCTTCAAATAAGCCTCTAAAGATATAAAATTTCCCCTTATTACTGCTTTAGCTGCATCCCAAAGATTTTGATATGATGTCTCATCATTATCATTATCTTGGGTGAAATTGTTAATTGTTTCTATAATTTGCTCTTTCACCCAGTCATTCTTTAAGATGAGATTATTCAGTTTCCAATTACTTTTTGGTCTATTTACCCCTAACTTTTTACTGAATGTAGCTTTTATTGCATTGTGATCTGAGAAGAAGGCATTTATTATTTCTGCCTTCCTACATTTAATTTTGAGATCTTTATGTCCTAATATATGGTCAATTTTTGTATAGGATCCATGAACTGCTGAGAAGAAAGTATATTCCTTCCTATTGCCATTCAGTTTTCTCCAAAGGTCTATCATACCTAGTTTTTCTAATGTTCTATTTACTTTTTTAATTTCTTTCTTGTTTGTTTTGTGGTTTGATTTGTCTAAATCTGAGAGTGCTAGTCAACCAATATTTTTCAAATGCTGCTTCTGTACAAAGAAAAAGGAAAATAATAAGAACAATGTTCACATTCTCAAGGAGACATCCAAAGGGAAGAAATAACAAAAATTTAAGTAGCTATTTCCCTTAGTTAGTTATTTAGGTTAAAGCTTTTAAAAATTATATATAATAATATTATAAAAATGTTTGAAAATAGCTTTGTTTCCCCTTTATTTGGTTGGTTTGCTTATATATTTGATTTTAAAGTATTCAAAATATGTTTGTCCCAATCCTACTGAAAACAAAACAAAACAAAACAAAACAAAACTATTGATTATTTACATAGGTCAGACCTTAGTATCATTGAAAAACAAAATTTAGGAACTAGGAGAGGCCTAAGAAATAATTTTATCTATTTCCCATTTTATAAATAAGTGAAGGCCTAGAGATATAAGTTGCAAAGGTAGGGCTATGATTCTTCTCCTGACCATTAGTTCAATGCTCACTAATTCTGAAATCAAAGACAATTCTCCCCAAGGAATAATAAAATCATGAATGTGTATAGCACTTTCCCTCCTAAGAAGTTCAAAGTACCGGATTTTCTGTTTTATGGATAAACCCAGAGGCATTTACACTCAAGTGAAATGGAACAAGACAGAGGCAAATGATAATACATTTTAAAAAATATCTAGAAACTGTTTTCATTAGGTGCATTATGATTTTTAGAAGAAATTTAATGTAATGTCTGATCATGTATTTTTTTTAAACTGCAATACATAAAAACCCTATGAAATTTAAAATTAAAATTATATAAGCAGGATATGTTGCTATTTGATTTGGTGAGGTTATGAATCAATTAGCAGTAAAACATGAATGTTATTTTATAAAGTTAAATCTTTCATAAAAATCATTAGTCATTATTGTTTTTTATTTAATTATTCTATGATGATTATATCAGTAGTTTCAGTACTTAGTTCAAGGAGATAATGTCAATCAATGGAGAGAGAGTTGGATTTAAAATTAGGGAAAAATTATGTTTCAAATCCCACCTCTAATATTTACCAGCTGTGTGACATGGACTTAGTCTTTTTGTATTTCAGTGTATTTATAAAATTTGAGGGAAATGCCTCTTTTGACAAAAAACTTACAATGACTGATATGAACTGATGCAAAGTGAAGTAACATTGTAACAGCAAGTGATTCAAGCAAGTTCTATTATTCACATCCTGTGAACTACAAATATCCTTCACCATTATTCATGTATATTCAGTATGTCCATGTATGATCATTCATCATTGAATTGTTTCAACATCTTATATGATCAATATCCCACTGCTTTTTAAGATAGATATTATTCACTTCTGAAATATAGTTGAACTATATAAAATGATCAAAAACACTTTTGAATTAAAAACAAAAACTTGACTTACAAATATCTGAATGTTTTGAGAAGCAATGTGCCATAGTTAATAGTGTTCTGGAATTAAAGTCAGGAAAATCTGGGTTCAAGTTTTTATCTTTCACTCTTTTATAAGTGCATGATGTTAGGCAAATCATAGGACTTCTCACTGAACTAGGCAATTCTCTTAGATTATTTGTTGCAAAAGAATAGCATAATTACATTCATAAGGGGAGAGTGTTTCCCTAAAGCACTGAAATAAGAGGTCTGGCCTGCACTTCCATTCCCCCCCAAAAAAATCCATATTCTCATACCATAAAAAATAATTTAAACTTGCTAATTCCATGGAATAGGGAATTCTTTTCCACTATTCTTTCATCAATGAAAGCCAAACATGTTTGTTTGTTTTAATTTATTTGTTTATTTTTTTGGACTCAGCCAATCCAGGCTCAGAATAAATTGCTAAGGACAACAACAACAGAACATTTTTCAAACTTCTTTTTTTTTGTCAACATGGATTGCCTTCATAATATATATGGAAATATGAAAAATAGTTTTGTGTAATAATATATAGGAATTCAAATTTAGCAGAAAAATGTGGTCACACAAAAAAGAAAATATAATTTTTATTTATTTTTCCACAAATCTTTCCTGTCAGTTCTGGTGGCAAGTGAAACTTTTCCTTTGAATCCAGGTAGAGTTTTGTATAGCATCTAAGAGGCTGTTCTTGGAGTGAAGATGAGATGGAATACTCCCTCTTCTCTCCTCTTATACAGTCACCACTCTAATGCAGCTCCTCATTATCTCATTCTTGGGTTATAACAATGACCTGCAGGTGGGTCTGCTTGCCTTAAACTTCTTGTCACTTCTACTCAACTTCTATTCTAGCCATTAAGGTGATTTTTGTACTGAGCGGGTCTGATCATGTCATTCCATTACTCAATAAACTGCAGGAGGCTTTCTATTGTCTCCAAGATTAAATACAAATACTCCTTTTGACATTCAAATACCTTCATAGTCTCCTCCTATCTTTCCAATATTCTTACACCTTATTACTTACCATGTACTTTTCAGTCTAGTAATACCGGCCCCTCTGATTGTTACATTATCAAGATATACTATCTCTCATCTTAAGAATTTTCTGTGACTGTTCTCCATGTAGAATGCTCTCTCTCCTTAGCTCCACATACTTGTTTTTCAGGCTTTCTTTAAACCCTACATCCCATCTTTTACAGGAAAACCTTTTCTATCTCTTTTAAAACTGATGCCTTCCCCAATGATTTCCTCTTTATCTTTCATGCATATAATTTCTTTGAACTAGAATAGGAATTTCCTCTGGTCAAGGACTGCATTCCATTTTTTTTTTTTTTTTTTTTTGTCTCTCCAATGCTTAGTACAGTGTCTTTAGAAACTCTTGGGGAGTTATATACCCCCAACATCACTACCACCATGACTATGATTCCCAATTACAACTACTGCTTGTGGTACTGCTACCATTATTCCTACTACTAATGCTACTATTACTATGACTAAGACTATAACTACTACTACTGCTATTGGTTCTACTACTGTTACTATTACTGCTACTACTGCTATAACTAAGACTGCTGCTACTACGATTGACACTATTACTACTATTACTGCTATTACTGATACTACTACTACTATGACTAAGATGTATATATTAGTATATATATTATATATATAACATATATATATATATATTAGTGTATATATTAGTATATATATGGAGTAAGATTCTCAAACTAAAGTAACAGATCATTCCAATTTGAATGTAAAATATCATACCTCGTGCAAAAATCTTGAGCTATTGCAATCCAAACTAATCCATACCACCCCTGTTATAAAATGTATTCCAGACATTTAGATTGTGAATCACCTTTTTGGTTCTTAAGTAATTCAGTGTCAGTATCAGGTCATGACTGGGTTTTTCATCACTGTAGATTAACCATTGTCAAAAATGGTAATTCGGAATAAATGAGAAATCACTTTCGAGAAGTATCTGGAACAACTTTATATTTAAAATTCAAAGTCTCTGTAGCCCATAGGAAAAAGTAAACATAGACTACAGAAAATAAAGAGATTTTATTTTTCTTTTTCACGAATTCTATCGCCATTGATGACTATCAACATTTAAATTAGTGTTAAAACAGTATCAGCATTATAATCTGGCAAAAATCCATTTGTTTAGTATTCAAATTAATATTTATATCTTTTAGAATATTTGCATACACATAAGAAGCTATTTTGCTTCCAAAACATCATTAAAAAGATGAGAAATATCACATTCTTTGGAAGTAAATGGTTTATAGTAAAGGGGAGAATTTTTAATGGCATGACTGCCTTGGAGCAAACAACACAATTGTTGAATATGCCATCTGGTTATTATGAGATGGATCCAGGAAACAGTTTTAGTCCTGAGTATTCTTCATAACATTTAAATTCTAAGTTGCATTTATCCCATTGTTCTACTACATACTGCTTATAGGAAGCAGATCCCCAATCTCTGCATCTAGAGAAACATGCATCTCAGAATATGACAGACCCAGAGAACAAAGCAAAAAAGAAAAGATAGAAACCAATGAGATGGAAGAAAAAGCCAGAAGATTTGGGGTGTGAACGAGGTCTAAAATAAGAGGCTTTCCCCTCCTCAGCCAAATTTCAGAAATTCACAGAATTATAAGAGCACAGATGCCATTTAGTACAACATTTAACTGCAAAAGGAATGTCTATAATACCTTTGAAAAGAGAACAGTCATCTAGCCTATAAGGAAGACACTTAACAAATATTAATTAGTTGAGAGAAAACTTTCATCAATGAAAAGATAACTGTATTCTAAGATAATACATTCCACTTTTGAAGAACCCCAATTATTAGCTAGTTTTGTTAGTCTCTATTTACTTTAAATTAACTGATCTACCTCAGAGTAATTGTATTTTTCTTCCAGTTCTGGAAATGAAAAGAAAGAAAGATAGGAAAAAAAGATGAAGAGAGCAGAGAAAAGGAGAAGAGAAGAAAACAGAACAAAAGAAAACAAATTCTTGTAAGACTTTCAATCCTTAGCTCCTAGATCAGTTCAGGCATATATAGTTATTGTTCATTAAATTTACTTTAACTTGAAATGAATTGAAAACACAACAGTCCCTGCCCTCAAGTAGCTTATCTTCTATTGGACATGTAGAAGGGGAATGATATTTGTTGACATGTATGTAGAAAATTGATTCCAAAGGTCTATCAGTCAACAGCTGAGAAAAGATAAGAAATTATTTTCTATTTTATAATCTCTTCTCTTTAAAGCAAGCAAAACAAACATACAAAGGACCATTCATTATACTGAATGTAGTTGATTGTCCCTATCACACATGGAAAATCCAAGTGGGTATTTCATTTAAAGATCAAAGAATTGCATGTAACTTCAAACCTTTTTGAAAAGAGAAAAGTTTTCATAAAAAAAAAAATAATGACAACAACTTCTCAAAGATGTTAAAGTTACATGTATCAAATGAATTTTTTACTTAACTAGTCAAGTTTATTGTTTTATATATGAATAGATGTACATTTTGCTTTGATTTTTTCTAGTTACTTCTAGAAATAAATACCCTAATGTATTTCCTACCAATGCATCTGCTATACCCAGCTGTGTAATAGGCTAGAGAGAAGAATATATGTAAATGCTGCTTTTGGCTGGGAACTGGGTTTGATGAAGTCTAATAAGCCTTCATTTTGAGGTACTGTACATACATTCATGAAAAATGAAAAAAAAAAAAAGAAAGATGTTTTATAGAAAAAATTGCTGTCAAATTTTCCTCCCTTTCCTACTCTGGGGATGTGCATCATCTGTTGAGAAAAGTCCAGCTATTTACTCCACATTTCTTTTGACTGCCCACCTTCCTCTCTCTCACCCCCATAGTGACTTTTCACAAGCAGAGAAACATTTCTATGAATTACTAATGAGAGGAAATGAGACAATTAGATGAAACTTGAAAAAAAAAGTTATAGAGTGAACTAGAAAAACTATGATAAAAATCAATAAATAGGTAGAAAAAAATCAGGACATTCTAGGCTGAAAAAGTTTTAATATAAATGAAAAGGAATTCCCATATGAATCTGGTGTTGAAGTAAAGGATTTTTAACTACATTACAAATTCACTCGGAACATAACTTTTTTTAGTGGACATAATTTCATAAGGTCATAGATTCAGAATTGAAAAAAATTTTAAAGATCACTTTGACTAAACCTCTACTTTAGAAGTTAAGAATTCAGAGGCTCAGAGAAATTAAATGAGTTCCTTAAATTTACTAAGATATGGGCAGCTATGTTGTGCAGTGGATAGAGCACCAGCCCTGAAGTCAGGAAGACATGAATTCAAATGTGACCTCAGACACTTAACACTTCCTAGCTGTGTGACCCTGGGCTAGTCACTTAATTCCAATTGTCTCAGTAAAAATAAAAATCACTAAGATAATAAGGGGCAAATATAGTATTTGGATCCAGGTCTTATGATATTAGATTCAGCTTTTATTTCACTACATCACATTACTTTTCTTGAAATTGCAATACCCAAATGTACACATATTATAAGAGGAAGGACATTAAAGTGCAGACATTCTCTTATAGAACAATCACATGAGACATACAACTCATGCCTCTGGTGCTCATAGTATAACATATTTGAGATGATTTGCTAGTCATCCTAATTAAAAATGTCAATTTCAATTTCTGAACAAATTCTAAATATATTCTTTCTATCTGTCTCTCTCTGACTCTGTCTCATTCTTGGGGTCTCTCTCTCTCTTTCTCTTTCTCTTTCTCTCTCTCTCTCTCATTCACACACACACTCAAAGACACACACACAATTTTTGATCAAATACTAATATTTATTCTTAATAAAACAAAACATTGAAAGTAAATTTTGGTCAATAATGGAAGGTTTGAATAATGGGAATAATAATAGTATATACCTCACAGGATTGTGTTTCTACAACACAAATGACCAGTTTTTTAAAACTGATTTCAAACTATACTGAGTAGTTCCATTTTTTTTTTTCTCTTTGGTGTATAGCATGGGGAATATTGAACTAATTTTCACTTCAAAGGCACTTTATTTAAGCATCTACTATGTGTGATTGGCAATGAGGATAGAAAGACTATTAGGATGGAAATGGAATATAAATTTATTAAGTGCTGGGCAGTATGTTAAGCTCTCTACAAATATTATCCTATTTGATCCTCACAACAAATGCTTTCTGTGGAGGATAATAGCATGTAAATAGACTCAAAGTATAGATAGTCATTTGGGGAAAAGAAGCAAACTTCTCTTTAGAGCAACCAGGAAAAAAAAAAGTGGACCCTGAACTAAGCTTTTAACAGAATCAGAGATTGTCAGAGATAGTCAAAGCTGGAATTATATCCTTTTTATTATACACAGTCAATGAAGAGGTACAGGGAAAAAAATGAATGTCACATTCATGAATTAGCTAGATGCAATGATTTCGTGAGAAGTTTATAAAGAGGAGATATGTAAAATAAATGTGCAAAGATTTATAAATATCAAGTTGGTGATTTTTTAGTTTATCCTAAAGACAACAAGGAGCTTCTGAAGATTCTTGAGAAGTAGAGTAGTGTAATTAGAATTATTGTAGAGTTATTATCCTCACAGATGTGTAAAGCATGGACTTAATAGACAAGAGTCTTCTGTAAAGAGGCCTAGTTGGATGCTATTGCATACATAGTCCATGTAAGAATTATTATCATTAAAATAGAGTTAGGAGAAGTAAGGAGCAAAAATGCTAGATTAGTAAAGCTCTTTCATGCCAAGCTAAAGACTTTATCTGATAAGTCAGTTTAGTAAACCTCCATTTTTATTAATCTACCGGTTGAAGAAATAGCAACCCCCTTCTATATCTTTGCCAAAAAACTCCATTGATAATATAGTCTATGGGGGTCACAAAAAGTCAGCCATGACTGAAGAACAATAACAATAAGTGAAGGATTTCTTTTGAATATTGTTTTATTAAAGCAAAATACAACCTATGTATGACTTAACAAGGTGGCTATCTAAAGTGAATGTAAATTAAATCTCATTGGCATAAAGGCAATAAATAATAAAGAAATTTTTCTTCTTCTATTCTACTATGCCTTATTTTGCCTCTTAGAATTTGTGTTAGTGAATTACACATATATAATAATAAGCAACATTTATATAATGTTTAAATTTCCCAATGTTTTCCTTTCAACAAGCCAATGAAATAAGTAGTACAAGAATTCTTTTGCCCATTTTATGCATAAGAAAAGAGAAGCTGAGAGGTTATGACTTGAGACCTGATGGCTCCTAGAAAGAGACAGAGATAGATCTTAAGTACTCCTGATTTCTAGTACCTGCTTAAATCACTGATCTAGGGGTCCCAAGATAGCATTTATCCCCTGCATTTCCAGAAGAATTAAGTTTAATGATTGACATTTATGAGATTGGTCTATGATTAGAGGATAAATGGCACTTTGAAACAATCATTTGCACTTTAAGATAAGTTTAGTTGGCATCAGCCATATTCTCAAATGTTATTATCTTTGGTAATTTTTTTTAAAAAGTTAAGTAAAATAATAACTCTCTGATGCATGTTAAAACATAGGGACTCAAGATAATCTGAGAAGCTCAACTTGTGTTCATATTTACAAATAATTGAATTGCTGCAGCCGATTCTTCCTGACAATAAAATTAAATGGTAAAAGAGGAAACATTGTTAGCCCTAAGAAGGGCATTTGTAAGTAAAGAGAAAATCAAAATTGATTATAGTAATCAATATAAAATATGAAATTTGATGTCAATGAATTTAAATTTTGTCACCTAGGGAAATCCAGTGAGAACAAGCTGAAGTAGAGAGAATGAAAGAGAGAAAAAGACAGGCAGATTCAGAGAGAAACAGAAAGCAAGAGAGAGCAAGACAAAGAGAGACAGAGATACAGAATCAAAAACAGAGACAGAGACAGAGAGAGACAGGGATACAGAGCCAGAAAGATATAGAGATAGAAACAGAAACAGAAATAGACAAAGACACTAAGAAATGACCTAGAAATAAAGCAGTGATTAACAGTCAAATTAAAATTCCAGAGTTTGATGTCTGAAACAAATGGAAGTAGAATTCTAAAATGTATAAAAACAGAAGTTAATTGAAAATCAAAATAGATAATGGACCCCCCCTCCAAATACCCTACTGTTAATAATCACTATTTCAATATTAAAATTAAGTATAATGTTATTCATTTCCCCCATTCAGCAAAAATCCCTCAAATCAATGTTAAGTTGCCATAGGAACCACTTAGGAAAAACAATGTATTATTGGAGAAAGAACCTCACTAAGACTGAATGTGTTTCACAATTCCATAATCTCATATTGACATTTTTAAAGTAAACTCTTTAGAAGTGTGTTACAATGTTCTCCAGGTAACTTATTAGTATACTAATAATATACCACAGAAATGCTATATCAATAAAAATTGTATTTCCCCCCTTATTTATGTGTGTGTGTGCACGTGTGTACATGTGCATGTGTGATACTGCTCACTCTGAATTGGAACAACTATTTCCAGGCAGAGATTTAAGCATGGGATTTCTTCCCCATTCATCATTCTGCCTTAACACTGGACTTTAATCATATTTGCTCCTCCCCATTCTAATAAAGCTTAAGAATGCCTTATTGATCAATTAAGCATAATTAAATAAATCCAGATGCTCCAAAATATCAAATCCTAAGTGTTGTACTGCTTGAACCATTGGAACATATAGGACATATATCTAAAGAGCTTCAATTAATAAGTTTCTTCTGTCTATGAGTGTGTGTATCTAAGAGAAAGAAAAGAGTGAGAAGAGAGAAGGAAGAAAGAAAGAGTGAAAAAAGAAAAAGGAGGAGGAGGAACAGAAGGAGAAGGGGTAGGAAGGGAAGGAGGAAGAAAGAAGGAGGAAGAGGAGGAGGATAGGAGAAAGATGAAAGGAGGAGAGAAGGAAGGAGAGAAGAAGAGGAGGGGAAGGAGAAGATGAAGAAGAGGAGCAAAGGAAAAGGAAAAGAGGAGGAGAAGGAAGAGAGAAGAAGCAGGAGAAGAAGGAAGAGGAAAAGAAGAGAAGGAGGAGAGGAGAAGGCAGAGTGGAGCATGAGGAGAAAAAGAGAAGGAGGAGGAGAAGGAAAGGAGGAAGAGGAAAGGAAGAGAGGAGAAAGGAGAGAAGATGAGGAAGAGGGAGTGAGGAGGAGAAGAAGAGAAGGAGAGGAGGAGTTATAACTGGGTGTTTTCCAAGGTTCTGTCCCTTTGCTCACTTCTTAAATATTTTCTTTCTTGTTGAACTTATTAGCTTTCATGGTTTCAGTAATTTTCTCTAGAAAAGTACCAATTCTACATATTCAGCTGTAATTTTCTCTTCTAAACTCCTATAAGTCTTTTAGAAACTGACACCTTTTGACTTTTTTAGTAATCTTCTGCTTTTCTCTCTTTCATTTACTGTAATGACTACCTGTACAGGTGTACTTGCTTATACTCAGATATGACACTATCTCCCTATTCTATGCTAAACCTGACTTGTTTAAAGATGAATTAAAATTTCACCTTCTACAGGCTCCATTCCCCAATTTTGCCCATCACAATAATTGTTAGCTGTCCATCCCACCCCAAGACCCTTCCCTTTAAAATTTCCTTTCATTAGAATGTGAGCTCCATGACAGAGCAAGGTACATGGGTGACTGGATCAAAGCAAGCACTTTATATATTTTTATCATCTCACTAAATGCATAAAAATCTCTAATGATTCCCTATTTCAGCTGGGATAAAAAAGAAACTATTTTGTTTGGCATATAAAGTCCTTCTTAATAAGTTTGTGTATCATTTTAAACTTATTTAACATTTGCATCCTTATGCCCCATTTACTGTATGTTTCACATATATTGGTTTAATTTTTACTTCCTATATGTGACATTCCAACTCCCACCTCCCTGATTTTGCCCAGATTATCCACCTAAAATATTCTCCTACCTTACCTCTATTCTTTGACATCTTTATATCAATTCAAGTTTCAGTTTAAAATCTCACATTCTATATCTAACCTTTGCTTTGCAGTGCAGTATTAGTTCTATAGTAACCCCATAAAATCTCTTTTTATTAATTTTATGTCTATTTTGTATTTATTGGTCTGCTAATGTACTCTTTCCCATAATAGTTTATAAAGTTCTTGAAGGTAGGAACTTTTTGATTAAAAAAAAAAAAAATATATATATATATATATATATATATGTGTGTGTGTGTGTGTGTGTGTGTGTGTGTGTGTGTGTGTTTGGTAATTATTTCATAAATATTGAATTGAATATAACATAACAGATAAGGCAGTGTACAATTTGTAATTCACAAAAAAGTATAATCCAGAAGACACCCATAAATATTACAAAAATGAATGAGAACAACAATACCAGGTTCACAGAAGATTATTTGAAAGGTAAATTAATTTTGGATCATCAATTGGTAGTTTTAGAAATAGAAGATGCTTAAGAAGCCATCACATTTAAGGAGGAGGAGACTGAAATCCTTAGAAATTAATGGATTTTTCCAAATTATATATTTCATTGAAGCTAGCATATGAAAGAATGTGGTATATAACTTGTCTTATATTTAGAAACAAGAAATGTTGGATAGTGGAATCAGTATGAGTAAAGACATGGCGAGCATTTACCATTATAGTTCCTCTTATCATTATAGCAAATAATTTTGGTGTTATGGTCTTGAAAATTCTTTGCATGTGGTTTTTCAGAGATGTTAGAAAAATACTTATTGACATGCTGGTTTTGGGGGGGGGTTTTGGTTGTTGTTTTTGTTTTTGTTTTTCATCTACACAGTTAACTACCTGCTGTCAAGAGTCAAGATCTTTGACTAAAACCAGACTACACTAAAATAGAAAATAGTTGTTAGAATTAGATTGCATATGACATTAAGTGTGCTAAAATGGAGTTCTGTGGCTTTTTCAATTGTATCTGAAGTACAATTGATCAAATAAGAACAACATATATGACAAGGTTTATTTGTATCTTTTTTTTTTAATTCTCTTGCTGTCTTAGTGATTTGTTTCCCCCAATGTTTTCCACTGTGTACTAAAGTATGTTGAAAAGGGCTGTATTTCCCATAGAAATTGTGGTTACCCTTAGTAACATCTATTTGGACCAATCGTAAACCTGCTGTGAAAGTGGAGACTGGTTACAAGTCTTTTCTAAACAGGCAGGTTTAATGGAAGAGGAGAATGCTAGAACAGCAAACTTTCCATGAAAGGCGGCTTTATTTGGGGGCCTTTTTATTGCTCTCAAAAGGTCAAGGGAGTTTAAAAGCAACGACAACCATTGAGAAAAAGAAAAAAAAAGGAAACAGAAATTTTTGTTACCTCAGAAATGCTTCCCTTCCTCCTCCAGCTCTAGAAGGACAAAATAGCCTTTTAAAATATTTTGACATTGAAAGTGGTTAAAAAGGAAGTTTGATTGAATAAATTGAGTGTTTAGTTTGGAGGCTGGGTAATCAAAAATGTTGACCTGTAAAAGCACTGGGCTCTGTATAGTTTTAACACAAGAATCACATTGAACTTGTTTAAGTTTCCTATTTACTTTTGAGGGGATATTTACAGGGGATGGAAGAAGTCCTATTCTTCAAAGGAATAAATTGAATCACAAGAAATTAGTGCAATTAGCTTTAGAAAAATGGAATTGACAGCACAAACATAAGACCACAACTGAAGGTTACAAAATAAAGGATGTAGTTTATCAATAATTTGGCAAATCATGCCATATGAGGTTCATGCCAGGTTTCTAAGAAAAACAACAGAATCTTCCCTATTGTCAATCAGAAGGGAGGACTAAGAGAACAGAGAAAATGATTCGTTTTGATTGATTTGGAAGCATTTGCTTGCTTTTTGAGGAAGTAGCAAATGACATTTTCTTTAGTCTTTGGATCTTTTGGACCTCATGGAGTATGGATAATGTGGAGATGGACCTGAGCCCCTGGAAACATCTAATGGCATCATTCTTTTTTTTTTTTTTCCTCCATGCATTAAAATGCCAATATTTAAATGAAATAAATAAAGGTTCTTAATGCCAAAGATGGAACATATATCTTTTAACCACAGGTGCTGCCCTAGAAAAATTGGTAACTTTCTTAGTAGAGGCCTAGATTTAAATTACAATTCTTCCATTGCCTGTTTACGTGGTATTGGTCAAGTCATTGAATTTATCTAGCCTCCATAGATCCTTTCAGCAATAAGCTCATTGGGTTAGCTGATAACTAATGTCTCTTCCAGTTTTAGATCTATGATTTTTGACTTAAAAATAAATTCTCTGTTTAATAGGGAAGTCCACCCCCCACTATTTTTCCCCTTCAATACACAGAGGACAGATATGGCTTTTCTATTCAAGAGATTGTACATTCCTATTTTTGAAAAAAATCTATTTGTATGCAGATGATTAAGCCCACAAAGAAATACATAAACATATTTTGTTGGTATATTTTTAAACGTTGATAAATACATTTTCTTAAACTACTGAGCAGCCTTTGAACAAACAAAAATGAGTACAAAAGATTGTTTTTTTAAATGTCACAGAAATATTCAAAAGTATGCCTGTTTCATTTAAAAATAGAAAGCAACATTTATCCTACTGTATTATTTGATGAAAGTGATTAAACACAATCTGACAGCATCTTATACCTAATCTATGGTATTTTTTCCTTCTAACAGAATAAACTGGGGATATTAATGAGCTGCATCCTGCCATATGACACATTTAACAGCTTATGAACCAGAAAGAACTTTTAAAATACCCTAACATTAAGGAAATTATTTGAGTTCAAATTATTTGAGTAATAAAAGAAAGAAACAAACCAGCCAAGGGATTCGGCTTACTGGTAAAAGGAAGAAACAGCAACATTTTTTGACCATCATGGAAAAGCTAATTGATACCAGTTAGGATCAGCAAATTCTTATATAACATTATACCAAACAAGCCTAAGATTTGCATCTCTATTTCTGATTTCTCACACTTGTATCTCTCTTTCCTTTATCAGAGTGACTACCAAAAAAGGTTTAGCAAAGGCTGCCAGAGTGAAATCTTTCATTGTAGTTCTGACTGAATGTTTAATTGTTCATGTCCATTTCAGCATCCAGTCATCCCTGCAGTCTTGTGAGAAATTCAGACAACAGGACAAATTCAGGAATGTTTGTAATAAAATATTAACCTATATTTGTACAGTTTAATGTGGCAATTTTTAGTATACTTATAATGCATATATCTTAATTCCATTTATGTCTGGAATTGAATAGCCTCATCAAATAGAAAATATTGCACCTGTATTTCCAGAAATATGGGTTACTTTAAACATACTTAATATTACTGTGTCCTTTGCTAATCCACTTTTGTCATTTAAATCAAAATCATCTCTTTATTTCATGTTCTATGCCTGTTCTGTAGATATGCTTCTTTTCTTTTCCTAAGAAATACGTAGTAATATTCTTGTAGTTGTTCAAAATTTACAAAAAATATTTAATTTAATTCAATGCTATTCAAATTCAGAAAGCATTAAGTGTCTAATATGTATACACACTGTGTTAGGAGCTAGGTATATAAAGACATAAATGAATTAATCCTTTCCTTCATAAAGCATCCATTCTACTGAAGAGAATCAGTGTGTACATACACAGATAGCTAAATACGAAATACAAAAATAAATTCAAGATAATAATTCCATGGATAAATTCTCTCAAAAAAACAATTCTTTGCTTTTATATAGGATTATATTACTTTTTACAATTATGAAAAATTACAACAGTTCAAGAAGAAAATAAAACAATCAATTGGCTATGAACAGTATATAATATAATAGTATATAATAAAAAAGTTCAAAATATGTCTAGATGGAATGATATCATAAATAACAAAATCAAAGTCTATAAAGATGAGAAATGGAGTTTATATGAAGTAAGATGTAGAAAGAAAAGGAAAGAAAACTCACAAGAAAACAATTTGTTTTTAAATAACCAGGAAAACAAATCTCCCCCTGGGTGGGGGAACCTCTAGAAAAACAAAGTAAAAGAAAATAAAAGGATTCTTCAATCTGTAATAAAATACAATCATTTCTTTCTCTGAGTATGGATAGCATTTTTCATCATAAGTTTTTTTTTGGATCATTCTATTGCTGAGAATAGCAAAGTCATTCGCACTTGATCATTCTACAACATTGCTACTACTTTGTATAAAGTTTATTTCACTCTGTATAAGCTCATGGAAGGCTTTCCTGATTTTCTGAGAGCATCCTGCTCATTATGTCTTATAGCACAAAGTATTCCATCATAATCACATATCAGAATTTATTTAGCTATTCCCCTTTCTTTGCCCTGAGTATAAATATTTTGTACATATGGGTCATTTTCCTTTTTAAACATATATGTTGGAATTTATGCCTAATAGTATTAATTTTAGGTCAAAAGATATACATGAACTTCTGTCTCTTTGAGCATAGTTCATAACTTTTGATCATTTATCAAATGGGAAATAGCTTTTTTTATATATAAATTTAACTCAGTTCCCTATACATTTGAGAAATGAGTGTTTCATCAGAGAAACTTCTTTCAACATTCTTTTCACATTTGCTATTGCTAACTTTGTTTTCCTTTCTTATATTTTCTCTCTCCTTTCCCTCCTAACAAAGTATTTTGCTTTGAAATAACAAATTATAATTTAAATTGAGAATCCCTGTGAGAGAAGCATATGCATATAAAAATGTTCTTACTATCCCCACTTGTTATCTGATTTCATAATCTCTAATTCTTTAAGCCCTCCATTCTCTTCTTGACCATCACTCCTGAACCAGTTTCTCTTTCCTCCTTTTCTCATCTTGATTCATTGATACAAACAAACTCCACTATATACTGTCCTATATTATTGAATCCCTGTCCCATTTGTCTTGCTATTTGTGTCCTGCCAAGCCTTTGATCATTCCCACTTCTACACATGTGTTGCTGAATATTGACATAGATGTATAATGATGACAGCAGGTATGCTTAGCATACTGTTTGTAGGCAAACAGATATTTTGTTATTGGATGTGATGGTCTAGGAGAGAACTAAGTAGTTTAGAGTTTGGAAGTCATGAAGTAGAAGAAAAATAATGTTTGGTACTTGAAGGCAGAGAGGTAGAATATCAATGGATTGTTGTCAGACAAGGGAATTTAAGAATTTTGGGATGTGGATTTGGTACATTTAGGCTGAGAAAAAAATCAAGAATATTATCAGGTTTGTGTGATGCATAGGAAGGGTAAAGTAATAGGTCATGAGGCAGTACAGCTATGAAATAAAAGATTTAGGTATTTGAGGATTTGGACAACTGGCCCCCCAATTGATATTGTTGGGCAAGATGTCACTTATAAAAGAATAAGACAGGAGCAATTCTTACAGAAGCTCATCTGGTATGTAAGTGTGAAGGAGAGAAGAGTGCTATTTTTTGGCCTCTGAGATTTATTAATTATTCTTTTGAACTACTCTACTCTGCTGGAGAAGTACCTATGCACATATAACAAATTTTAAGTTTTCTTTATATTTAAAAGTAACCATTCCAAAAAAAAAAATTACATTCTTATTTTTTATTCCACAGTGAAAGACTCCACTAACCCTGTGATAGCTCTGTTAGTCACAGTGATTTTTTTTTTTTTTTTGTGGGGGGGAAGGAACCAATCCACATGATAGAAAAGCAAGAACAAAGTAAACAAGCAAGTTGAATAATAGCAAAATATCCAGCATGGGAAAATGAATGGTTGTCTAGATTTTGTCAACAATATGGCTGTCCTACTTCTCAGAGATATGCTGAGATGTCAAGAAGTTGAAGCAAGCTTGAAGTTATGTAAAACTAGACCTCCCATTCAAGGTTGTTGTAGTTCATGAAGCCCCCAGTGGAATATTGATCAGGTCTCTCAGTCAATCAAGAGCAGAAAGAAAGGAAAAAAAAAACAAAATATTTTGTCTGACCTGTTAGAAACTGTCTATTCTCTTTATGCATGGATACAGATAATATATATATATATATATATATATATATATATATATATATATATAGAGAGAGAGAGAGAGAGAGAGAGAGAGAGAGAGAGAGAGAGAGAGAGAGAGAGAGAGAGAAGAGAAGAGAGAGAGAGAGAAGAGGAGAGGAAGAAGAAGAGAAGAGAGAAGAGGAGAGGAGAGGAGAGGAGAGGGAGGGGAGAGGAGAGAGGGGAGAGGGAAGAGGAGAGGAAGAGGAGTAGGAGAGGAGAGAAGGAGAGGAGATGAGAGGAGAGGGAGAGAGAGGAGAGGAGAGGAGAAGGAGAGGAGAGAGAGAGAGAGAGAGAGAGGGGAAGAGACATTAATAGAACTGATTAATGATTATTTTGAAGAGAGGATTGTTATTATTTTACTACATAATCTCTGTGAAGATGAATTTTATTTCTAAATATTTTTGCTATATTTATCATTCTTTGGGTATTCACTTTATTTTTATTAAATAATTTTAGATGGAAAAAGTAGTATGCAATTCTTTTTTTTTTTTTTTTTTTTTTACTTTGGATTCTAGTAGTGCATTATTCCAATAGACATATGGAAATATTTTCATAATAAAGAAACTCTTCAAAGATAATTGTTACTTCACTTGGACACTGATCTATCAATCTAATTATTTTACAGCAGTGTAAATATGAACCCACCCCTCCTTTCTTATCATGAGTCATTCTTGTCTTGGGTCTTTTCAAAAATTGTCCATGGAGGAAATAACCAGATTTTAGCCTTTCTCCAAAAATTTAAAGAATGAATGTAACACTTAGGGGATTCATCTGTTATCTTTCACTCTGGCTACAGGATTGGATTACCTTTTCTGGTAACACATGTCCTTACTGAGGTCTCTTATGCCACATGGACAGTGTGTTACTCCCTGTGGTCAGACACCATGCACTTTACCTGAAATTCTGATTTTCTGAAAATGTGTGTCCATGGTTCACAGCCAGAAATATCACTCATCATGAATCAATCCATTGCTTTTTGGATCAACCAAAATTTCTGTTCCCAATAGAATTACTAGGAGAATACCAACAAGTATGGGCGTGTATGGGAGTATATAAGAAAGGGCTTCTAACAATGAGAGAAGTTTATCATCATTAAAAGCACTATACAGGTTCCCATTTTGATATGATATTTATTTTTTTTTTTCAGTGTAGAAGGATAAGTCACTTCTCAAGTGAAGGAAGCTTTTTTTGAGGATGTCCAAATGTTACAAGATTTGACGAAGTATTTATCAGAGACGAAAAGTCAAAGCAACTAAATAGTGGTTAGCTTTAACAATGTATAGCATGTTCATTGAATTTAGTTTAGCAGAACCATGGAATCAGAGAATTTCATAATTGAGAAGGGCCTCAGTGACAATCTAGTCTAAACTATATTGAACTGAAGTAAACTCTACAACACACCTCACAAATGCTTTTCCATGCTTCATTTGAAGACCTCCAGGGAGAGGGCAATCAGTGTGCTACCTCTCAAGGCAGTTTGTTCCACTTTGGGATAATACTAATTGCTAGGAAATTTTTCCCCAGCTTCAAATCTAAAATTTCCTCTTTGAAATTTCTACATCTGGCTCTGAATTATGCCCTCCAAACAAATAGAACAATTTGAATCTCTTTTCCACATGAGTTAATTTTACTTTTCAGATACTTGAAGGCAGTTATCCAGAGCTTTCTAATCTTCAGCCTGTGCTTCTGAAGTTCCCTCAACTGACTAATATAGTGTAGACCTATGACCCTTCATCATTTTGATAGCTTTCTTCCAAGTAATGGGGAAGAGTTGATGGGGGAGAGGGCTTAAAAATGTAACAAACTTTATATCTGAATGAAAAATAGAATTAGCTATCACACCAATCAATACTTTACATGCATATATAATTGACTGTTAGAGTTATCTGTGCACACATATGAGGAAGAAAAGAAATAAAGCTTCTTCAAATGTATAAATTGCTATTTCTGTTGCATTGGAATATCATTAGATAATGAGCAGATTTTTTTTAATTAAAAAAAAAGACAGAATCAGGTCCTTGGATATCAGTGGATTTAGAAATGCTTCTAATTATCTTAAAATGTGTGTTGTTTTGCATCCCAGAGAGGAAATGAAATGCATCTGAACAGAGAGTGCAAATGTGGACATTAGACACAACTGTTCATTTCGTATGGCATTTAGGGAGACATCATTTCCAATCATCCATATTACCTAGACTGGCCACATTTTTAATTTTAACAAGGTTTTACTCTGGGATTATTGTGACAAATGTAGAATATTCAATGTATGGCCTATTTTATATTGCTGTTTTGCTTTAGACCAGTAAAAATTAGGAGCTTTCAACTGGATACTAGGATTTTATTTATTTATTTATTTTACCAGTTCCACTTGTATATATGTTAAAAATGAACTCTGTATCTCTGATATTATTTAGGAAATTATTAGAATGAACACTCAGTGGTTTTGTTTTGGGTTTTTAAGAAAAAATCAATAAACATAAGTGATATCTTTCTGGTCACAATTTATTAATTGCTATCATTTATAGAGTATTTAAAATCATATAAATATTTACATCATATCATTTGAACCTTATAATAACTGTGATTGTTAGGAACTCCAGGGGTCATTATTCTCATTTTACATAAGAAGAAAGTGAGGATTAGGCAGGTAGAACAATCTTCTAATGGCCAGGCACCAATTAAATATCAGTAGTAGCTTTTGAATCTAAGTTTTCTTGATTTTTATTTAAAATTGTTAATATTCTATGTTATTCTGTTTTCTAAAAGAATTATTGAATGCCAGAATATCAGATTTAGAATAAACCTTGGTGGCTATTTATTCCAATCTGTGCATGAAAAAAAAGAAAAATCTGAATTCATTCTTTAACAAACCCAATAGTTGTTCAATTAGCATTTACTTTAGGATCTCCCATAGAAGAAAGCCATCAACATCTAAAGGATAAGATTTTATTCCTGGATAATCCCAATTAGCAGTAAACTTTTTCTTTATTTTTAGCATATATTTGATGTTTTTTGCAACTATCACCCATTTCTCCCAACTTGGACTTCAAAGTCCATGTAGAAAACTGTATAACCTGTTCTCAAAGTAAACAGTATTTAAACATCTTACTACAGTCTTTACATCCTGCCATATCATGCCTTTGCTAGTCAGAACTTCCCAAGTTCTTTCAATTGATTCATAAACAGCATGAACTCCAGACCTTTGTGTTATCCTTTTGGTGGAACCCCTGATTGTTCAAATCTTCCTAAAATATGGCTTTAGAATGGAATCAATCTGTGATATGGCATGATGAGAATAAAATACAGGGAGACCATAACCTCCTTATTTCCTATAACTTCTGTCTCTCTTAATCAAGTCCATGATAGCACTAGCTTATTTTATTTTTTTTAACTGTCTTTTCATAGTGTTGACATATATTAAGGTTATAATTCATTATACTCTCCAGATTTTTTTCAACTAAACTCTGCTAACTATGCCTTGTAATTGTGAAGTTGATTTTTTGAATTCAAATATAAATAAATTATATTTGTCTATTAAATTACATTGTACTTATTTCCTCCCAGTGATTTGCCCCAGTGCATGTATACATATAGCTTCTTACTGCATATATCTAAATGGCTAAAATCATGATTAAAATTACAATATATTCAGGGATGGAAATTAATTCCAAAACTCAAAGCAGTATCTCAAAAGGCATTGAATAACATTGACAAGGAAATATAGAACATACATTCTAGGAGAGTATAGTAAAGTAGTACTAACATAATTTATTAAAGGCAAATAATATGTTTTATTGCTTTGTTTCAGCAAGGACTAGAATTTGAATTGAATTCAATGGGTTTCAGGACTGAGGGGCCCCACCAAAGATAGTAAAGATGAAACTGTTTGTGCTTGAGGTGGAGTCCCCTCACTGAGGCAGAGTTGAAGAAGGTTTTCCTTTAAGGATTTTTCAGAGTTTTAAGGTTCCCTCTTCAAGTTCTTTTCTCCACAGAAAATTCCAATCCTCTGCAAGTATATCCAGATTTATTAGAGAATATGAGTCCCTAAAGTACATATCTGTAATCACTAACCTAGAAGATAACTTATTGTCTGTGAACTTGGTATCAAGTCTTTATTATGCAAAATTATGCTGAATTATTTAGGCAATATTGATATGACAAATTATTAGATAATTAAAAGACAAGTAGTATATTTCTACTGTATTTTAGGCTAGTCTCCAGAGAAGATAAATTTTAACTAAAAACTAATCTCTTCCCTAAAAGAATCAACTATAAATATATAGCTCACCAAAATAAGAAAGTTAAATAAATTCTTAAATTTTCAGTGAGGTGTGGTGGAAATAAGAATGTATCTGGATTCAAATGGTTTAGTTTCAAATCTTACCCCTAACAATAACTTCCTTTTCCTGAATCTTATTTTGCTCATCTTCAATATGAGGGAAATTCCCAAGGTTCCTTTCACAGGTCAGGATCTATAATATCATAATATTTGAAAAGCATCTTAATATCTCATGATGAAAATTTATTTCTTTACGTCAACAAATAAATGTTGTTACTTTTCGTAAGCATGTTAATATGTTGAGTTTTATTTTATGTGTGACAAAAAAATAATGTGAATCTCAAACCAGAAGACTTTGTCAGTTCCTGTTTTAGATAGAAAAGTGTTAGCTTAATATCTGAGAATCAGAACTGGTTGATAGATAGGATTTGGGGTTCTACATGAGTGAGACTTGTAAATATAAAGATTATTTGAGTTTAAGTCATTTTATAAACAAGGAGTACTCCTTTGTTCTTTTTAGATCCTTGAAAGAATTGTGATTGATGTTTGAGCTACTTCTTTAATGAGCATGTTTCTCAGCCTGATATCTTGGACACCTCTGGCTTGACTTAAGAATTTAAGTGTGACACTCAAGTTAATGACTAGCATAACACATATCTATTGGATTAGCAAATAGGCCAATAGGCTCCCTAACCAACATAACAAAAATGAATTAGATTTTTCTTTCCATTGAGATTCACCTAATCTCTTTAAGTAGTTCTCCTTGCCATTCTCCCTGAAGGAATACAAGTTGAATGAAAACACTAACCTTATATTACAGAAAAACAATTCTTATTTGCAGAGTATCATGCTGCATATCAACCATTTTTCTTACATAACAATGAATGACTGTAAAAGTTTTAGTAAAAACAAAACTAATATGCAACAAATTATATTTTTTTATTAATTTTATAATTATAACTTTTTTTTTGACAGTACATGTACATGGGTAATTATTTACAATGTTATCCCTTGCACTCACTTCTGTTCCGAATTTTCCCCTCCTTTCCTCCATCTCCTTCCCTAGATGGCAGGCAGTCCCATACACGTTAAATATATTATAGTATATCCTAGATACAACATATGTGTGCAGAACCGAATTTTTTGTTGCACAGGAAAAATTGGAAATAACCTGGAAAGAAAAAACAAAATGCAAACAGTTTACACTCATTTCCCAGTGTTCTTTCTCTCTGTGTAGTTCATTCTATCCATCATTGATCAATTGGAACTGAATTAAATCTTCTCTTTGTTGAAGATATCCACTTCCATTAGAATACATTCTCATGCAGTATTGTTGTTGGAGTGTATAATGATCTCCTGGTTCTGTTCGTTTCACTCAGCATCAGTTGATGTAAGTCTCTCCAAGCCTCTCTGTATTCATTCTGTTGGTCATTTCTTACAGAACAATAATATTCCATAACATTCATATACCATAATTTACCTAACCATTCTCCAATTGATGGGCATCCATTCATTTTCCAGTTTCTAGCCACTACAAAAAGGGCTGCCACAAACATTTTGGCACATACAGGTCCCTTTCCCTTCTTTAGTATGTCTTTGGAGTATAAGCCCAGTAATAGCACTGCTGGATCAAAGGGTATGCAGTTTGATAACTTTTGGGGCATAATTCCAGATTGCTCTCCATAATGGTTGGATTGTTTCACAACTCCACCAACAATACATCAGTGTCTCACAAATTATATTTATTGAGTAACTATTAACATGTAACATATTAGTAAAAATATGATGTCAGTATTTTAGTGACTCCCTTCTAAAGTGGGATTATTATTTTTTGTCCCTTCTTTCTCTTTGATTTTTTCTTCATTTGATTGTAGTATTTACCTTATGGTATCAGTTCTCTTTTATTGTATTTTTTTTTTGGGGGGGAGGTGTATTATTTCAGGAAGTTCTTTTTAAAAATTGCTTTATTTTTTCCTACTTAATTGAGCTTAACTATATCTTGGTATCATATCTGTAAAATTTTCATATAGTGACATAAGAATGGGAGGTATCATCTTCTTATAATCATTCCAACTACCACCAAGTAGCCATGATTATGTTTTCCTTTAGTTTGAAAACAAACAATTAGAGATAAGGCCCCCCAAAATAGAAAATCAATAAATAGATTTCATTTATTAAAAAAGATACTTCCCCAATTGATAAATGGTCAAAGGATATTGAACAAACAATTTTCAGAATGATGAAATTAAAGTCATCTATAGTCATATGAAATAAATGCTCTAAATCACTATTGATTCAAGAAATGAAAATTAAAACAACTCTGAGTTGTTACCTCACACCTTTCAGCTTGGCTAAGATGACAGGAAAAGATAATGATAAATGTTGGAGGGAATGTAGGAGAACTGGGATACTAATGCATTGTTGGTGGAGCTGTGAAATGATACAACCATTCTGGAGAACAATTTGAAACTTTGACCAAAGGGATATCAAACTGTGCATACCCTTTGACCCAGGAGTGCCATTACTGAGTCTGTATTCCAAAGAAATCATAAAGAAGGGAACAGGACCCACATGTGCAAAAAAATATTTGTAGCAGTTCTTTTTATGTTAGCAAAGAATTGGAAAAAGTAGATGCTCATCAATTGGGGAATAGCTGAGCAAGTTGTGGTATATAAAGGTAATGGAATATTATTGTTCTATAAAAATGATGAACAAGCTGATTTTTTAAAAGGCCTGGAAAGATTTTCATGAACTGATCGGAGGAAGACAAACCAAAAGAGGAATACATTGTATACAACAACAGCAAGAATATGCAATAATCAACTATGAAAGATTTCATTCTTCTCGGTGATTCTAAACAATCCTGATAGACTTTGGACAGAAAATGTCATCTGCATCTAGAAAAAGAAGTAAGGACACTGAATGTAAATCAATACATGCTATATTCACTTTTTTCTGTTCCTTTTTATCTCTCTGATGGATTTTCCTTTTTGCTCTTGATTTTTCTCTCCTAACCTGATTCATAAAGCAATGTGTCAGAAAGTAAATAAATAAATACAATTTTTAAAAAAGAAAAGGAAATTTGAATTATTTTCCATATTCATATTCTGTGTAGAGTTGTCCTGGATATATACTCCAAAGAAAGAATGAAATGAAAGAAAGCTTATACGAATAAAATATTAAAAGAAGTGTACTTTGTGTAAACAACAATAATGAAAACATAATTTGAAGTGGGTGGGTGCCCATTAATTGGAGGATACCTGAATATAAATATATTGAAATGTTATCTATCCCCTATAAAATTAAGGTCAAAATGTATACATGACTTGGGCATATTAGGAGAACAATAGATAATTTACCTATAATATCTTTGGAGAAGGGAAGATTTATGACCAAAGAAGAAGAGAACATTATGGAAGGCAAAATTACATTAAATTATTATTTTTTTTTGTACAAACAGAAAAAAAAAATAAGTTAAAGGGAAGTATAAAGCTGGGGGAAATTTTACTGCCAGTATTTCTGATAAAGGTCTCATTTCTAAAATATATAAAGAACTGTGTCAAATTTATAAAAAATATAAGTATTTCTCAATTGGTAAATGGTCAAAGGTTAAGAATAGACAATTTTCAGATGATGAAATTAAAGCCATTTATGGTTATATGAAAAAAATGCTTTAAATCACTTTTGATTAGAGAAAGGCAAATGAAAACAATTCTGAAATACCACCTAACATTTCTGAGATTGGCTAAGCTGATTAGAAAAGATAAAGATGAATGTTGGAAGGGATGTAGAAGAATTGGAACACTAATGCAGTGTTGGTGGAACTGTTGAATGACCCAAACATTTTGGACAGCAATTCAGAACTATGTTCAAAGGATTATTAAACTGTTTATGACTTTTGACATACAGTGCCATTGTATCCCAAGGAAATCTTAAAGGGGGGGAAAAGGACTGACATGTGCACAAATATTTGTAGCAACCCTTCTTGTAGTTAAGAAATGCAAAATGAGCAGATGCCCATTAATTGAGGAATAGTTATGACATACGAAGATAATAGAATATTATTGTTCTATAAAAATGATGAACAAGTTTATTGTAGGAAGGCCTGGTGATTACATTAACTGCTGATGAACAAAACAAGCAGAACCAGTAATACATTGTGTATAATAACAGCAAGAATGCGATGCTCAACTATGAAAGACTTGCTTCTTCTCAGTAATTCAGTGATCCAAAGCAATCCCAATAGACTTTGGATAGAAAATGCCATCTGCATCCTGAAAAAGGACTAAGAAGACTGAATATAAATCAACACATGCTATGTTCACTTCTTTTTTCTGTTATTTTTTTCTTGTCCTATTTTTCTTTTCCTTTTGCTCTGATTTTTCTCTCCCAGCATGATTCATAAAGCAATATGCATTAAAAATAAATGTTTTTATTTGCCCCTCTCAAAAAAGGAGAAAGAAATATTATTTATATTTAACAACAACAAGTAGAGGGATTTAGAGGCATATGGAAAGATTTATACAATTGATACAGATTGAAAAAAACAGAATCAAGAGAAAAATCTACACAATTATTGCAAAAAATATAAATAATGGTAAAAGGAAAAAGACAATCAATCAGACTCTAAAGAAAGTCTTATAGAAAATGCTGGTCCTGGAAAACAGATAAAGAAATAGAATTACCTATTTTTTTTCTAAGTAGAGAATCAGGTAGAATAGATGTTGGGTTAAGTACATGTTCCCAGAGGCCTTATTAATTTTCTTTGGTTAAATTATTTTTATTAGAATATTTTTTTCCTCTGCTTTTGGAGGTGGAGAGAAATAAAATTGATGAGAAATTAGGTCAATAAAAAAAGAAAAGAGTATAATAAAACTAAATTATAAAAATGCATCCAGTATAAGTGTTTGATCATAAAATCATAGGAATCTAACTAGTAAAGACTTTATAATCATCTAATCTAGCCTTTCCACCTCCCCCACCAATTTGGCAAATGAGGAAACTGGGAAACAAAGAAGTAATCTGTCTAAATATATTTCATTGAATAGAAAAGGCTATTGGTATGTGATGATTAAAGTCGGACTTTTTGACTGCTAAAATGACTATTTTGAGTCAGTTTGCCCTTTGGAAACTGATAGATTAAATGAATTTCAAGTAAATACAGTTTTGATTTTCTATTCTTCCACATCTGTCATCTTGTTAATCTCCAAATATTTCTTATCCTGTGTTCAATGCTTTTTTCATTTTGTTCAGCAAATACATTTTCTTACAATCCCATAGATTTTGGTAAATACTTCTGGGAAATCATTTACCGTAGTGTCTGAATTCTAACTGTGTTATGAGTAGTATTGATTTATTTTAATTATCCACATAGCCTTCTGATGAATCTTCCTGAAAATAAGAATATCTCAGGAGAATATATTCCTTTAACTATTCTAATATTCATTTTATAATGAGAAAAATTCATGATTTTAAGTTACCCTGATCACATCCTAGGTTTCCATGCCTTAACTTTAGTTTAGTATATGTATACATTTAAATATAGATCTTATAATACATTTAAAAAAAAACATTCTTCTTTGGATAATATTCTTCTTCATTGTTTGATATTACTTTCCTTTTTAAAATTATGTTATAGTCATACTTTATGATTATTCACTGAATGAATAAAGGTCAGCTCATGTTCTATTTTCTCCAGAAAGTATAATAACCAACATTTTTTATATGTCTTCTGGTGAAACTGTGGGGTAGCCTGCTATTGGTATTATTATTTCCATTTTATAAATAAGAAACCTGGGACTAAGAGAGGTTAAATGACTTCCTCATACAAAACTCACATCAGTGGTTAGAAATATAGTCAGGTTGTTCAGAGTCCAAGACCATCATCTCATACTATATTGTATAGCCCCTTTCTCTGTCATAGTTCATGATTATATCAAAGCCTTATGAAATATATTGTATTGCTTGATTTTACAGGAATTTGGCTATTAGAAAATATTGTTTTATTAGTGTATTGCCAATTATTGCCAATAATTATTTTATTAATTATGATATTTTAGGTTTTCAAATGACATATTTGTAATTGAAATATAATTTTACATTCTAAAAGAAGCATCAACAGGCCCACTTCACTGAAATAATATAATACTAAAACAGGATATCAGCATCTTATATTTAGAAATGAAAGATTACTTAATATAGACCATCTTCTTTGACTTCCTCATTTTATGATGACATAATAAAACAAGTGTCCAGAGAATTAAGAGATTGTATTCAAGT
This sequence comes from Sminthopsis crassicaudata, assembly GCF_048593235.1. Classification (NCBI taxonomy): domain Eukaryota; kingdom Metazoa; phylum Chordata; class Mammalia; order Dasyuromorphia; family Dasyuridae; genus Sminthopsis; species Sminthopsis crassicaudata. The sequence goes on along the minus strand of NC_133622.1, from coordinate 59,860,569 downwards.
CAGCTGAGCCATAAACAGAAGTAGATACCAACTCCACCCACCCCCATTGTGGGGGTTTTGTGTGTATGTGTGTGTGTGTGTGTGTGTGTGTGTGTGTGTGTAGGAACTTAATATATGTAACAAATGATTCAGTTTTGTTTCCTAATCCATTTTTGCCCTTCTTTTTGTTTTCTCTGATGTCTACACTTATTCTTTCACATTCAGAGCTGTGATGATTAGTTTTATATTTAACTCCACTTGTTATTTTGTATTAGCTTACCCCTTTTCTGGACTTTTGTACTTGTAATTAATATTTTCTAATACTGATTAAATGCTAGCATTTTCCCAACAGTTCACCCAGTCTTTCCTCTTAACCTATCCTATACCAAGTTTCATAAATTTACTTAATGGTTAATTTCTATACCTTTATTTTTGACATATTCTCAGATAAATGTGTGATATAAAGTCTTTATACCTTACCCTTGCACCATTTGTAATTTTTTTTTTTTACAACATTCTTTTTTTTTTATTCCCCTAAAGAAGGTTCATTTAATGTGCTTTACTTCTTGTTTCTTTGATTTCCAGTCTATTCTAAAGTTTCTTCTATAATTATGGACAATACATGTTTCCTACTTATATTATTTATTTTCTCCATTATTCTATATCTATATTATAGATGTGAGAATGATTACATACTGTACAATAAAGCTTAGCCATATCTTTTTGCTAGTATCATAGCTACTAATACCTACTAAGGAAGCATGTCATTTCTTCTGGTCTATGGCCTTTCATTAACCTGACTGCTACAATTCCAGAAAAAAAAAAAATATATATATATATATATATATATATATATCTGCTTTGGGACAGAGTACCAGGAAAATTCCAATACTGCTCTGACCACAGGCTTTTCTAAGAGGTTGATCTTACCCTTGTATACCCCCTGTAAATATAAACTCTTTCCCATCCCCTTTTCTCAATCCACTCACTCCTCTGGCATATTTTGTAATAAAACCTTTTCCATTTTCTCTTCTGCAGAGAGACAAGCCACTTATTTGTTCCCTTTCTCTGTTACATTAAATTTTTTGTTTCCCAATAGTCAATTAGCTTGTTGATATAATCAAGGAATTGAAATCATTTTGATGTGTATGTCCAGGTAGAGTAGATGTTAGAGTAGGTGTTAATTTACAGATACTGGATGAATTCTGACTCTTTTCCTATTCATTCAAATGAATTTCTGTATTGTGCTTTCTAAAGCCCCCATGCTGGCATCCCAAACTATAACATTGAGAACTAGCTCTCAGGAGGATCTCAGGACCAGCCTTGGTCTTAGTATAGGAGTGATGAAGGCAGACACCCATGGGTATGGTCAAAGATAGAGTCTGTTTATTTCAAGTCCTCTCAGCCAGCCCCTAAATAACTTAGTACAATTATATCACTACAGCACAGTGAGCATGTGCTTACTATAGTACAATTACATCACCATAGTACATTGCTTAGGTGTTAACTATAAGCACTATGCTATTAGTATGTAAATGCCTCTCTTACCATAAATATTCCTGCTTCTAGTAGAACCCAGATTGTCAGGACCACCCTCTCCCCTTTCCTCCTCCCCACTTCTCAGGAAGACCAAGATGCCCCAAGAGGAGATAAGAGATAAAACAGACATCATCAGCAGATTCCTTCTGGGCTGAAGGGTCTTATAGCACACCCAGAGTTCCCTCACTATCTGTGGCCCCCTACATCTCCTGGTTTCTTTTGTTTTAGTTGAAACATGTATACATAAATCCATCAGCATGGGAAGTATCACACAAGCAAGTAGCAATATAACACAGACTAGTAATGATATAACAAAAAATATGAATCAATATGATAGGAATCACACAGGCAAGTAGTGATGTAACAAACAACATGAATTAATGGATATTATAAAAGATTTCCATGAGTCCTAGAAGGAGGGTATAGAAATAGAAATTACACATAAACTTTCCCCAGCTGCCAGGAGATAATCCAAAACCAATCTATTGTCCATCAATTTATATGTCAGGGAATCCAATGATTCCTGCAGGTTTTGAAGTCCTGCATCAGTCTCATTAACAATTTTTAAAATTAATTTTATAATTATACATTTTTGACAGTATATATGCATGAGTAATTTTTTTTTTACAATATTATCCCTTGCATTCATTTTTCCAAATTATCCCCCCTCTTCTCTTCCTCCCCCCAATGACAGGCAATCCCATATATTTTACATGTGTTACAGTATAACCTAGATATAATATATGTGTGTAAATCCAATTTTCTTATTGCATGTTAAGTATTAGATTCCGAAGGTATAAGTAACCTGGGTAGATAGACAGTAGTGCTAATATTTTACATTCAATTCCCAGTGTTCCTTCTCTGGGTGTAGTTGTTTCTGTCCATCATTGATCAACTGGAAGTGAGTTGGATCTTCTTTATGTTGAAGATTTCCACTTCCATCAGAATACATCTTCATACAGCATTGTTGTTGAAGTGTACAGTGATCTTCTGGTTCTGTTCATTTCACTCAACGTCAGTTCATGCAAGTCTCTCCAAGCCTTTCTGAATTCCTCCTGTTGGTCATTTCTTACAGAGCAATAATATTCCATAGCCTTCATATACCATAATTTACCCAACCATTCTCCAATTGATGGACATCCATTCATCTTCCAGTTTCTAGCCACTACAAAAAGAGCTGCCACAAATATTTTGGCACATACAGGTCCCTTTCCCCTCCTCAGTATTTCTTTGGGATATAAGCTCAGTAGTAGCACTGCTGGATCAAAGGGTATGCACAGTTTGATAACTTTTGGGGCATAGTTCCAGATTGCTCTCCAAAATGGCTGGATTCTTTCACAACTCCACCAACAATGTATTAGTGTCCCAGTTTTCCCACATCCCCTCCAACATTCATCATTATTTGCTCCTGTCATCTTAGCCAATCTGACAGGTGTGTAGTGATATCTCAGAGTTGTCTTAATTTGCATTTCTCTGATCAGTAGTGATTTGGAACACTCTTTCATATGAGTGGATATAGTTTCAATTTCATTATCTGAAAATTGTCTGTTCATATCCTTTGACCATTTATCAATTGGAGAATGGTTTGGTTTCTTATAAATTAGGATCAATTCTCTATATATTTTGGAAATGAGACCTTTATCAGAACCTTTAACTATAAAAATATTTTCCCAATTTGTTACTTCCCTTCTAATCTTGTTTGAATTAGTATTGTTTGTACAGAAACTTTTTAGTTTGGTGTAAACAAAATCTTCTATTTTGTGATCAATAATGATTTCTAGTTCTTCTCTAGTCATAAATTCCTTCCTCCTCCACAGGTCTGAGAGGTAGACTATCCTCTGTTCCTCTAATCTATTTATGATCTCATTCTTTATGCCTAAATCATGGACCCATTTTGATCTTATCTTGGTCTATGGTGTTAAGTGTGGGTCCATATCTAATTTCTGGCATACTAATTTCCAGTTTTCCCAACAGTTTTTTTTTTTTCAAATAATGCATTTTTATTCCTAATGTTGGTATCTTTGGGTTTATCAAACACTAGATTGCTATAGATGTACCTTTTTTTGTCCTTTGTACCTAATCTGTTCCACTGACCGACTGGTCTATTTCTTAGCCAATACCAAATGGTTTTGGTGACTGCTGCTATATAATATAGCTTTAGATCAGGTATACCTAGACCACCTTCATCTGACTTTTTTTTTCATTAATTTCCTTGAAATTCTCGACCTTTTATTCTTCCATATGAACTTTGTTGTTATTTTTTCTAGGTCATTAAAATAGTTTCTTGGGAGTCTGATTGGTATAGCACTAAATAAATAGATTATTTTGGGGAGTATTGTCATCTTTATTATATTTGCTCCGCCTATCCACAAGCACTGGATGTCTTTCCAATTATTTAAACCTGATTTTATTTTTGTGGCAAGTTCCTGACTTTTCTTTGGTAGATGGATTCTCAAACATTTTATACTCTCAACATTTGTTTGGAATGGAATTTCTCTTTGTATCTCTTGCTGTAACAATTATTTTTGATGTTAAATGTTAATGAGTCAATTGCCATACATGTAGGGCTATCTGCCATGCTTGTTCAGTTGCACACATAGATAGGGATAGAAACATCTGATGTTTTCTGGGTCTTCTCTTCTTCCCTCTCTTGCCAATGGACAAGGTGAATATATCTCATTGGCATTCATTGAATTCATTCTCCATCTGTAGAGACACAAGCAAATCCTCTCCCCCAAGCAGTTAACCTATCTGGTCCCTTCCATTCACCACTTTCTGGATCTCTTCACATCAACTGTCAATTATCTAAAGATAGTAGAGCTGCTCGCACTGGACACTGCCCTTCTGGTGGGTTATAAAACCTGTCTGTTGGAGCTAGTGCATCTTTGTCAAAAGTAAAAAAAAAAAAATAATAGTATAAAGAGTTACCTGTTTTCTAGGGTTACCTGTGGCTCCCCATTTTTGTTTTTGGAGGAGATTCTTGATGTCTCTATTATTGCCTATCCTTGAGGAATAAAAGGTATGCCAGTGGTGTGTAAAATCTGATACTGTGCAAAAACTGTGCAAAATGTTTAGAAGTATATACAGGTCCATTATCTGCTTTTATTGCTTGTGGCACACCCACAATTGCAAAAGCTTGTATAAGGAATTCAGTGACCACTCAGGCTGTCTTTTTTGCTGCTGGAATTTCAAAAGTGAATCCTGAAAAGGTGTCTACCACAACATGGATAAAAGAAAGATGACCAAAAGATTTATAACGGGTCACATCCATTTGCCAAATTTCATTGGTCTCAAACCATGGGGGTTCTTCCCCAGAAGGAGTGTAGGAGTGTGGAAAGGAAGACAAGCTCTATAGGCTTTTACTATGTTCCTAGCTTCCTCTTTTTTTTTCCCCTTTTTTCTTTTTTTTCTCCCAAATTGCAAACGTAAAGCTTGTGCAGCCTAATGATATTTAAAATGAGATTCTTGGGCAGCCTGAAATAGGCTAACATCTTTTTTCACTAGCTCTTGAAATTCCTTAAAGAGCTGATATATATTAGAATTTATAAATTTTATTTAAACTGTGGCAATTTTTTGTATGACACCTATTGAACAGGCTGAATAAGATATTGCATTTACATGTCCTGGATGATAATTAAGAGCTACAATGATTGCATACAATTCATTCTGCTGAGTGGACTGAAAGGAAATTCTGACTATTCAATTTATAGCTAAATCATGAAAGTATATAGCACAAATGTTATGTTTGGATGCATCTGTCAAGATAGTTTGTCCTTTAAAAAGAATCTTGCCAATAGAATGACAAGGAAAGAGAATGTTCAGTGTAGGAGGCGATGTGGGAAAACAGGGACACTGATACATTGTTGGTGGAGTTGTGAATATATCCAGACATTCTGGAGTACAATTTTGAACTATGCTCAAAAAGTCATCAAACTGTGCATACCCTTTGATCCAGCAGTATTACTACTAGGCTTATATCCCAAACAGATTTTAAAGAAGGGAAAGAGATCTGTATGTGCAAGAATGTTTGTGGCAGCCCTCTTTGTAGTGGCCAGAAATTGGAAACTGAGTGGATGCCCATCAATTGGAGAATAGCTGAATAAATTGTGGCATATGAACATTATGGAATATTATTGTTCCGAAAGAAATGACCAGCAGGATGATTTCAGAAATGCCTGGAGAGACTTACATGAACTGATGCTGAGTGAAGTGAGCAGGAGAGATCATTATATAGTTTAACAACAATACTAGGCCCTCTTCAACAATGAGATGAAACAAATCAGTTCCAATGGAGCAGTAACAAATTGAACCAGCTACATCCAGAGAAAGAACTCTTGGAGATGACTATGAACCACTACATAGAATTCTTAATTCTTCTATTTTTGTCTGCCTGCATTTTTTATTTCCTTCCCAGGCTAATTGTATACTATTTCAAAGTCCGATTCTTTTTGTACAGTAAAATAACTGTTTGGACATGTATACATTTATTGTATTTAATTTATATTTCAACATATTTAACATGTATTGTCCAACCTGCCATCTAGGGGAGGGAGTGAGGGGAAGAAGGGGAAGAATTAGAACAAAAGGTTTGGCAGTTGTCAATGCTGTAAAATTACCCATGCATATATCTTATAAGTAAAAAGCTATAATTAAAAAAAAATCCATTGCCAATTATGTAATAGTCTGGTTATCTTTAATGGGGACCCATGTGTAAAATTTGGAGCTGTGGTCAATAAAATTTGCCACTCTGGGATGTTTTCACAGCATATATTGATTTGTGCATTGGTATAGAAGGTATATATCTTGTCAGGTCTTATCCCAGATAACTGTATCACTCACTTAATGGCCTTTAATAAGATTCTAGCCATAAGCACTGGGTAAGGAATAAGGCTTTGGTCTGGTTGTGCTGGGAGATTCACTCACTCTATCACACAATCTCCTTGATGAAGGACTGGTGTGGGTGCCTCTTTTGTAGCAAAAACTGATATTTCCAAGGGTTTTTAAGTGACTTTTTCCACCACAATAGATAAAGCCAGTTCAATCTCTCTTAAAGTGTCTTGAGTTTCTTTTGTAAGTTGGTGGGGCTAAAGCAGTTATCTCTCCTTAAAATATCATATAATGGTTACCTAATTCATTAAGCTAACACTGGATATCTCCATTGGATATCTCCTATTAATTTCTGAAAAATCATTTAGGCTGTTCAACTTCTCTGTTCTTAAAGAAAGTATTTGTACTACAAGCACCTTAGGGTATACTTCATATCCCTAAATATTGAAAAGGAATATGTCTTTTAATTTTCTCTAGAGTTATATGCAATTTGTAGCTCCTTAGTGTTTCTATGATCTTTTGTAGGTATGCTTCTAACTTTTGTTCCTCAGATACATACACCAAGATATCATCCATGTAATGTTGTGAAGACTGAGTTAGTACCCTGGATGCCTTAGAATCAGACAGAGTCAGGATAAGCAAAAGTCCTTGGTCTTTATTCTTGGTCTTTAGGGATAGAAGTGAAGGGGATGGACACAAGCTCTCCAGGACCTCCCTTCTCCTTATCTGCAGTCAAAGTGTACCTGGCTTGTTTTACTCCACCCCCTAATCCCTCCTACAATTATCTGTATACATCAAAATATTGAGCCAGCACAGAATAGTGGGAAAGGCCATTTTTCATGCATATGCTAATAGAGTATTGTCCAAATGGTAATTAGTCTTAAGTGCTTGGTTGTCTGACCCCAGTACACCTACTTAGCATTTCAGCCCTTTACATAATCTAATAACATAAGTTTTGGAAATGCTTTTCTTACTGGAATATCAGCAGCAGCAACATACATTTGACACTTAGGGCTGTTTTTCATTCCCTGTGGCAAAACTGTCCATTCATATCTTTTATAAGGCTCAGCTAAGTTAATACTGGGCTGTGAAAAGGCAAATCTTTTCATATCCTATTTATCTAGAGGGATAAAATGGAAAAAATCCTTAATGTCTAGAGGCCATTCTCTAGGCAACCGAGTAGCACATGGAAGTCCAGGCTGAAGAGTTCCCATAGTTTCCATCTGTTCATTTACTTTTCTCAAATCAGTCAACATCCTCCATTTTCCAGATTTCCTTCTTACAACAAATACTGGGGAATTCCAAGGACTTAGATAAGGTTGTAAGTGTTCTTGGTCAAGTTCTTCCTTCTAATAAGGCCTGAACTTTTTCACTGGTTAAGGCCCACTGTTCTATCCACACTGGTGTATCAGTTTTCCATTGAATGGGAACAGGTGAGAATGTTGGCAGGCCTTCTACAGCAGCCCTGCCTAAAAAAACGAAGTACTCAATTGTAATCCTAACTGCTGTATGATGTCTCTTCCAAACTGAATGGGGATAGATTGATGGAGATTGTTTTTACTACAAAAGGAGTAAAAACTTCTGTTATACCTTCAAATGGCCATCTCAAAGGGGTAGCACTAAGTTAAGTTAATATTGATCCTCCTATGCCAGACATATGGGTGTTTGCTATAATCTTGGTCCAATGATTTGGCCAATTGACTCCTCTAATGACTATACAATCTGTATCCATGTCTACCAACTCTTTTAATGGTATACCATTTACATAGTGAGCATAGGATGGTCATCTGTAACAGCTGCAAGCCAGAATATTACCGGATTCTGTTGTTGGTAATCAAAATCTGCTTGAATATCACCAAATTGCATATCAGGAGTGTGTATCAGGAGGCCTGATGCAACTACTTCTCCTGGGTGATAGATCACACATTGTCTACCTATATAAGTGACTGGAATATTAGCTACATATTCCCCAGTTTCCCAAATCAGTTTATGGATGGATACTGTTTTGTAAGCACTCTCAGGAGGTGAAATGGTCAAGCTTACTGTGCAGTAGGGTTTATAGGCTGGACAGGGACAGGTTTCAGCACTCCAGGGGATATCTCAGCAGTCCCAGCAGCATACAGCTCTATCCTCCCTAATTGCAATCCCCTTACCCCATGAGGTTGCTTTTGGGCTGACTGACCTTGGAGTAATGAACTTTTAAAGACTCTCTGGGTATAACAGCAGTTGCCATCATGCCCTGAGTGGTTTTTTTGCCAGGGGCCCTTATGCTGAGACAAGCTCTTGTAATGAGGACATGGAGGTGGGCAAAACTGTTTCATGGCTGGTGCTGATGACATCATTACCCCTCCCACTCCTCCTCTTCCCTCCCAGGAAGGTGGAGTTGAGGGAAGAGGGGCAAGAGATGACTAATACCCTAAGGACACATGTTCAAGTGTCTTTGAAACCAAGCTATGAAAGTGAAAAGCAAGCTCATCAGCAAGCCACTTTTACAGTACTTAATTCCTTTCCTGCCCAATTAGCTATGGTGCTTAAGGCACTTAACTCCCTTCTAGTCCAACTGGCTATGCCCTCCAAACCTCCTAGAGCAGTAACAAGAAATATAAATCAATAAAATATTAAAAAAGACTTCCTTAACTCCCTCCCATGTGCTGTAACCTCTGGGTCTAGAGCCATCAACCCTCTGCTTGTTTTTCTCCTGCTACTTCCTTGTTTCGGGGTCCAAGTTAAACTCTTTCCTTATTTTAAAACTTGTGGGATTCCTTAAAGGCAATTTTATCCCATTGGATTCAGTTAGATGTTCTCCCACTACCTTCCACATCTCTGCCCCAAAATCTCTTCCACAACATCTGAGAACTCAGTAATCTGCTTCTGAGTTACTAACAAACCTTGCTTCTCTACTAATCTAAGCATACTTTGTACCTCCCTCAGCAGGGAGGCTCTTTTCTCACTATCTGCCCCATTTTATCTGAAAAACAAAAGTGACTAGTTTAGCACTAACTGAATCTTCCCATTTGCCTAATTTTATACCCACCTTCCCAAAGTCACAGGGACTTCTCTGCCAAACTTGGCCTATCACTTTAATAAAGCTGCTGTGTCTATCTCACCTAGGGCCCCATTTTAAGTCCCAAAAAGTAGTGTGTTTTCTAGATCCCCCATGAGTCAAAATATACCTTCAGGATTAGTTCTCTGGAGGATCTTCCTTGTTCTTAGTGTGGAGACTGTTTATTTCAAGTCTTCTCAGTTCCTAAATACCTTAGTACAATTATATCACTACAGCACCCAGAGCAAGTGTTAACTATAAGTACCCTATTATTAATATGTAAATGCCTCTTACATTGCAAGTATCTCCATTTCAAGTAGAACACAGCTTGTCACACACATACACACACACACACTTCTCAGGAAGGGTAAACAATCCCTAGGGGAGATAGGGAGCCAAAGCAGGTATTATCAGCAGGTTCCCTCTGGGCTAACGGGAATTATACCTCACCCAGAGTTCCCCCATTGTCTGCAGCTTTCTACAAATTACCATTTGATGATTCCTAACCTCTGGCTTCCCTAACATTATAAAAAAAGATATTGATGCATTTATAAAAGAGTGTGGAATTTTGTTCATGACACATTCATTCCATACTTCCTGCTTCTTTTCTTCTGTTCTGTAGTACCCCTTTTAAAATATTTATATTCTCAGATTTTTTTTTTTAAATATAATTTATACTTATGTATATAGGGCTATCAAACTGTACATACCCATTTATCCAGCAGTGTGTCCTGGGCCTCTATCCAAATCGATCATAAAAGAGAGAAAGGGACCCACATGTGCAAAAATATTTGCAGCATCTCTTTTTGATGTGCTAAGAAACTGGAAACTGAGTGGATATCCATTAGCTGGAGAATGGCTGATTAAGTTATGGCACATGAATATTATGGAATATTATTGTTTTATGAGAAATGAGAAGCAGGATAGAGGCTTGAAGGGTCTCACATGAACTAATGCTGAGTGAAATGAGCAGAACCAGGAGATCATTGTACATGACAACAGCAAAATTATGCAATGATTAATTCTGATGGATGTATCTCTTTTCAACAATGAAGTGATTCAGGCCAGTTCCAGTGGTCTTGTGATAGAGAGCTATATGCATCCAGAGAAGGACTTTTCATTCTGCTCTATTCTGCTTTTCATTCTGTGGCATAATTGTAGAAATATGTGTAAAAGAATTGCACATATACTGGATTGTTTGTCATATAGGTGAGGGGATCAGAGAAAGCAAAAGAAAAAAATTTGGAACATAAGGTTTTGCCAGGGTGAATGCTGAAAATTATCTATGCATATGTTTTGAAAGTAAAAAGAAAAAAATGACTTTGTAATCTGTCATTTTTTCTGGCAAGATTATAATATGTATTAGTTTGATACTCTATCATTTGTGTTAATTATTTCTGCTCCTAGACCTCAACTTTTGTACCATTCTAAAATATTTTATAAATTTTATTGCATCTTTAAAGCATTTTGCAGTTGTTGTTGGTGGTCCCTGGGCTGTCCACAGAATACTTTCTTTTTTTTAAAAGATTGTTTGTGTCTCTGTGTGTGATATGATTTTATTCACTTTTCCTCTTGGTATGATATTTCTTCATTGTGCTAGAGCTTCTTATTTCAAGGCTTTTTCATTTTCCTCTCTGCAGCTATGAATCACTTTAAATACTGGAACGTTAATATTAGTAACTTTCCTCTCTTGGGTTTTTTATCTTTTGCTATATGTATGATTTGGAAGAGAAGTAACTTGGGTTGTTCAGAGTGTCTTCAGACTGCTCTTACTTGGTTCTAGCAAACCATAAGAGCTTGATGAGAGTTGAAGAATTAGGTAAGTTTAGCTGATGAAATATTTTTATTGACTACTTAAAGGAAGAGCTAATGAATATGAGTTAATGAAAAAGTGGAATTTTTAAAAAGAGTGAGTGGCATATTCTGCTCTGTCTTTTCTTTTCCTGGTTTCAATACATGAAGAGATTATTTGGGAGCCTAACTCCCCCACAGTCCTTTTCCCTTTTCCTAGTATTGAAGCTTCACTCTATTCAGGAAAAGAGATGGAATCTACTTGATGAGCTCAATCCTGGCCATTTTTGCTTTGTAATTCTTTTCCTGATCACAAGTGACTCAGTAGTTGTTCCTGAGATATAATTGTCTAGCTTTGGAGGAAATCTTGTATATCTTAAAGGTCAGTATTCTGTGGGTCAAAGTTTAATGTCAAAAAGAGACAATATTTTGATTTATGTTTGGATAGTACACAACCAAAATGAAGTGAAATGTATATGAAAGAGTTCTGCTAAATGAATTCCTTTCTGATAGAGGTAAGTCTATTTGCTATTGTTGTTTGTGCTTTGTTCTTGAGGAGAGACAAGACATTAGAGTGATGATTCTATGACATCAAATGAATCAGATTTAAGTAAAGGAAGGCTAGGCAAAGTCTTCAACCTTACTTTTTCCTCCAAAGTTATTTTGGATGGACGGAGCAGTGGAAGACCTAGCCTTTTTAAGCTAAGGCCTTTAACAGGTTTCAATTTCACTGAGACAATATCCAATCAGGATTAAGGCTAAATATGAAATGAAATGATATGAAGTGATATGTCTACTTCTCAAAGTAAAATGTGATACTAGTTATAAATTATTATGATGTATTTTAAATTTTTCTTTCATTACACTCTAATGGATCATATGTGTATATTCATACTTTATATTGATTCATATTTTATATTGAATGACTTTCTACACCACTTCCTTGGCTATACCTCGAATATGAACCAAACCTTTGCTTTAATAATTCCCTCTTTGTTTAATAGGGCTATAATAAGTAAGAAATTGAGAAAGGAAATCTCGCCCTGGTTTTAGGTGATCAGGTTCTATTAAGTATAAACCTGCTTCCCATATGTATAAAAGGGTTCTATACATGGAGAAAAGGCCACTTACTCCAGCACTTTGACCTACCAGCAGCTGTAATTTTCAGTTATATTTATGTTAGGCTGACAAAGACTTCCCTCTTCCATGTATGGCCCCTCCTCTATAATGCTGTATTTCTTTTTTTTTTTTTTTTTTTCCTACACAGTCCTCTTAAAGTCCACCTAAACAAGGTATCTTTAACCTTTCTGAATTGAGAGGATGATAGAATTGGCTGGATCTTTGCCCAAACTAAACCCCTGAATTAAGGATTAACAATATTTAGATTTTTAGACCCCTTTCCCTTTAACATAAATAATCTTCAACTTGCAGCAGCTAGGTGGCACAGTGGATAGAGCACCAGACCTGAAATCAGGAGGACCTGAGTTCAAATCTGGTCTTGAACACTTAATACTTCTTAGCTGTGTGACCCTGGGCAAGTCACTTAGCCCAAATTGCCTCAGCAAAATAAATAAATAAATAAATAATCTTACTCTCAAGTCAACTCTATTGTATCTTAATGATTAATTCATTATTAAGTTTCATTCCTTCAGGTAACTGTTTTTTTGGTTTTTTTTTTTTTTTTGTTTGTTTGTTTGTTTTGTTTTGTTTTGTTTTTTTGAGTAATGAGGGGAAGGTTCAGACTAAATTACTGTGATAGAGGTATTGGATACAAATTACACAGTGAAATTATAAACTGTAAATTTTAGAAGCATACAGAATAAGTAATGGGAGTAAAAATGTCAAATAGGTCAAAGCTCAGATGCAATTCTGATGCTATTACTGCATATTTTTGTCCTATTGTTTTGTTGATTCAGCTTCATTACTACAAATGGTGCTAATTTTTTTTGAAGTTGTTTTGTTTGATGGAATTATTTTGAAAACAATTGTGCTTCAGTCATGTCTGACTCTTTGTGATCCCATGGACTATCCTATTCATGTGATTTTCTTGGCAAAGATACTAAAATGGTTTGCTATTTCTTTTTCCCATGGATTAAAGGTAAATCGAAATTAAATGATTTGTTTAAGATCACATAGCTAGTAAGTTTCTGAGGCTGGATTTGAACTGAGACTGAATTGAGGGCCTCAACTGTATCCATTGAGCCAAATAGTTCCTTGAAAAAAGAATTTCCCAGTTATTGACAATCACATTTTTGTTTAAATAAGATCACTTAAATAAATAAAAATATCATGTTTTTCAAAATCTTCCCCTGTCTCATTAGTAATCTTTATTCAATTTTTATTTCATTTTTTCTTCTTACATGATCATAGTTATATACTGTTTTCTTCTGGCTCTATTTTTTTTTTTTATTTTATTCTGAATTATCTCATAAAAGTTTTCCCCTACCTTTCATCATATTCTTCATATTCATCAGTTTTAATTAAATTACAATATGCTGCTATGATCATTTTAAAAATTTGGTCTTAAGGATTTAGGCTACTTTCAATTTTTAAAATTAAGTATGTTGATACTACTAACAAATCTTTAAGTAAATAAAATCCTCTCTCTCTCTCTCTCTCTCTCTCTCTCTCTCTCTCTCTCTCTCTCTCTCTCTCTCTCTCTCTTTCTTTCCACTTCACTTCTTCTCTTTTTCCTTTTTCACTTTCTATTTCTCTGTCTCTCCCTCTCTGTTTCTGTCTGTCTGTTTCTCTCTATCTCTCTGTCTCTATCTCTCTCTGTTGCTATCTCTCTGTCTCTATCTCTGTCTCTGTCTCTTTCTCTCTTTGGAAAGAAATATTTGCAAGGAAATAACATTACATAGTCATTAAAAATCTGCCTTTAGTGTCTAGAAGACTTGAATTGAACCCCAGCCAATAACCAATGAGCATATCTGATTTATCCACAATCATATCAACAACATCTAACTACTTTAACAAGTTTTTATTTTCAATTTTACCAGAATCAGAAGATATCACAAAGTTGTTTGAGTTTCCCTATTTATCTATATCTATCCATATTTATCAATACACACACACACACATAAACACATGCACTTATATATTAGTTTTTATTATTAAGTTTGATTTCCACTTTTATTTATCTTTTGGTGTATATTCCTTATCACAATAACTACAACCATAGCAACAATAATCTGTGTGTGTCCCTGTATGTGTGTGTAGTAGTAGTAGTAATAGTTATAATGGTTGAAAAGCACTTTATAAACTGAACTTCAATTACTCAACCTTGAACAATAAGAGAGTTTCTTTTTCTTTTCTTTGATATCAGCTAGAAAACAGATTCAGAACCATGTTTATAGTAGGTTAATACCTGCAATAAAACAGCTGGTTTAAATTCTTCTTATGTGGTTCAAAGGCTTCAGAGATATGTTTTCTACTTCCTTAGATATAGTAGAATAATGAAGGAAAAACTAGAATGGCAATCAAAGTGGAAATCATTGCTCTTTTTTTACAATGTAAAAAATGAGGCATAAGAGACTCCCTTAAGTATAGCAAACAGAAAAAATAATCAAAAAAAAAAAAAAAGCATACGCATAAAAATAAAAAATAAAATAAAAAACAAAGAAACACTGCCAAATACTTGAAAGTTTTTGCGAAAACTACTCATATACTATAGTAGAGCTAACTCTCTGAGATAAGAACAAAAATAATCTCCATATCCACCATTTTTTCTGATGAAGCAAGGTAGAAAATGTTTGTCATTCTCTCTTTCTCTATATGGTAAAAGAGATAGATTTGGAGTCAGTAAGATCTCAGAATGAATCTTGTCACAAACAATTATTATATATGTCTTAGAGGAAGTAAGTTGCTAAAATTCACAAGGCTTCATTTTACTCATCAGGAAAAATGGGGATAGTAACTACACCTACCTCACAGGACTGTTTTGAAGATCAATGAGGTATTATTAAACACTTTTATAACTATAAAGCATTATATGAATAATTTAATATGAATATCATCAATTAGATTACATTTTGCCTAAGCCAATAATTCCAAGAGTGAGATAACATAGCATAATGACTAGAATTTGGGAACTCAAGTTAGCAAAGTATAAGGGATGAACATAAATTAATTATTTGGTCTATTCTGGGTTTTTTCTTTTTCAGCTGTTATTTCTGCCTTCTTCACCAAACTGTGGACTTTTTGTTTCATGATTTTCTTACATTGCTTTCTTTTAGCTATTTTCCTATACCTTTTTTATTTAACTTTTAAAATTCTGTTCAAGTGTTTCAAGGAATTAATTTGGAGCCTGGGATCAATTCACATTTTTCTCTGAGGCTTTTAATATAGCTTTTTTCATTTCTCTTTTAATGTCTTCTGAGTTTGTACTTTGATCTTCCTTATGACCATAGTAACCCCCATGATCACGTCCTGTTTTTTTTGTTTGTTCATTTTCTGAGTTTATTACTTACTTTTAACTTTATTTTTAAGTTGGGTTCCATCCTGTGATGAGTAGGGTACTATGCCAAGATCCAATTTGTCCTTGGTTTCAGGACTATTTCCAGAGTGGTGTATTTTTTAGTTCTTTGGAACTTCTTTGAGAATGGTCTAGTCTAGGGTTCACACTCCCTTGCCACTGCACTGTGGGATATTTTCCTCATCCTCGGGCTGTTACCTGGAATCAAATATAGACAATGCAAGACAGTCTTGCTCTTAGTGCCAGCAAAGTATCTCCTGTAATCACTTTCTGATCAATTTTATGATCTCTTACTATTTACAATACGCCTCCTTACCATCTATAATTGAGCTAGGCCATTAAAAATGTAGAAATTGATTTCTCAGTTATGCAATAAGCATTAATGAGGTAGCAACTACTCTTCCATATTGTGTTAGATTCTGCAGTGTTGCCAAAATGATCCTTGACCCAAAGGAACATGTAGTCTGGGCAGGGAGATTGTTCTGAATCAAAAAACAAAACAAAACAAAACAAATGAACAAAACAAACAAACAAAAAAAAAAACAAAAAAAAAAACACAATGTGAATGATAATCTAATGTGGAAAAACCTTTCCTATCTGAAGTAGTTTACAAAGGATTGCCATAGATGATAAGATTGGGTAGAGTTTAGAGAAGGAAGAAGAGAACTTTAAACTTCAGGTTTGAGGTTCATGATTAAGATAAATCATATAATCACTAGGGAGATATTGAATGTTTTTAAGGAGGGATACATGAGGAATAAACTATAAAATTTTTTCTATTCATATTCACTATTAGGTAGTAAGAAAGACTGAATTTGGGGCCAACATATTTCCAATCAGGTTATAATGAATCACATATAACTGAAATGACACAACAATTTTTATTTTAGCTTTGACAGTTCTGAACAGTGTGTCTTTGGGCAGCTAACACCTCTGAGTCTCAATATACTCAATAATAAAATAAAAATGATAATAAAATAGAGAAAATGAAATTTTTACTATCTATCTTCAAGATTAATATGAGTGAAATTAATGTAAGAAAAACAAGATGTTGTAATTGTTTATTTCATGTGAAGAACTGTGATTGGCAATACAGAAACAAACAAAACAGTCTCTATTCTCAGGGAGGTTACCTTCTACTAAAGTACCCTCTCTGGGACTCATTTTCAAACTTACATTACATTGGTGGTTCACATCCCCAGTTGTTGTCATTCAGTAGATCATAGCATTCCAGGAACACCTTTCCTCTACTATCTCTCAAAGTCTGCTGAACTCCATTTTTTATTTATTGTTCCCATAATAATATCAATCCATCTCATTCTCTGTCATCCCCTTCTCTTTTTGCCTTCAAATGTTTCTAAATATCAAGATATTTTCTAATGAGTCCCATCTTATTATGTGGCCAAAATATGTATGTTTGAGCTGCAGCATTTGAACTTCCAGTGAACAGATTGAAATAATTTCTTAAAATATTGACTGATTTGATCTCCTTACTGTCTAAGGGACTCTCAAAAGTCTTCTCCAGCATGACAGTTAAAAGGCATCAATTCTGTGGTGCTCAGCTTTTTTTTTTTTTTTTTTTTTTTTCTTTTTTCTTATTGTCCAAATCTTAAAAGCATACACTTTTACTGGGGAAAAACAAAAACATCCAAAAAACAAAACATAGTTTTTACTCTACAGACATTTGAAAGCAAGGTGAGGTCTCTGCTTTTTAGTATGCTGCCCAGTTTTGCCAAAGGTTTCTTTGCAAGCGGTAGTATATTTAAATTTCATGAATGTGGTCAGTTTCTACAGTGATTGTTACCCCACATATAAAATCTAACACTTCCACTTCTTTTCTCTCTATTTTCTAGGACATTATTAGATCAATTACCAAAATCTTAGTGTTTTGTTTGTTTGTTTGTTTTGTTTTTTCTTGGTTAAGCTTCAAACTATCCTCATCAAAAGGTCCCTTAATTCCTCTTCACTTTCCACCATTAAAGTAGTTTAAAATGCATATATGAAGTTATTATTTTCCCCTGTAATCTTGATTCCAGCTTTTGATTCATCCAGCCTGACATTTCCTATGATAGTTTGCATACAAGAAAATAAGGTGGCAATATATAGTCTTGTGATGTTTCTTTTCCAATCTTAAATCATTCAATTGTTCCATATTCAGTTTTAACTGTTTCTTCTTCACTTGTATATAAGTTCCTCAGGGGATAAGTAAAATGATATGGAACTTTTATCTCTCTGAGGATTATCCCCATTGTGTTGTGATCTATGCTGTCAAAGATTTTAGCTTTTCAATGAAACAGAAGTAGAAGTACTTTTCTGGAACTTCCTTGCTTTTTCCATAATCTAGTGAATGCTGACAATTTTGTCTTTGGTTTGTCTGCCTCTTTGAAAATCAGCTTACTCTTCTGGTAATTCTAGTTCACATATTGCTGAAGCCTAACTTGCAGATTTTAAGTATCATCCAATTACCATGTGAAATAAATGAAATTATTAGGTAATTTGAATATTTCTTGGCATTGCCTTTTTTTTAGGATTGAGACAGAGGTCGATCATTTCCAAATCAGTGGCTGTTTTTTTTTTTCTTAATTTGCTGGCCTACTGAATACAGTTAACAGAATCATCTTTTAGGTTTTTAAACAATTCATCTCTAATTTCATTATTTTTATAAGGTTTATTCTTAACAATGCTTGACTTAATTCTCTAGGATGTCTGCTCTAGATCAGTAACAGTACTATTGTGGTTATTGGTGATGTCAAGATCTTTCTCATACAGTTCTTTTGTGCATTCTTGCCACCTCTTCTCAATTTCTTATGTTAAATTCCTATTTTGAGAAAGAAAAAAAATTGTCTTTTGAATATTTTATTTTATTTTATTTTATTTTTAATTTTATTTATACATTTTTGACATTACATATGCATGAGTAAGTTTTTTTTTTTTTTATAACATTATCCCTTGTATTCATTTTTCCAAATTATCCCCTCCCTCCATCTACTCCCTCCCCTTGATGACAGGCAATCCCATATATTTTACATGTGTTACAATATAACCTAGATACAATATATGTGTGTAAATACCATTTTCTTGTTGCACATTAAGTATTAGATTCCGAAGGTATAAGTAACCTGGGTAGATAGACAGTAATGCTAACAATTTACATTCACTTCCCAGTGTTCCTTCTCTGGGTGTAGTTGTTTCTGTCCATCACTGATCAACTGGAAGTGAGTTGGATCTTCTTTATGTTGAAGATATCCACTTCCATTAGAATACATCTTCATATAACATTGAAGTGTATAGTGATCTTCTGGTTCTGTTAATTTCACTCAGCATCAGTTGATGTCTCTCCAAGCCTCTCTGTATTCCTCCTGCTGGTCATTTCTTACAGAGCAATAATATTCCATAACCTTCATATACCATAATTTACCCAACCATTCTCCAATTGATGGACATCCATTCATCTTCCAGTTTCTAGCCACCACAAAAAGAGCTGCCACAAACATTTTGGCACATACAGGTCCCTTTCTGCTCTTTAGTATTTCTTTGGATATAAGCCCAATAACAGCACTGCTGGATCAAAGGGTATGCACAGTTTGATAACTTTTTGGGCATAGTTCCAAATTGCTCTCCAGAATGGTTGGATTCTTTCACAACTCCACCAACAATGTATCAGTGTCCCAGTTTTCCCACATCTCCTCCAACATTCATCATTATTTGTTCCTGCCATCTTAGCCAATCTGACAGGTGTGTAGTGGTATCTCAGAGTTGTCTTAATTTGCATTTCTCTGATCAGTAGTGATTTGGAACACTCAGAAAGAGAAATTCTTGCTGCCAACCTGCTCTTATTAAAAAGGATGCTAGTTTATCCCCATTACACTACATTCTTACTGACAATGCTTGTTTGTTTTTTGTATTAAATTTATTTTAAAGATATTGTTATTTAAGTATAATATTTCCTCTCTTATTAATTTTGGCAATTTATGTTTTGGTAAGTGTTCATCTATTTCATTAAGATTGTCAATTTTATTGGTATAGAACTGGATAAAAAAACTGATTATTTCTTCAATTTCATATTCATTAATTTTTCCATTTACATTGTTTATTTTTGATTCAGGTAATTTAGCTTTCTTCTTTATAAAATCATATTATTCCACATTTTTATATATTTTATTTTTCATAAACTAAGACACTAATCTTAATTAACATTTTAATAAAGTTTTTAATTTTCAATCTTATTAAACTTTTTTAAATTTCAGGATTTCTGTTATTTTGGGCTTTATTTTTTCAACTTAGAAATTGCATTTCCAATTAATAAATCCATCCATTTCCTCTTTATTGTTATAAGCATTAGAGATATAAAAGTTTCCTTAAGTACTGCTTTGATTGTATCATATATATTTTAGCAATTGATTCATTCTTGTCATTATCTTTAATGAAACAATTGATTGATCCTAGGATTTGTTCTTTTAACAAGACATTATTTGGCATTAGATTATTTAATTTCTAATTTCTAACTAGGTTTCCAAAGCCAATTATTCAAATTAATTTTATTGTGTTATTATTCCAAAAGATACTTTATACTTTATTGCATTTCTTTATATTATTTTTATGTACTAATACATGTTCATTTTTTGTGAACATGCCATGTACAACTAAAAGTTATAACCCTTTCAATTTTCATTTAATATTCTCTAGAAGTCTATAACATATAATTTTATTTCTACAATTCCTTTGCTCTCCTTAACTCCTTACTTTTTTGCTTTATGGGTGGATTTATTTAGGTCTGAGAATAGTAAATTGAGGTTCTACCATTAGTATACTTTATTGTTTCTTTACTCATGAATTCATTTAAGTTTTCCTTCAAGAATCTGAATGCTATGCCATTTGTTGAAAATATGTTCAGCATTGATATGAGATTGTTGTATATTTTGTAGCAAATATTTTCTCCCTGATTTTTTTTTATTTGTTCTGTTTTTCTTTCATGAGTTTGTCTGAGATCATGATTGTTTAGATTTTATTTTTTAAACCTCAACTGACATTTAAAAGGAAGGGAGGCCTTGAGAGGTTTTTTAAGTCGGAGGTTGTTTACTGTTTGAAGTAGGAGAGCAGAGGTTTGCATAGGTGAAATTGCTTTACCTAGTTTTAATTCTTAAGCTCAATTTGAGGCATTTTACGCTTTTATGTAATGAAAATTGTTTTAGGAAGCCAGATGGAGATTATTGCTTTAAAAGACTATCTGAAGGAGACAGATAGGAGAATTGAGCTAATTTTAAAAGGAGAAGGCTGAAGCGAGATCAGGAAAAATAATTTGAAAAAAACAGCCAAGGAAGGAATCTTATTCATTTAAATATTATTCATTTGGCTTTATACATTCTTCTCTAGTCCCTTATATTGAACCTGTGTGAGAATTTCTAATTTGACTGTGTTTTTTTTTTTTTTTGTTTGTTTGTTTGTTTTGTTTTGTTCTGTTCTGTTCTGTTTTGTTTTGTTTTGTTTTGTTTAATAAACACATGTATTGCTTATTTTGAGTTTTAATCCATTCTATTCTCTTTTACATTTTATAGGTCTGTTCATCATATGTATATTTATATTTAAGTTTATATTTTCCTCGATCTCTGCTACATCCTTCCATTTTGCATAATCAGATCTTCAGATGTCTGTTTTGCTTGTGAGCACTCTCATCCTTAATCTATACTCTTTCTTATTACATCCTTTTTTTTTTTTCTCTTAGTGGTTCTGCTACAACTTCCCTCGAGTAAGATAAATTTCGATCTTTGTGAAAATGTGTTCTCTCTTTGAGCTAGTTCAGATGAGAATGATTTTCTTCATCAGTGGTTTTCTCCTTTGCCATCATCTATTATGAAATCTTGCTTATTTACCTCTGTTATATTAGATAATTTCCTCCATTTTTTCCTACTTTTTTCTTTCTCCCAGTGCATGTCTTTTTGTGGTTGTTGTTGTTGTTGTTGTTTCTATGGCTTTTTATTTACCAGATATATGCATGGGTAATTTTACAGCATTGACAATTGCCAAACCTTTTGTTCCCCCCACCCCCTCCCTCAGATGGCAGGTTGATCAATACATGTTAAATATGTTAAAATATAAATTAAATACAATATATGTACAAAAAAGGATCAGACTTTGAAATAGTGTACATTTAGCCTGTGAAGGAAATAAAAAATACAGGTGGACAAAAATAGAGGGATTGGGAATTCTATGTAGTCGTCTCCCACAGTTCTTCTGCTGGGTGTAGCTGGGTGAATTCATTACTGCTCCATTAGATTTGGGTCATCTCATTGTTGAAGAGGTCCACATCCATCAGAATTGATCATCATGTAGTATTGTTGTTGAAGTATATAATGATCTCCTGGTCCTGCTCATTTCACTCAATATCAGCTCATGTAAGTCTCTCCAGGCCTTTCTGAAATCATCCTGTTGGTCATTTCTTACAGAAAAATAATATTCCATAATATTCATGTACCACAATTTATTCAACCATTCTCCTATTCTTGGGCATTCATTCAGGCATGTCTTGTTTTTTTTTTTTTTTTTTTTTTTTTTTTCGTTTAATATCATCCAATCATAATAGGCTAACACCTATATACTTTCTCTAAGTAGACTTCATCTAACTTATGATGATACTTTTCTTACATGAACCACCTTCTTATCTAAGAATGAAATCAGTTTAACCTAAGTTCCTTATGATTTCTCACTCATGCTTATCTTTTTATTCATCTATTAAGCAATATGTTTGAATGTCAAATTTGCAGTTCAGCTCTGCTCTTTTCATCAAGAATGCATGAAAATCATCTCTTCCATTAAGTATCCATTTTTCCTTCCCATAGAATTATAATCAGTTTTATTAGGTAAGTTACTTTGTTTGAGATCTTAGTTCCTTTGATTTTCAAAATATAATAAAATATTTATTTATTTTTTTTAAGTTGGTAGCTGCTTTATTTTGTGTTCTATGGCATTCTTTCTGGATGCTTTTAGTAGTTTTGTTTTGATGCTAGGACTCTGGAATCTAGCTATGATATTTTTTGGAGTTTTTATTAGTAAAGTTAGGGAGTATTAGTGGATTATTTGAAATTCTACATTTCCCTCTTGTGCAAAGATACTTAAATAGCTTTCCTTTAAAATTTCCTGAAAAATTATGCCTAGGATCTTTGATCCTGACTTTCAGATAGTCTTATCATTTTAAATTATTTCTTCTTTATGTTCCAGGGCAGTTTTTTTTTTAAACTCAGTAATTTCATGTAGCTACATGTTCAAAAAGTAGTACTCTGAATTCCTTGAGAATTTTCTGCTCAGAATTTTATTTTGTGCCTCTGTGTTCATCTTTAAGGAGAGGTTTTGAAGGAAATTTGACAGTTCTGACCTTTCAATCTACCATATTGTCTTTGCTTCACCCACCAGACAATTGTTATTTTTAAAAAGTACAAAGTACCTTCTAATATTAAGCTGATTTTTAATCAAGAATTTTAATGTTTCTAGAATAAGCATTATTATTTGTCACATATTTCATTAATGATACTGATAGTAACATACAGAAATTTATCTTCCTAGCTGTAGTTGTTCTTTGCAGATGTAATAATTAAATTTGAATTATTGTGTGGTACTCTTAAAGTACATGAAGAGAAATATACACTATATATTACATATATAGATATCATAAAACTATGAAATATTGCTTTCAGAAAATGGTGCAGAGGTGCACTAATGCTGGACTGAAGTCAGAAAGATAAAAGTTCAAATCCAACCTCAGATACTTAGCAGATGTGTGACTCTGCTTAAGTCATTTAATTGTTCTTCATCTCAGGCTCCTCATTTGTAAAATGAGGATAATAACATCATATATGTTCTAGAGTTGTTGTAAGGACAAAATAAGAAAGTAATTACATTGTAAAATGCCTACAATAGTACCTGGAAAATAGTAAGAATTATATAAATGTTAGGGATGATGATGATGATGATGATGATGATGATGATGATGATGATGATGATGAAACTCAAGAGAAATAATGAAAAGCAGTAAGAATAAAGAGGGTTCATCAATGACAAGTCATGATGTATGCTACCAAGTAATAATTTCAAAATAATTTGGTAATGGTTAAAAAATACTCATCTGTAGAACAAATTTGACATATGCTATGTTGAAGTAAGCATATATAATAGACTAGTATTTAATAGACTCTAACAATTAGGATTAGGACTGACTATTCATTTAAAAAAAAAACTTTTAAGAAAATTGCCCACCATTATGAAGAAATTAAATATAGACAAACATCTTACATCATATACCCCCCAAAACACGTGACTAAGATATTAAAAAGTCATAGGATAAATGAATTAGAAAATACAGGCACAATTACATGTATGATCTATGAATAGAAGAAAAGTTCATGACCAAAAAAGGATAGAGAAGTCACAGAATTATAAAATGGATAATTTTGATTTTGTAAAATTTAAAGTTTTTGCACAAATAAATATAATAAATCTAAGGTTAAAAGGGAAACAATTAACTGGGGAAAATCTTTGTTGCATGTTTCTCTGATAAAGTTTTCATTCCAACTGGCTTACTCTGTAGGAAATTAGGAGGGAAAGGGGATATGAGGAGGAGGATAATAGAAGGGAAGGCACTTTGGGGGAGGGGCTAATGAGTAGTAAAACAAGGAAGGACAAGGTATACAGGTATAAAAGAGATAGAATAGAATAAAAGGGAGAAATACAGTTAGCAGCAGTAATTGTGAAAAGAATATTAAAGTAAATTTCTCTGAGCGAAATCTCATTATTTATTTATTTTTTAAAAATTTTATTTATTTTTATTAATTTTATAATTATAACTTTTTTTGACAGTACATAAGCATAGGTAATTTTTTTTTACAACATCCCTTGTACTCCCTTCTTTTCTGAATTTTTCTCCTCCTTCCCTCCCCCCTCTCCTAGATGGCAGGAATTCCCACACATATTAAATATGATATAGTATATCCTAGGTACAATATATATGTGCAGAACCAAATTTTGTTGTTGTTGTTGCAAAGGAAGAATTAGATTTCGAAGGTAAAAATAACCTGGGGAGAAAACAAAAAAATGCTAACAGTTTACACTCATTCCTCAGTGTTCCTTCTCTGGGTATAGATGATTCTGTTCATCTTTGATCAATTGGAATTGGATTAGCTCTTCTTGATGTTGAAGATATCCACTTCCATCAGAATACATCCTCATCTAGTATTGCTGTTGAAGTGTATAATGATTTCCTAGTTCTGCTCCTTTCACTCAGCATCAGTTGATGTAAGTCTCTCCAAGACTCTCTGTATTCATCCTGTTGGTCATTTCTTACAGAACTATAATATTCAATAACATTCATATACCATAATTTACCAAACCATTCTCCAATTGATGGGCATCCATTCATTTTCCAGTCTCTAGCCACTACAAAAAGGGCTGCCACAAACATTTTGGCATATACAGGTCCCTTTCCCTTCTTTAGTATTTCCTTGGGATATAAACCCAGTATTAGTACTGCTGGATCAAAGGGTATGCACAGTTTGATAACTTTTTGGGCATAGTTCCAAATTGCTCTCCAGAATGGTTGGATTCTTTCACAACTCCACCAACAATGTATCAGTGTCCCAGTTTTCCCACATCCCCTCCAACATTCATCGTTATTTGTTCCAGTCATCTTAGCCAATCTGAGTGGTATCTCAGAGTTGTCTTAATTTGCATTTCTCTGATCAATAGTGATTTGGAACACTCTTTCATATGAGTGGAAGTAGTTTCAATTTCATCATCTGAAAATTGTCTGTTCATATCTTCTGACCATTTATCAGTTGGAGAATGGCTTGAACTATTATAAATTTGAGTCCATTCTCTGTATATTTTGGAGATGAGGCCTTTATCAGAACCTTTAACCATAAAAATGTTTTCCTAATTTGTTACTTCCCTTCTAATCTTGTTTGCATTAGTTTTGTTTGTACAAAAGCTTCTTAATTTGATGTAATCAAAATTTTCTATTTTGTGATCAATAATGATCTGTATTCTCCTTTGGTCACAAATTCCTCCCTCCTCCACAAGTCTGAGAGGTAAACTATCCTATGTTCCTCTAATTTATTTATGATCTCATTCTTTATGCCTAAATCATGGACCCATTTTGATCTTATTTTAGTATGTGTTGTTAAGTGTCCATGCCTAGTTTCTGCCATACTAATTTCCAGTTTTCCCAGCAGTTTTTCTCAAATAATGAATTCTTATCCCAAAAGTTGGGATGTTTGGGTTTGTCAAACACTAGATTGCTATTTTTATTCATTATCTTGCCCTGTGAACCTAACCTATTCCACTGATCAACTAGTCTATTTCTTAGCCAATACCAAATGGTTTTGGTGACTGCTGCTTTAAAATATGGTTCTAGATCAGGTACAGCTAGGCCACCTTCATTTGATTTTTTTTTTTTTCATTACTTCCCTTGAAATTCTCAATCTTTCCCCTGGCTTTTTATTGAATGTAATTTC
This sequence comes from Sminthopsis crassicaudata, assembly GCF_048593235.1. Classification (NCBI taxonomy): domain Eukaryota; kingdom Metazoa; phylum Chordata; class Mammalia; order Dasyuromorphia; family Dasyuridae; genus Sminthopsis; species Sminthopsis crassicaudata. Next base: position 59,834,417 of record NC_133622.1, on the reverse strand, counting down.
CATTGCATTGTGGTCTGCAAAGGATGCATTTACTATTTCTGCCTTACTGCATTTGATTTTGAGGTTTTTATGTCCTAGTATATGATCAATTTTTGTATAGGTTCCATGGATATAGGTTCCATGAACTGCTGAGAAGAAAGTGTACTCCTTTCTGTCTCCATTTAGCTTTTGCCAAAGATCTATCATATCAAACTTTTCTAGTATTCAATTTACCTCTTTGATTTCTTTCTTATTTATTTTGTGGTTTGATGTATCTAATTCTGAGAGTGCAAGGTTGAGATCTCCCACTATTATAGTTTTGCTGTCTATTTCTTCTTGCAGCTCTCTTAATTTCTCTTTTAAGAATTTAGATGCTGCACTACTTGGTGCATATATGTTTAATATTGATATTGCTTCATTATCTATGCTACCTTTAGCAAGATATAATGCCCTTCCTTATCTCTTTTAATTAGATCAATTTTTGTTTTTGCTTGATCTGAGATGAGGATGGCTACCCCTGCTTTTTTGGCTTCACCTGAAGCATAGTAGATTCTGTTCCACTTTTTTACTTTTATTCTCAATTTATCACCCTCTTTCAGGTGTGTTTCCTGTAAACAACATATAGTTATAGGATTCTGGCTTTTAATCCAGTCTGCTAACTGCTTCCTCTTTATGAGGGAGTTTATCCCATTCACATTTATGGTTAGAATGATTACTTCTATATTGCTTGGCATCCTGTTAACCTCTGCTTATGCTTTTCTCCTTTCCTTCCCACTTACCCCCCTCCCCCATATTAAAGTTGTGAACACCATTTGCTTTTCACAGCCCTCCCTTTTAAGTATCCCTCCCCCACCTTAAAATTCCTCCCCCTATTTTACCCCTTTTCCTTACAATTTCTGTATTACCTTCCCCTTAGCTTACTCCTTCCCACCCACTTTTCAATGAAGTTGAAGAAGTTTCACCATAACTCAAATATGTCAATTGATACACACTATGTATCTCCCCCTCCTTTCTTTCTCTAAGATATAATAGGTTACCTTTGCCTCTTCATGAGATATAGTACCATCACTTTACCCTTTTTTTGTGATATAATTTCTTTTTTTTTTTTTTTTTTTTTTTTTTTTTTTTTTTTTTTTAATTTTTTTTATTATATATATATATATATTTTATAATATTATCCCTTGTATTCATTTTTCCAAATTACCCCCCCTCCCTTATTCCCTCCCCCCGACGACAGGCAATACCATACATTTTACATGTGTTACAATATAGTCTAAGTAAAATACATGTGTGTGAATATCATTTTCTTGTTGCACAATAAACATTAGAATCCGAAGGTACATGCAACCTGGGCAGACAGATATTAGTGCTAACAATTTACGTTCCCCTCCCAGTGTTTCTTCTCTGGGTGTATCTACCTCTGTCCATCATTGATCAACTGGAAGTGAGTTGGATCTTCTTTATGTTGAAGATTTCCACTTCCATCAGAATACATCCTCATACAGTATCGTTGTTGAAGTATACAGTGATCTTCTGGTTCTGCTCATTTCACTCAGCATCAGTTGATTTAAGTCTCTCCAACCCTCTCTGTATTCCTCCTGCTGGTCATTTCTTACTGAGCAATAATATTCCATAACTTTCATATACCACAATTTACCCAACCATTCTCCAACTGATGGACATCCATTCATCTTCCAGTTTCTAGCTACAACAAAAAGAGCTGCCACAAACATTTTGGCACATATATGTCTCTTTCCGCTCTTTAGTATTTCTTTGGGATATAATCCCAGTAGTAGCGCTGCTGGGTCAAAGGGTATGCACAGTTTGATAACTTTTTGGGCATAATTCCAGATTGCTCTCCAGAATGGCTGGATTCTTTCACAACTCCACCAGCAATGCATTAGTGTCCCAATTTCCCCACATCCCCTCCAACATTTGTCATTATTTGTTCCTGTCATCTTAGCCAATCTGACAGGTGTGTAGTGGTATCTCAGAGTGGTCTTAATTTGCATTTCTCTGATCAGTAGTGATTTGGAACACTCTTTCATGTGAGTGGATATAGTTTCAATTTCTTCCTCTGAGAATTGTCTGTTCATATCCTTTGACCATTTATCAATTGGAGAATGGTTTGGTTTCTTATAAATTATGGTCAGTTCTCTATATATTTTGGAAATGAGACCTTTGTCAGAACCTTTGTTTTTAAAAATATTTTCCCAATTTGTTACTTCCCTTCTAATCTTGTTTGCATTAGTATTATTTGTACAGAAACTTTTTAGTTTGATGTAATCAAAATCTTCTATTTTGTGATCAATAATGATCTCTAGTTCTCCTCTGGTCATAAATTCCTTCCTCCTCCACAAGTCTGAGAGGTAGATTATCCTCTGTTCCTCTAATCTATTTATTATCTCCCTCTTTATGCCTAAATCATGGACCCATTTTGATCTTATCTTGGTATATGGTGTTAAGTGTGGATCCATATCTAATTTCTGCCATACTAATTTCCAGTTTTCCCAACAGTTTTTTCCGAATAATGAATTTTTATCCCTAATGTTGGAATCTTTGGGTTTGTCAAAGATTAGATTGCTATAGATGTACCCTTTTTTGTCCTTTGTATCTAATCTGTTCCACTGATCTACCGGTCTATTTCGTAGCCAATACCAAATGGTTTTGGTGACTGCTGCTATATAATATAGCTTTAGAATCAGGTACACTTAGACCACCTTCCTCTGAGTTTTTTTTCATTAGTTCCCTTGCAATTCTTGACCTTTTATTCTTCCATATGAATTTTGTTGTTATTTTTTCTAGGTCATTAAAATAGTTTCTTGGGAGTCTGATTGGTATAGCACTAAATAAATAGATTAGTTTGGGGAGTATTGTCATCTTTATTATATTCGCTCGGCCTATCCAAGAGCACTGAATGTCTTTCCAATTATTTAAATCTGATTTTATTTTTGTGGCAAGTGTTTTGTAATTTTTTTCATATAATTCCTGACTTTTCTTTGGTAGATGGATTCCCAAATATTTTATACTCTCAACATTTGTTTGGAATGGAATTTCTCTTTGTATCTCTTGCTGTTGCATTTTGTTAGTGATATATAAAAATGCCGAGGATTTATGTGGATTTATTTTGTATCCTGCCACTTTGCTGAAATTTTGAATTATTTCTAGTAGCTTTTTAGCAGAGTCTTTGGGGTTCTCTAAGTATACCATCATGTCATCTGCAAAAAGTGATAGTTTAATTTCCTCATTTCCTACTCTAATTCCTTGAATCTCTTTCTCGGCTCTTATTGCCGAGGCTAGCGTTTCTAGTACTATATTGAATAGTAATGGTGATAGTGGGCAACCTTGTTTCACTCCTGATCTTACTGGGAAAGGTTGCAGTTTATTTCTATTGCATATTATGCTTACTGACGGTCTTAAATATATACTCCTGATTATTCTAAGGAATAATCCGTTTATTCCTATACTCTCAAGAGTTTTTAGTAGGAATGGATGTTGGATTTTGTCAAATGCTTTTTCTGCATCTATTGAGATGATCATATGGTTCTTATTAATTTGATTATTAATATGGTCAATTATATTAATAGTTTTCCTAATATTAAACCAGCCCTGCATTCCTGGAATAAATCCTACTTGATCATAGTGTATTATCTTGGAGATGATTTTCTGAAGTCTTTTTGCTAATATCTTATTTAAGATTTTAGCATCAATATTCATTAAGGAGATTGTTCTATAATTTTCTTTCTCAGTTTTCGATCTACCAGGTTTAGGTATCAGTACCATGTCTGTGTCATAAAAGGAATTTGGTAGGACTCCTTCATCCCCTATTTTTTCAAATAATTTATATAACATTGGGGCTAATTGTTCTTTAAATGTTTGGTAGAATTCACATGTGAATCCATCTGGCCCTGGGGATTTTTTCCTGGGGAGTTGATTAATAGCTTGTTCTATTTCTTTTTCTGAAATGGGACTATTTAAGCAATTTATCTCCTCCTCTGTTAATCTAGGGAGCCTATATTTTTGGAGGAAGTCATCCATTTCACTTAAGTTATCAAATTTATTGGCATAAAGTTGGGCAAAGTAACTCCTTATTATTTCTCTAATTTCCTCTTCATTGGTGGAAAGATCCCCCTTTTCATTTGTAAGACTATCAATTTGATTTTCCTCTTTCTTTTTTTTGATCAAATTTACCAAAGGTTTATCTATTTTATTGGCTTTTTCATAAAACCAACTCTTGGTTTTATTTATTAATTCAATAGTTTTTTTACTTTCAATTTTATTGATTTCTCCTTTTAATTTTTGTATTTCGAGTTTAATTTTTGGTTGGGGGTTTATAATTTGGTCTTTTTCTAGCCTTTTAAGTTGTAAGCCCAATTCGTTAATCTTCTCTTTCTCAATTTTCTTCAAATAAGCCTCTAAAGATATAAAATTTCCCCTTATTACCGCTTTAGCTGCATCCCAAAGATTTTGATATGATGTCTCATCATTATCATTATCTTGGGTGAAATTGTTAATTGTTTCTATAATTTGCTCTTTCACCCAGTCATTCTTTAAGATGAGATTATTCAGTTTCCAATTACTTTTTGGTCTATTTACCCCTAACTTTTTACTGAATGTAGCTTTTATTGCATTGTGATCTGAGAAGAAGGCATTTATTATTTCTGCCTTCCTACATTTAATTTTGAGATCTTTATGTCCTAGTATATGGTCAATTTTTGTATAGGATCCATGAACTGCTGAGAAGAAAGTATATTCCTTCCTATTGCCATTCAGTTTTCTCCAAAGGTCTATCATACCTAGTTTTTCTAATGTTCTATTTACTTTTTTAATTTCTTTCTTGTTTGTTTTGTGGTTTGATTTGTCTAAATCTGAGAGTGCAAGGTTGAGATCTCCCACTATTATAGTTTTACTGTCTATTTCTTCTTGCAGTTCTCTTAACTTTTCCTTTAGAAAGTTAGATGCTATACCACTTGGTGCATATATGTTTAGTATTGATATGGCTTCATTATTTATGCTACCTTTCAGCAGGATATAGTTTCCTTCCTTATCTTTTTTAACGAGATCTACTTCTGCTTTTGCTTGATCTGAGATAAGGATAGCTACCCCTGCTTTTTTGGCTTTACCTGAAGCATAATAGGCTCTGTTCCAACCTTTTACCTTTACTCTGTATGTATCTCCCTGCTTTAAGTGTGTTTCCTGTAGGCAACATATTGTAGGATTCTGCTTTTTGATCCAATCTACTATCCGTCTCCGTTTGATGGGATCGTTCATCCCATTTACATTTACAGTTAAAATTACTAATTCTGTATTTCCTGCCATCGTATTATCCCCAGATTATGCTTTTTTCCCTTGACCCCCCTGATCCCCCTCCCCGATATTTAATTTACAGACCCCCCTTGTGACGCGCAACCCTCCCTCTTTTTTTTTTTTTTAGGATCCCTCCCCCCTCCCTCCAAGTCCCTTCACTTATTCCCCTTTTCCTTTTCCCTTTTCCTCTCCCCCCTTTTAATGAGGTGAGAGAAAATTCTCTGAAAAACAAATATGTTAATTATTTACTCTTTGAGCCTCTTCTGATGAGAGTAAGATTCACACAATGATTCTCCCCCTCACTAAGTTCCCTCAGATATGGTGTATTTTCTATGTCTCTTCCTGGGATGTAGTTTCCCTCTTTTTATCACTCCTTCCCCTTTTTCTGAACCGACCTCCTTCCCTTTACTACACCCCCCTTTTTTTCTTTTATATCAGTAAAATCAAATTATCCTTGAGTATTTTTTATATACCCACAACAGAGTTACAGTTCTCAAGGGTTCTGTGTACCTTTTTCTGTTTCTCTTCAGTCTTGTGGATGTAGATCAAATTTTTTGTTTAAGTCTGGTTTTTTTCTTAGAAACATATAGAATTCCTCTGTTTCATTGAATGACCATCTTCTTCCGTGGAAAAAGATGCTAAACTTAGCTGGGTAGTTCATTCTTGGTTGCAGTCCTTGATCTTTTGCCTTACGGAATATCAGGTTCCAGGCCCTTCTATCTTTTAATGTGGAGGCAGCCAGATCTTGGGTGACCCTTATTGTGGCACCTTGGTATTTAAATTGTTTTTTTCTAGCTGCTTGCAGGATTTTCTCCTTTGTGTGGTAATTCTGCAGCTTAGCCACAATATTCCGTGGTGTTCTTTTTTTAGGGACTATTTCAGAAGGAGTTCGATGAATTCTTTCCACATCTACTTTCCCTTCTGTTTCTATTATCTCTGGACAGTTCTCTTTGATAATTTCCTGTAAAATAGAATCTAGGCTCTTTTTTTGGTCATAGTTTTCTGGAAGTCCAATAATCCGCAGATTATCTCTCCTAGATCTATTTTCCAGGTCTATAGATTTTCCCAGTAAGTATTTGACGTTGTTCTCCAGCTTCTCATTTTTTTTGTTTTGTTTGACTGATTCTTGGGTTCTCTGTGAATCATTCATTTCTATTTGTTCCATCCTGACTTTTAAGGAGTTATTTTCTTCTTTCACAGTTTTTAGTTCTTTTTGTAAATGCCCAATTTCGTTTTTAAATGAATTATTTTGCTCTATTGAATTTTTTTCCATTTCCCTAATTTTTTTTTTTTGAGAATTATTTTCTTTTTCCAATTCAGAAATTCTATTTTCTTGAGACTTTTTTATCTTTTCCAATTCAGAAATCCTACTTTCCTGTGTTTTTTTAACCTTTTCTAATTCACTAATTTTGTTTCCCTGCATCTCCTGTGAATTCTTTATTTTTTCCAACTCCAATTTCAGGACGTTGTTATTTTCTATCATAACTTCCCTTTCCTTGCCCCATTTTTCTTCAATCTCCCTCAATTTCTTAAGAGCTTCTTCTAGGAGAGAGTTATGTGATGGGGGGCAGGAATCGTTCCCCTTTAGGTTGTTATCTTCTGAATCTTTGCTGTTAACTTCCTCGGGGTTGGGTACCCGCTCTTTCTCTGTATAGAAGGAATCTATAGTTTTTCTAGCTTTTTTGCTCATACTTAAAAAATGTTTTGGGGTCTGTCCCTGGGGTAGGAAATTATTTACTTCTTTACCAGCTTCCTCCCAGACCGGATGGATGCAGCGGCCCCTGCGCCCGCGCTAAGAGAGAGCTCTGGGAGAGAGTTCCCCACCCCCTCCCTGGAAGCGCCTCAGAGGTGATTAGCACTGCTGTGCTTTGAGGGCGTAGAATAGTGAAGACAGCAAGAAGCTCAGCCTATGTGTCCGGGTGGGGAGTGGGTGTCTGCAGCAGGTGACGTAAGAAGCCCCTGCGCTCAAACTAGAAGTGTCTGCCAGAAACCGCGGTCCCTAGTTCAAAGGTTCCGCTTCTCTGGGACTTCCTGGAGCTGAGTTCCACTCCCTCCAGCTAAGCTAGGCCGTGTGTGTTGCCTTGGGCCGTATCCACCCACTTGTCAGTCTCTTAACTATTCTCAGGAGGTAGCTGAGGCCACACCCCCTGGTGCCGAGTCTGCCCCAGGGTGGGGGGGGGGGGGAATCTAATCTGAGTTTTAAAATATTTTGGCTTTCTCTTCTGAACTGCTAAATAATTAGCAGAGAAGAGCTAACAGCCTGTGCCAGATTCCTTTACCTCAGTGGCTTCTCTGATCCCAGAGCCCTTCCCAGCGCAATGGGCGCAGTGTGCCCCTACCCCACCGTCTGTGCTGGTCTTTCTTATTCCTCCCCTGAGAACTGACCTTTCCTGTTGAAACTCCAGATTCTCTTCAGCTGGTAAGTCGTGCTTCCAGTCCTTGTGGTATCTATCAGTCCTGAGCTAATTTTGAGACTTAATTTATCTAATTGGTTGTGAGGGAGTGAGGACGTTCACTGAGTCGTGTGTTTCTTCTCCGCCATCTTGGCTCCGCCCTGTGATATAATTTCTTTTCCACCTCTGGTTTCTAGGAAAAGTGATACATGTGTTCTTTACATATCTTTATGGCAGAAATATAGTTCTCAAAATTTCTTTTTACCTTTTTTAGAAATCTTTTGAGTTCTGTATTTTAAGATCAAACATTTTGTGTAGATCTTGTTTTTTCATTGAAAATAGATGGAATTCATTTATTTCATTAAATGTCCATCTTCTTCCCTGGAAAAGGATGCTCATTTTTGCTGCATAACAAGTTCCTTAGCCTTTCACAATGTCATATTCCAGGCCCTTCATTCCTTTAATGTGGATGATGCTAGATCCTGGGTTATTCTTATTGTGGCTTCTCCATAGCTGAATTGCTTTTTTCTAGCAGCTTCCAATATTTTTTCCTTTGTCTGATGGTTCTTGAGCTTGACCACTATATTTCTTGGCATTTTGATTTTAGGGATTTTAGGTGATCGATGAATTTTTTCAATGTCTATTTTACCCTCTGTTTCTAAAACGTCTGGGCAGTTCTCTTTGATAATTTCCTCAAAAATAGTGTCCAGGTTCTTTTTTTCCTCACATTTTTCAGGGAGTCCAATTATTCTCAAATTGTCTCTCCTGGATCTGTTTTCCAGGTCTGTTGTCTTTCCAATAAGGTACTTGACATTCTTTTCAATTGTTTCATTTTTCTGGTTTTGCTTGACTACTTCTTGGTTTCTCCTTGAGTCATTCATTTTTACTTGTTTGATTCTAATTTTCAATGATATATTTTCTTCACTCAGCTTTTTAATATCTTTTTGTAATTGTCCAATTTCTTCTATGGGATTTTTTCCATTTCATCCATTTTATTTTTAGAGAGTTGTTTTGTTTTTCCAACTCACTAATTTTATTTCTAAATGATTTGTTTTCTTTACCCACTGTCTTTAAATGTCTGGGATGACTTCTCCAGACTCTCTTGCCAAACTTCCCTTTCCTTTTCCCATTTCTCTTCTAGTGCTCTTGTGAGAGCCTTTTTGATTTCTTCTATGAGAGTTTTGTGTATTGAGGAGCAGCTCATATCCCAAATAAGGGGATTCCTCTGGAGACAGTCTGCTTTTAGTCTCCTCAGGGTTTGAAGTCTGCTCTGTCTCCATACAGAAGCTGTCAATGGTTAGAGCCCTTTTAAATTTTTTGTTCATTTTTTCAGAGCGGAATCAAAGAAAACAAATTGACAAGAGAAACAATTAGTCTGTTTCTGGGCAGGGGAGATGGGGCTGGATGGTGTTACTGGGCTTCCTCTACAGACTGCCGGAGACAGTAGCGAAGCACTAGCAGGACAGCAATGGCTGCACTGTGACTATGCTCTGAGGCTCTAAGAACACACTGCGTCACTGCAGGTGGGGGTGGGGGTGGCCAATCCCAAGAGATGCTAGCTTTCTGGGGTTTTATTCTTTACCTTCAGTGTTTATACCTTCTCAGCTGCTCCTGGCTTGCTGCCAAGATGGAGTATCCACACTGGGGTAAAGGTCATTTTGTAGAAGTGGAAGAAATTGCTCCCCTCCCCCCTCTGGTCTGAGCAGTGTAAGCTGCCTGCCTTGCTCTTGCTGCTTACACTCAGTCTTCACCCAGTTTGTTCATCCCCTCCCCCAAGCAAACACAGACCTTTTCTGGTGAATTTCAAAGATGTCTTCTGTGGGTGATTATTTGTGGGTTTCTTTTCTGGTCAAGCATTAATTTTGAGGCTTGTCATGAAGTAAATTCTGAGAGAAAACACAGAGCTCAAGCAGCTGTTTGCCTCCTCTCTGCCATCTTTTCTGGAAGTCAATAATCAGATCTCATTTTTTAAACATAAAGATAATTGAATCAAATTTATAAAAAGAAAGTAAGAGCTATTTCTCAATTGTTAATAGATCAGAAGATATGAACTGTTTTCAGATGAAGTAACTAAATTATTTTTAACCATATTAAAAAATACTATAACTCACTATCAATTGGAGAAATGAAAATTAAAATAATTTTGTGACTAACAGGCCAGATAAGGAAGATGGCAAATGTTGATGAGAAAAATGAGACATCAGTTTTTTTGTTGGTGGAATTGTGAACTGATGTAATCATTCTGTAGAGCAATTTGAGACTATGCTCAAAGGGTTATAAATAAAATCATGCATGCTCTTTAACCTAATAAAACCACTACTAGGCATGTATCCCAAAAGAGATTTTTTAAAAAGAAAAAAAAGACCCATATGTACCAAAATATTTATAGCATTTCTTTTCACAGGACAAAGAACTGGAAATTAAAGAGATGTCCATCAACTGGCGATTAGCTAAATATATCATGTTTTATTATTATGATGGAATACTAATCTGCTATAATAAATGATGATTAGAATCTTCTCAGAAAACCTGTAAAGACTTCCATGAATTGATGCAAAGTGAAATGTACATGTCCAAAGTAACAGCAGTATTGTAAGATGATTGGCTGTGAATGATATAATTTTTCTCAGCAATATAATCATTAGACAATCATGACAACTCTGAAGGATGCATGATGAAAAATTATAGAGAAAGAATTGCCTCTATTTGAATATAAGTTGAAGCATCTTTAAAAAAAAGAAAAAAAAAAACATTTTTTTCTTGTTTTTCCCCCATTCTAGGGGAACACTGAAAGTTGTGAACATTATGATTTAAACAATAACCAACCATGATCCCAGAAGACTGAGGATGGAATATATCATCCGTTTTAGAGTCCAGATTTAGAGACACATATTGTATGTACAATCATTGAGAAATTTTATTTTGTCTGATCATGCATTTGTTACAATAAATTTGTTTTTCTTTTTCCTCAAATTATGTGAGGATTAAAAGGAAGGAAGGAATATATTTCTGTTACTTGAAAAAAAATAGGAAGTGAGGGTGAAACAGATATGAAATATGCCATTTACTTATAGATGAAGCATTATTATTTCTTATGCGTGACCTTTTAGGAAGTAATTAAAAAAATTAGTAATATTAAAACAAAACAAAGAAGAAAAAAATCACATAAAACTACAAAGGATTATAATAAAATAAATTTAGAATTTAGAATTCTAAAGGACCTAAAAAACTCAAATAGTCAATTTTCTTAATTTTAGGAGAAAAAAAAAAAAAACAGAAGCGTAAAGAGGTACAGGTCATAAGTGTCAGATTCTAACCAGATCCTCCAACAGCAAATCCAGAATTCTTTCAATACCATGTCACTATGATCCTGATAAAGCTTTAAGTGTTTTCCAGTTTGGGGCTAAATGTTTTTTATCCAAATACCAGCCTATAAAATTACAGACACGTTACAGACAAATAAATCTCCAAGCATTTGTTTCTCAAGTTTTATTTTATTTTTTAAGCTACAGGTACTTATGAAATGTTTTTAAAATATAGAATAATCTTTAATCCTGTGAATCATCTTTAATTTCAACAGTGCTTATGGTGAAATTTTAGAGGGAAAGGTCCATGGAGGGAAGAGTAATCTCATAGTTTCAAAATTGTTTATTTACAATAATGGCCTCTTCCCTTCACTTTCTGAAGTAACATGCTTTTGCAGTAACTGATGTGACGCTATTTAGGGTTTTCTTGACAAATACACAGAAATGATTTGTCATTTATTTCTCTAAATTTTACACATTTGAAAACTGAAAAAAGACATGATTAAGTGACTTTTCCAGAGCACACAAGTAAGTGTCTGAGATCAGATTTGAGCTGGGAAGATGAAACTTCCTAACTTCAGGCCCAGCAATCTATCTACCAAACCATCTAGCTACACTCTTACATCTATACTACTATTCTTCTAACATATTAAAGCAAAAGATCTAAAAAAATACAGACTTGCATTTACATAGAAATGAGTTGATATTATTCCATAATGAGAATATCAGATAAGCAATATTCTCAACACACAAGATGAAGAAGAAGCCTTCCAGTTTACTAAATGAATTTTCAGTGGAAAATGTATAGCCAAACATAATAGTCCCATAGGAAATGCATGTTAGGAGAAACCTGTATTCTGTATTAGTAAAAGAAATATTCATCTGACAAAACCACCGGTCACCCAATGTGTCAAATATATACTTGCAATAAATTAATATTTTGGTATTTATGCGGTATTATTATGATTAGCAATATTTCATATGATCTCCCCTAAAGTGAAGCAGATAATTATTGTTATATTCCTATAAAATGCCACTATGCCAACCATATAAGGTCTTTTTGGTATATATTATCTAGTCATTAAATTTGCTTCTAACCATCTTTGTCTCTAGTATCTAGTGGTATGTCCATAGATAACAGCAAAATAAATGTAAATTCACTTAAATGAGTGGAAAAACCTATAACTAGTGTCAACTGTCAAATGAATTAGAAGAACAGAATGAGTAATGACTGAGTATATATATAAAGATGTTGATCTGGCAGTTTTTTAGATACACATGTGACATTTGTCCCACAAATAATGACAGAGATGAGGGAAATGTTTTACAATACATTACAAGTATTTCTTTGGGAAATTTAGGTGGAACTTCATGTAAAAATAGGTTAAATTTATTTGTATAAACTCTAACCACAAACAGATGAGTCCAGTCTGCAAGGGATCTGGGTCTGGCCATTTATCATCAATTCCTTGCTTTATGAAAATGAATATTTTTATATAACTTAAATTATATTTCTTTTTATTAGAAGCAGAGAGGGAATTGTTTTATTATTTTTTTTTATTAAAGCTTTTTATTTACAAAACATATGCCTGAATAATTTTTCAACATTGACCCTTGCAAAACCTTCTATTGCATGAACTGATGCAACTGTCTCCAGGACTTTCTGAAGTCATCTTGATGGTTGTTTCTTATAGAACAATAATAATCCATAACATTCATATACCATAATTTATTCAGCCATTTTTCAATTAATAGGCATCCACTCAATGCCCAGTTTCTTGCCATTACAAAGAAGGCTGCCACAAACATTTTGGCACATGTGGGATCTATTCCCTTCTTTAAGATCTCTTTGGAATAGAAGCCCAGGAAAAAACACTGATGGATCAAAGGATATACATAGTTTAATGCAAAGTTTATTTTTTGAGCATAGTTCCAAATGGCTTTCCAGAATGGTTGGATCAGTTTACAGGTCCACCAACAATGTATCAGTGTCCCAGTTTTCCCATGTCCCTTCCAGGATTTGTCATTATCTTTTCCTGTCATTTTAGCCAATCTGAGATGTCTTAATTTGTATTTCTCTGATCAATAGTGATTTGGTGAATCTTCATATGGCTACAAATAGTTTTAATTTCTTCATCTGAAAATTGTCAGTTGATATCCTTTGACCATTTATCAATTGGAGAATAGATTGATTTCTTATAAATTTGAGTCAATTCTCTATATATTTTAGAAGTGAGGCCTTTATCAAAACCACTGAATGTAAACATGTTTTTCCAGTTTATTGCTTCCCTTCTAATATTATCTTCATTAGTTTTATTTGTACAAAACTTTAAAAATTGAATATAATCAAAATGATCTATTTTGTGATAAAAAATAACCTCTAGTTATTCTTTGGTCACAAATTCCTTCCTCCTCTACAGATCCAAGAGGTAAACTATTCTATATTCTTCTAATTTGTTTATAACATAATTCTTTATGTCTAGATCATGAGCCCATTTTGATCTTATTTTGATATATGGTGTTATGTGTGGGTCAATGCCTAGATTCTGGCATACTAGTTTCCAATTTTTTCCAGCAGTTTTTGTCAAATAGTAAATTCTTATTCCAAAATCTAGGATCTTTAGGTTTGTCAAACACCAGATTCCTGTAGTCATTGACTATTTTGTCCTGCGAACCTAATCTATTCCACTGATCAGCTTTTCTATTTCTTAGGTAGTGCCAAATGGTTTTGATGACCGCTGCTTTATAATATAGTTTTAGATCTGGTACATCTAGACCACTTTCATTTGCTTTTCTTTTCACTAATTCCCTTGAAATGCTTGCCCTTTTGTTCTTCCAGATGAATTTTGTTGTTATTTTTTCCAGGTCAGTAAAGTAGTTTATTGAGGGTTTGATTGGTATAGCACTAAATAAATAGATAAATAGATAAGTTTTTAGGTAGTATTGTCATCTTTATTATATTCACTCAACCTATCCAAGAGAACTTGATATTTTTCCACTTGGTTAGATTTGACTTTATTTGTGAAGAAAGTGTTTTGTAGTTATGCTAATATAGTTCCTGACTTTCTCTTGGAGATAGATTCCCAAATATTTTATCCTATCAACAGTTATTTTAAATGGAATTTCTCTTTGTATCTCTTGCTGTTGAATTTTATTAGTGATGTATAAAAATGCTGATGATTTATGTGGATTTATTTTGTATCCTGAAACTTTGCTGAAATTGTAGATTACTTCAATAAAGTACATTAAAAAACTTAGAGTACAACAGAAACAAGGGTCACTTTCTTAAATCTCTAGTCTCTTTTGCTTTCAAATGATTATTACTGATTAAAATCCTTTCAGGATTTTAAGAAGTGTGCAGAAGATGCACACTCAGCTTTTCCTTTAGCCATATGAGAGCCTATGTAGTATATTCTCTCAAAAACAAACAAGTACATTTTCTATTCACATTGACACTCTTTTAATATATTATCTTATGCCTCTCCTCTTATTCCAGGTCATATTCCTAGAAAATATAGTTTGTGTTCCTTGTATTGATTTTCTTATAACTCATTCATTATTTAAACCATCTGTATTCTGTTCTAATCACTTTACTGTTCTTTCCTTCTATGGTTACTAATAAGTCTTTTGCTAAACCTAAATATAGGTTCCCTCATCTGTCTATATATTTCTTTGTATCTCATCATTTGAGACAATGTACCAATTCCTGACAGTGTTTCCAAGCACCTCTTTGCTTCTCTACTAATTCCTTCTTTTGCTCTTTACTCACTTCTTAAGGTCTTCTTGGTAGTTGAATGGTACCCAAGGTTCTATCCTAGACCTTTCTCTCTGTCTCCTTTGGAATTCAATCCATCTTTGTTTTGATTATTAACTCTAAGTAGGTTATTCTTCATATTATATTTGTACCCATACCCTCAGATTTCTAGTCTGACATTTCAAAGTGACTACTAAATATTTCTACTTAAATGCCATTTTCTCACCTAAAATCAAATAGTCTGTGAGAAACCTACTTATCATTACTTCCCAAACTTGTCACACACCAACTTTTCAGTTTTCCACTACTATTCTATTAGAGTAGAAGTTTGTAATCTTAGATCTATCTTTGATTCTTTCCTCTATCTCATGTCCTATATAGAGAGACATATATAGTCTATATATATTTTGCTGTAATTTAATGTACTGCAATATTTATCTACTTAATTATAATATAATTATAAAATAATGTTATACCTGATACATATATATATATATATATATTTTATTATATATTACATTTTTGTTAAACATAATTGTATTATAAATATTTTATAACATTTGACAGGGTTGCATAATTTAACAGCTTCAAGATACATGATAATTTGTCTAACTGACTAGCATTTTATTTTGCTTATATATGCATATATATATATTTATTCAGGCATATATTATTTTAAAGGATATGTCATACAGTGAATTTTTGCCACAGATAAAAATGATTAGAAGGAAATTTCAAAAATAATCAAGACATAGCCTTCTAAGATGATAAAGTTGCAAAAAAGATCCCAACCTGAATTAATAGAGAGAATTTTCTCACCTGGAAACCTAGCTTCTTACTCCTTAACTAATGAAATCACAAGTTCATTCTCTACTCTGATCCTATTTAAGGAAACAATGGAAAACAAAATAAGTCCAATACATATTGTATTGCCATTTGAAATATGGAAGATAAGAAATGTCAAGGGATTTTTGTTTTATGAAAATATCTTAGTAATATTTTAAAACAATATTTTAAATTTAATATTTCTAAAATATAGACTCATTAAAGTAGACATAATAAATGAATAAATAGGTAAAATGTTATAGAATTAGAAATAAGAATGTGTATATTGAATATTTTAAAAGACCAAGACTCTGTATTTCTCTGTCAAAAAAAGAATAGTATCTATCCATCTATCGTTAACCAGAAGTTAGGAACTAATGAACCCTGTGAGGAAACCACAAGAAAAAAAATACAACAACAACAACCCTAAAATTAGATTTTGTGAAGGTTGACCAATCCTGCTGACTGTAAGGTGGTGGGGACTTAGAGCCATAAATCTGAGACCTGACAAAATTAGGTGGTCAAAGCCGACCCTTGGATAATGGAGCACACTGAATGTTTCCTGGCACCATAAGAGACAATGTACTTTAATGTAGATTACATTGATTGACTTAAGAGAACGGTTTCCTCTTACCTTGCAATAACTTGCAGGAAATCAATGCAACCTTCATTTCAATACTTTGTTTTATGGACTTTTTAATAGAGATGGCTGGAAAAGTTTGAGTAGAGGACAGCATCTTTGCCCCTGTTCAAATGCAGCTGCATTCAGGTAGGAAATTTCAGAGACAAAAATAAATCACAATTTATTTTTAAAACTGCCAATCCACTTAATGTTTTTACAGCCTCTAAGATATATGGATGGTGACTTGACCTTGCTGGTTTTGTCATGTTGACTAGGAGTACTTGCTTAAGAATCTTCCTTTTAATAGTCTTATGGAGACATTTTTTTTTTCCTGCTTAAGTTGCTAAGGTGATAAGTAAAACAGAACTTGAAATAAATGTATAGTGAAGCCAAAATGTCATTCTGTATATTTCTTATGACTCATCATATTTGGACAGAATATAAGGACAGTAAATCATTTTGACGTCAATTGTAAATACTTCCCATAGTAAACTTCCTTAAACTGGATTTCTCTCTTTCTTCTTAATAATATGAGGCTCTTTGGTGAGTTTTGACGGTGCTACATATGGGTGAAGTCTAAAATTTTTGACTCTTTTATTTATTTTGAATTGTTTTTGTTTGTGTATTTTTTGGGGATGCTGCTTCTAGCTTATAATTCATAACTCAAAGATAGCTGAAGGCAAGAGAGGTAAAATTGCAATAAGACATGAGCATTTTGACATATCAAGAGAATGCCAAAAAAATGAGGTTTTTGAAGTGAATTGATTATATTCAGGGTGCTACACAGCATTGTATAGCTACTGAATAGCAAGTAATAGAAATTCAAGTGAATGGGAAAGATGCAGGTTTGTCACTGACTCACAGAATCTCAAATTTGAAAGAGTTCATGTAGTTCAGTTGGTACCTGGACAGTAATTCCCTCTATTACATCCTCAACAGATAGTTATCCAAACTATAGAAGATCTTCAATGAAATGTAGTTTACAACTTCTGAGGACCTCCCATAGTATTTAAAGTCCACTATTACAATCAAAATGCAAGCAAAGCGAGGGGAAAAATAAGATTTGCCAAGAAATTACTATGTGTTAAACATCATGCTATGTGCTAGAATACAAAGACAAGTCATTGTACTTCCGTAGCCCTCAAGTTCCTCATTTATAAAATAAGGGAATTGAATTAGAAAACAACTAATGTACTTTTAAGTATAAATGTATGAATATGTAAGGCAGCTTATAAAATAGTATGTTGTGAAGTAACAGGAAGCTGCATAGTAGTACCTTTAGATATGCTTTGTGCTTCTCCACAGCCCTTTGGATAAACCTGAATTTTAATCCTTTGGTGAATAATTACTCAAAGACTTGATATTTAAATATACTTGTAAAACCATAGATGTGGATATTCTATCCAGCAATTCAGATCTCAGTTCATCATGGTTTGGTCTTGGTTTGTTTTGTTTTGTCCATGTCCTCTCAAATGTTAAGCCATAGGAGTTTCTTTCAATGTTGTAGGCAAGATTTGGAAAACTTTCTTTTTTTCTTTTCTTTTTATCGCATTGTATTATCAAAGAAAGATCTGGGTTTCCCTTGATCCTGCTAAATGACAAAATTATATTCCTTTCTGCTCATTCACTTATTTTATTAACTCCTTTGCTATATTTTTCCTTCATTATTCTTTATATGTATTAAGTTGCAATTTGGACACACACTTTTCCTTTTTCTTATGAGTGATGCTCAATTTCAGTCTTTATTGGTCATAATGTTCAAAAAACATTCAGAGAAAAATGTCACTGCTCTCTCTCTCTCTCTCTCTCTCTCTCTCTCTCTCTCTCTCTCTCTCTCTCTCTCTCTCCTCCCTCCCTCCCTCTCTGTCTCTGTCTCTGCCTCCACATATCTCTTTCTAGGGAGAGATAAAAGGATGGACAATCATGTACTAGAGTAGTTCCACCATTATACATATTTTTCTTCTCGTTTATACTTCATATTTTGAAAAGAAGGATATAATGGGTGCTGTCTAGATATGTGTGTGAAATGAATTTAAGCAAGGCAGATTTAGCCTCACTTTGTCTTTAAGAATCATTGAAGTCCAGTAGCAGGACAAAAGTCAAGAAGATTGGGGATAACTCATGATGCAGCGAATGACCTCTGTATCTTTGATGTCTGATCAAACTCTAAGCTTTTCACAATATCTGTTTCAGCCACCTTTGCAGCAGTTAAAACAATATTGTCCCATCTGTCCATTCTCCCTGGGAAAAATTTTATATACTTAGGGTAGACATCCCTTAACTCATTAACATTTGAGAGCCATAGGTTACCTTCAATCTGGTTTAACCCATATGCTGAGTCGGTTTACTGAAGTGTAGCACTTCATGGAGCCATAGATTTTTAAAATAGCATCAATCAAGTAGACAAGAAAGTGGATGAGTAGCTCTGAAAGGGGCTTATCATAGCTTCACATGAGAGATGCCAATTATCCCTGAGTATCCTATACACACTAATTATTGCATACAATGATTAGTTTATTTTAAACTAAAAACCAAATAATGGCCACTAAGTGCATAACTTTCTACTGTTTAACTTTATGGTAATTATTTTAGATGAAGTGTTCAAAATTCAATCCTTTGAGCTCCCAGTGGGTAAAGGTCCTTAATATTTAGAAAGTCATCCCATATATGAGAGAAAAATATGTCCAGTAGTCAGAAGATGTGAATGACATGTTTACTAAGTATTATCTTTAATCCTGGTAACACTTTCTTCTGGACTCTGCATATATTTGTGGGATAGTGTATTATGGATTTGGGGAAATATTTTGTACTAATTATTTTTACTGTTTTCACCTGGGTAAAGACTCTGTTCTAAAATGTTCAACTGAATAATATTAGGATGAAGCATATTATTCAAGGCACAAACCATTCGCATTGAAGGATAAACTCAGTATTCCTAATGATACTGAGATATAAGGATGTGAAATGGCTTACATTTTTTTTCACAGGTAGCAAATATCAGATTTGATATTGTAACCCATGTCAGCTGATATCAATGTCAGTACTCTTCCTATTACAGTATGCGGTGTTCTTCAAATATTTATTAACTGATCAATCCAGTTTAGAACTGCTCCCAGGCTTTCCATTTTCTTACTTGTTGTTACATCTGCAAAAACATTTGCAAGAACATTTGTATGACCATTTTCTTAAACCTTTTGAATTGACATTCACAAGAACATTTGCAGTTGACATTCACAAGAACATTTGTCGGGCCATTTAAAGGAATGTTTGTAGGAACATTTATAGCTAAAAATAAACTTTCAATCCAAAAGAATATTATTCTTTCAAGTGACTTGCAAAGCCTTTTCTCATAGTGCTTATTACATATGCAAAGGCATTCACTGAGGGTGAAAGACTGAAAAAATGGGGTTTGACCTCCTATTTGAGTTTTCATTTAAAAGAGGTAGAACAAAGCATCTTAGTTTTTAGAAACTTGGAATATATTTGTTAAAATATAAGATTAGAAAATCTCAAATAACCATTTCCTGAAATGTCTTTTTTCATGGTTGAGGAAATTAGCCAGGGCTGTCTAGTCCTACTATACAAACAGGATATTTTAATGTAGTAGAATCACCATTTGTTTTGTTTAATGAAAATAAACTTTGATTTAATTAGCAAATAAGGGATTGATCATACTCTGGTTAAGTGATACGTGGACACCAATTTCCCAAAAGATTTAAATAATTATATAATGCTACAATAAAACATTATACTATATAAACCCAAAGAATACATTTATTAATTTAATAGTGTGAGCATCTGATCAGTCAATGAAAGAGCAGACCATACAAATTTTCATCACCTAAACATTCTTTTTAAAAAACTTTTATTTATTGTTAAAATTGTACATTTGTAAAATTGTAAAAATAAAGCTCTATTGTTAAAGTTTTTTGATTTTCAAAACATATGTATCTTCAACATTCATCCTTGCAAAATCTTGCATTCTGAATTTTTCTCTCTTCCTTCCTCCTATCTCCTCCTCTAGATGACAACTAATCCAATATATGTAATTTATACAATTTTTCCACACATATTTCCACAATAATCATACTGCACAAGAAAAATCAGATCAAAAAAGAAAAAAAATATGATTAAAAAAAACAAAATGTAAACAAACAAAAAAGTTAAAATACTATGTTGTGATCCACACTCAGTTTCCAGTCTTCACTCTGGGTGCAGATTGCTCTATCCATCACAAGATCATTGGAATTAGCCTGAAACACTTCATTGTTGAAAAGAACCACACCCATCAGAATTTATCATTGTATAATCTTCTTGCTATGTACAATGTTTTCTTGGTTCTACTCACTTCACTTAACATCAGTTCATGAAAGTCTCTCCAGGCCTCTCTGAAATCATTCTGCTGATCATTTCTTATAGAAAAATGACACTCCATAACATTTATATAGCATAACTTATTCAGCCATTCCCCAGTTGATGGGCATCTACTCAGTTTCTAGTTCCTTGCCACTAAAAAAAGGGCTGCTATAAACATTTTCACACGTGTTGTTTCCCTTCTCTTTTTATGATGTCTTTGGGATACAAACATAGTAGAGACACTGCTGAATCAAAGGGAATGTACAGAGCCCATTTGGCATAGTTCCATATTGTTCTCCATAATGGTTAGATCAGTTCACAATTTCACCAATAATGAATTAGTGTCCCAGTTTTCCCATATCCCCTCCAACATTTGTCATAATCTTTTCCTGTCATCTTAGCCAATCTGTAAGAAGTATAGTGTTATCTCAGAGTTGTCTTAATTTGCATTTCTCTGATTAATAGTGATTTAGAGCATCTTCTCATACGATTAGAAATGATTTTAATTTCTTCATCTGAAAATCATCCATTTACATCCTTTGACCATTTATCAATTGGAGAATGGCTTAAATTCCTATAAATTTTAGTCAATTCTCTTTATAGTTTAGAAATGAGGCCTTTATCAGAACTCTTAAATGTAAAAATGATTTCTCAATTTATCACTTTCTTTTTTATCTTGTCTGCATTAATTTTTTTGTGTGCAAAAACTATATTACCAAATCTATTGACATATAGTTGGGCAAAATAACTCCTGATTGTTTGACTGATTCTTGAAGTATTATTGAGTCATTCACTTCCATTTGTTCAATTCTAATTTTTATTGTATTATTTTCTTCACTTACCTTTTTAAGCTTCTTTTGTATTTGCCCAATTGAATTGTTTTGTTCATTGCATTTTTTCCCATTTCAGAAATTTTGTTTTCCAATGAATTGGTATCTTTTTCATATGTATTTTGGAGAGAATTACATGCTTTTCCCATTTCTTCTTGCCATGATCTCATTTCCTTTTCCCATTTTTCTTCCTACTCTTTTATAAGATCCTTTATGCAATCTTCCAGGAAAGCCTTGTGAAATGGGAACCAGTTCATATCTTTGGAGCTTCATCTAGGGTTGATTTGCCTTTAGGGACCTCACTATTTGAGGTCTGATCTCTTTCTCCATAAAAGCTGTCTATGGTGAGAGTTCTTTTTGGTTTTTTGCTTAGCACTTTTTTTTTTTTCTTTTTTAGGGTTGATTTCTGCTTTTAATGTAAAGGAGCTACAGCTGCTTTACATTGCCCTGGGGCAGTTCTACTGATTGACTTCTGGATGCCAGGTAATTGGCTATGTCCCATGTTCTTCTAGGGCTCAGTGATCTAAAATTTGTCTTTTGTAACAAATCTGCTGAACTATCTACTTGCAATCAGGACAGAGTAGCCTAAGAGGCTCACAGAAGATTTCCAGGTGTGTGTAAGCTGCAAAGCTCTGACTCTCTGCCCCAACTTCTTGCCCAGGTCTCCCTGTGCTGTGATCTGGGCTCACCAAATTGTGCCCCTGTTTTGAGAGAAGATCAAAAACTCAAGTCTGTTCTCCACGATCTTCGCTGTGCCCACCTTCCCTTCTAATCTTATCTGAATTTATTTTTTGTTCATAAACTTTTTAATAAAATCAAAATTATTCATTTTGCATTCCATAATATACTCTAGTTCTTCTTTTGCCACAAATTATTTTCCTTCTCTACAAATCTGAGAGGTAGACTAGCCTTTGCTTTTTCTAATTTGCTTATAGTATCATTCTTTATGTCTATCTCATGAATCCATATTGACCTTCTCTTGGTATAGCGCATTAGATGTGGGTTAATATCTAGTTTCTGCTATACTAATTGCAATTTTCTCAGCAGTTTTTACCAAATAGTGAGTTCTTATACCAGAAGCTGGGATCTTTGGATCTATCAAACACTAGATTGCTATAATCATTGACTACTGTGTCTTGTGAATGTAACCTATTCAACTGATAAACTACTCTATTTTTTAGCCAGTATCAAATAGTTTTGATGACCACTGCTTTAAAATATAGTTTTAGATCTGGTACATTAAAGTGACCTTCATTTGCATTTTTAAATAATTCCCTTGAAATCCTTGACCTTTTGTTTTTCCAGATAAATTTTGTTATTATTTTTAATTCTATAAAATAACATTTTAAATTAATTAATTGATTTTTAAAAAAAAATTATAATTATAAAATTTTTTGACACTATATATGCATGAGTATTTTTTTATAACATTATCCCTTGTATTCATTTTTCCAAATTTTCCCCTCCCTCCCTCTACTCCCTCCCCTAGATGACAGGCAATCCCATACCTTTTACATGTGTTACAGTATAACTTAGATACAATATATGTGTGTAAATCCAATTTTCTTGTTGCAAGTTAAGTATTAGATTCCAAAGGTATAAGTAATCTGGGTAGATAGACAATAGTGCTAACAATTTACATTCACATCCCAGTGTTCCTTCTCTGGGTGTAGTTGTTTCTGTCCATCATTGATCAACTGGAAGTGAGTTGGATCTTCTTTATGTTGAAGATATCCACTTCCATCAGAATACAGCATTGTTGTTGAAGTGTACAGCGATCTTCTGGTTCTGTTAATTTCACTCAGCATCAGTTGATGTAAGTCTCTCCATACCTTTCTGAATTCATCCTGCTGGTCATTTCTTACAGAGCAATAATATTCCATAACCTTCATATACCATAATTTACCCAACCATTCTCCAATTGATGGACATCCATTCATCTTCCAGTTTCTAGCCACCACAAATAGAGCTGCCACAAACATTTTGGCACATATAGGTCTCTTTCCCCTCTTTTGTATTTCTTTGGGATATAAGCCCAGTAGTAGTACTGCTGGGTCAAAGGGTATGCACAGTTTGATAACTTTTTGGGCATAGTTCCAAATTGCTCTCCAGAATGGCCAGATTCTTTCACAGCTCCACCAATAATGTATTAGTGTCCCAGTTTTCCCACATCCCCTCCAACATTCATCATTACTTGTTCCTGTCATCTTAGCCAATCTGACAGGTGTGTAGTGGTATCTCAGAGTTGTCTTAATTTGCATTTCTCTGATCAGTAGTGATTTGGAACACTCTTTCATATGAGTGGATATAATTCCAATTTCATCATCGAGAATTGTCTGTTCATATCCTTTGACCATTTATCAATTGGAGAATGGTTTTATTTCTTATAAATTAGGGTCAGTTCTCTATATATTTTGGAAATGAGACCTTTATCAGAACATTTAACTGTAAAAATATTTTCCCAATTTGTTACTTCCCTTCTAATATTGTTTGCATTAGTATTGTTTGTACAGAAACTTTTTAGTTTGATGTAATCAAAATCTTCTATTTTGTGATCGATAATGATCTATAGTTCTCCTCTTGTCATAAATTCCTTCCTCCTCCACAGGTCTGAGAGGTAGACTATTCTCTGTTCCTCTAATCTATTTATGATCTCATTCTTTATGCCTAAATCATGGACCCATTTTGATCTTATCTAGGTATATGGGGTTAAGTGTGGGTCCATATCTAATTTCTGCCATGCTAATTTCCAGTTTTCCCACAAGTTTTTTTCAAATAATGAATTTTTATCCTAAATGTTGGTATCTTTGGGTTTGTCAAAGACTAGATTGCTATAGATGTACCCTTTTTTGTCCTTTGTACCTAATCTGTTCCACTGATCGACTGTTCTATTTCTTAGCCAATACCAACTGGTTTTGGTGACTGCTGCTATATAATATAGCTTTAGATCAGGTATACCTAGACCACCTTCATCTGACTTTTTTTTTTCATTAGTTCCCTTGCAATTCTTGACCTTTTATTCTTCCATATGAATTTTGTTGTTATTTTTTCTAGGTCATTAAAATAGTTTCTTGGGAGTCTGATTGGTATAGCACTAAATACATAAATTAGTTTGGGGATTATTGTCATTTTTATTATATTCTCTTGGCCTATCCAAGTGCACTGAATGTCTTTCCAATTATTTAAACCTGATTTTATTTTTGTGGCAAGTGTTTTGTAATTTTGCTGATATAATTCCTGACTTTTCTTTGGTAGATGGATTCCCAAATATTTTATACTCTCAACATATAAAATAACTTCTTAGGAGTCTGATCAGTATGGCACTACATAAGTAGATTAATTTAAGTAGTATTGTCATCTTTATTATATAAGTTTTACATACCCATGAGCATTTTATATACTTACAGTTGATTAGATCTGACTTTATTTATGTGAAAAGTGGTTTATAATTTTGTTCATATAGTTCCTGATTTTGTCTCAGCAGATAGGTTCCCAAATATTTTATATTATCTACAGTTATTTTAAACGAAATTTGTCTGTATACCTCTTGCTGCTGGACTTTGTTGATAATATATAGAAACACTCATGATGCATGTAGATTTATTTTGTATTTTGCAACTTTGCTAGTTTTCTAGTAGTTTTTTTGTGGATTCTTTAGTATTCTCTAAGTATACCATACTATCATTTGCAAAGAGGGATACTTTGTTTTCCTCATTAACTACTCTAATTCTTAATTTCTCTTTCTTCTCTTATTGCTAAAATTAATATTTCTAAAACAATATTGAATAATAATGGTGATAATGTATGATCTTACTGGGAATCCTTCTAGTTTATTCACATTTCATATGATGCTTGTTGGAAATTTTAAATAGATGCTACCAATCATTTTAAGGAAAACTCCATTTATTCTCTAATGCTTTTAATAAAAATGAATGTTAGATTTTGAAAAATGCTTTTTCTGCATCTATTGAGATAATCATATGATTTTTGTTAGTTATTTATATAATCAATTTTGTTAATAGGTTTCCTAATATTAAGCCAGCCCTATATTCCTGGAATATATTATATTTGGTCATGGTGTATTATCCTGTGGATAACTTGCTGTAATCTCTTTGCTAATATTTTTATTTAAGATTTTTGCATTATTCACTAGGAAAATTGTACTATAATTTTCTTTTTCTGTTTTGATCTTACCCAGTTTAGATAATAGCACCATATCTGTGACATTCAAGGAACTATTCCTTCCTTATTTTTCCAAATTATTTTCATAGAATTACAATTAATTGGTCTTTAAATATTTGGTTGAATTCACATGTAAATCCATCTGGCCCTGAAGATTTTTTGTTAGGAAGTTGATTAATAACTTGTTCAATTTCTTTTTCTTAAGAAATGGGGAAAGACTGCCTTTTTATCTCTTTCCCAGTTTCCAGGCATCAATAACTCATTTAAATGGGCCATAGTAAAATGACTTCAGTTATGTGCAACATCATCTTTTCTCTGTAATCTGATATTCATTTTAATCTTTGCTCTAGTAAGTTTTTCTTCTGAGTATGCATGCAAAGCTCATTCAGAAATGACTGTTCTATCAGTAGCCAGTTATTTAATTTTTGCTAATATGTAATGTCTCATTTTTATGATGTTATTTACTGTTGACTGTTTCATAGCTTTTCAAGTATCTTCTCAAAGAAAACATTAAATACATACCCATAGGCATAAGTCTTTTATATATTTGATCACTATTGTTTATTCCTTTGTATTATTGGATTATATAGATTATATATATATACATATGTATGTATATATATAATTATATAGATATTGTATATAAATAATATTATTGTATTATTCATTTACTATATTTTCCAACATGTTTATTTATTTCATATTTTTTCTTACACTTTCTATTTCTGTTACCAAGTATTAATGAATGATTGGATTTTTAAATGAAGCAAATAAAATAAATCAACAATATAAACCATCATTCAATTTTGCAAATACTAGTGAATCTAATTTTCTTCTGTTATTCAACTCTGTTCTCTGTTCAATGTCATAAGAAAATGGTATATAGGAGGTGGAAAGAAGATGGTGGAGAGTATAGAAGTCTTTGGGCTCTTCCTTGCTTCCTTCAGAATTAATGTTAAATCAAGCTCTGAACAGAATTTGGAGTGAAAGAATCCATCAATATTTGGAGTGTACAAATTTGCAGAAAATAACTTGGAAGGACTTCAGAAAAAGTTTATATCAAATTGGTGAGGAGTGGGGTAATAAGACACACTACAGGCTCAGTGCAGGGAGGCTCAAGATGGAGAGGATCCTTGCAGGGAATATAGTAGGTGACTTTAAGCTGTATTGTCTACTCTATTCTGGTTCAGAAGACAGTGGATCCACAGACTGGCTGTGAGACCTTTGCCTCAATCCCAAAAGAAATAGTGAGGTCTTGAACCCCAAAATAATAAGCAATACTTGACCACACTGATTCAGGGCAGGGGGGAAGCCTATAGCACCAGCCACAAAGCAGTGTAAAATCCCTGTTACTCTATAGAAAAAGAAAAGGAAAATCTCCCTTGTGCCTTAGGGGCAGCTCTCAACCTTTAAAGATGAGCAAAAAAGAAAAAATAGCTCTTAACATAGATAGCTATTGTGGAGACATGAAAGAACAGAATCCAAATTTTGAGGACAGTAAAGACAAAAACAAAAACAAAAACAAAAACAGATTAAGCCTCAAAGGGGGATACTAACTGTTATCCACCTCAAAAGACTCTCTTTGAAGAACTTAAAGAGAATCTAAAAAAAAATGTTAGAAGTAAAATGGGGAAAGAAAATAAAAGTTTTGCAGGAGAGTTTGGAAAAGAAAATACATAAATTGACTCAAGAAAACAAATTCTTAAAATATATTGATAGCATGAAAAAATATATATAGAAGAAAACAACTTCTTAAAAATAATTTTAATGAAATGGAAAAAGAGAAAAACTCCTTAAAAAATAGAATTTGTGAAATGGGAAAAATATCCAGTGAACAAAACAACCCCTTTAAAGATCACTTGGCCAAATGTAATAGGAGATTTAAAAAAAAAGTGAATTAAATAAAATAATTCATTAAAAATTAGAATTGGACAAATGGAAATGAATGAGTCAAAGATACATCAAGAATCAGTCAAACAAAAAAAAATGAATAATAGAAAAAAAATTGTAAAATACCTCATTGGAAAAACAACTTACCTGGAAAATAGGTCCAGGAGATACAACGTAAGAATTATTGAATTACCTAAAAACAAGGATGAAAATGGAAGCTTCAAGTTTTCCTTTATAAAACTGCCCTGATATCCTAGAACCAGATGATAAAATAACCATTGAAAGAATCTATGAATAACCCCCTAAAAGAGACCACAAAATTAAAACCCCAATGAATATTGTAGCTAAATTCCAGAATTATCAGATCCAGGAGAAAATATTGCAAGTAGCCAAAAAGAAACAATTAACATATCAAGGAGTCACAATCAACATTATGCAGGACCTAGCAGGCTTTTTTTTTTTTTTTTTTTTTGTTTTTTGTTTTTTTGTTTTTTTTTTGTTTTGTTTTTCAGGATAGAAGGTCTTGGAATAAAATATTCCAGAAGCTTGGACTGCATCCTAGAATCAACTACGCAGAAAAGCCAAGCATTACCTTTCAGGAGAAAAAAATGGACATTCAATAAAATAGGGGATTTTTAGTTGTTTTTGATGAAAATACCAGAGATGTATAGAAAATTTGATCCTCAATTATTGAATTCAATAGATGCATAAGAAAGTAAAAAGGTAAAGAAAAAATTCTCTACCCTGGAAACAGAACCCTACTTTAAAAAATAAAAGTTAAAAATAGAGTAATAGGATAGAAAAAAATGAGCAAAAAACAACAAAAAATTTTTTTGACCTTTGGAAGTTATTAATGTTGACAAGGACGCATACTCAGAAGGTAATAACAAAGTCAAGGATCCTACATTCAAAAATTCAAAAAAACAAAAACAAAAACAAAAACAAACAAACAAAAAAAAAAAAACAATTGGGTTCAGTCCTTGGAAGAGCTTAAAAGGGACTTTGAAAAATAAGAGAGATAGAGGAAAAATTAGAGAAAGAATTAAGAGAGATGCAAAAGGAAATATAAAAAGCTAATAAGGAGAAGAATGCTCTTAAAAAGCAAAATTGCTCAGTTAGGGAGTACAAAAGCTTACTGATAAAAATAATTTCTTAAAAATAGAAGCTAATGACTTTTTGAAAAATCAAAATACAATAAATCAAAATCAAAAATGAAAAAGTAGGGTAAAAGTAAAATATCTTTTTGGAAAAAATAGATCTGGAAATTAGATCCAGGAAAGATCTTTTAAAAACTATTCATCTACCTGAAAGTCATGTTTAAAAAAAGAAAGAAAGAAAGAAAAGAAAGAAAGAAAGAAAGAAAGAAAGAAAGAAAGAAAGAAAGAAAGAAAGAAAGAAAGAAAGAAAGAAAGAAAGAAAGAAAGAAAGAAAGAAAGAAAGAAAGAAAGAAAGAAAGAAGAAAGAAAGAAGAAAGAAAGAAACTGGACATCATCTTTCAAGAAATTACCAAGGAAACTCTCCTGATGTTCTAGAACCAAAAGATAAAATATAAATTGAAAGAACCCACCAATCACCTCCTGAAAGAGCCCAAAATAAAAACTTCTAGGAGCATTATAGTCAAATTCCAGAACTCCTAGGTCAAGTAGAAAATATTGCAAGCTTCCAGAAATAAACAGTTCTCATATAGTGGAGTCACAGTTAGGTTGACATAACATTTAGCAATTTCTAATTTAAATGACTGGAGGTCTGAGAATATGATATTTCAGAGAACAATGGAACTGGGTTTGTTCCCAAGAATTACCTACCCAGAAAAACTGAATATAATCCTTCTAAGAAAAAAATAGGCATTCAATGAAACAGGGAATTTCAAGCTGAAGAAAAGGCCAGAGTTGAATGGAAAACTTGATTTTCAAATCCTGGACTCTGGAGAAGCATAAGAATTCTATTAGGAAAATAATATCATAAGGTACTTACTAAAGTTTATCTGATTACATTCCTACATGGGGAGGATGATACTTGAAACTCATTAGGACTTTCTCATTATTATGGCAGTTAAAAATAGTATATAGACATAGGACAAGGATGTGAGTTGAATATGAAAGGATTATATCTTTAAAAAAAATGATAAAATTAAGGGGTGAGAGAGAAATGTACTGGGAAAAAGGAAAAGGAAGAAGTGGAATGATGCAAACTATCTGCCATAAAAGAAAAAAGTCAAGAAAAACTTTTACAGTGGAGTAGAAGAGGAGGAAAAGAAGGTGAGGGAGTGAACCTTACAAGAATTGGCTAAAATAGGCAATAACATACATATTCAATAGGTGTAGAGAAACCTATCTTAGCCTGCAGGAAAAGAGGATGGAAATGGGATGTGGGAGGAGGGGAATGTGATAACAGGAGGGAAGTATCATAGCAAAACACTTTTGAAGAGGGAAAGGGTGAAAGGAGAAAGAGAATAAATGAGGGAAATACAATTAGCAATAGTAATTATTTTTTAAAAATCAAAGCAAGTTTCTCTGATGAAATAATATTTTTTTCAGAAAAATGATGTGGACTTCTGATGAAAAATCCTATCCATACCCTCATTAAGCCTGAATATAGATCGAAGCATTCTCTATTTCTCTCTCTATCTCCCTCTTTATATTTAACTTAATTTTTCTATAGAGTTTTTACTTCCATTAAGATGAGAGGTCTATGTTTTCTTTCATATATTGACTTTTATGGAAATGTTGTGCAAAACCTCATATATGGTGTCTTAATTGTGGGTGAAGATAAAGGAGAGAACCTAGAATTCAAAAATATATTTTTTTAAAAATCTAAAAAAATTTGTTTTGAAGGTAACTGGAGAAAATAGTAAAAAAAATATTTTAAATGAAAAAAAAAAGAGTAGTGGCTAGTTTATGGACACTTTATTTTTTACAATAGAATCCTTGAAAAATGTAAATACAAAAAGAAAGGTTTGAGCACAATGGAACCAAGACAAGTTCAGAAACATTTATTAACCACCTATTATGTACCTGAAACTGTGTTAGGGATTGAAAGAAAATGGAAAACTAAAATTATAGTCATAAAGTTTTGGGGAGATAGCATTTGTTGTATTATTATAAAACTTCATTGTTCAGACATAATCTATTAAGGATTCATATTTACTACTTTCAAAAATAATCCACAAGGTCCATGAGTATTTTGACTCTTTGTATGTTCCCTGAGATTCTATCCTATCACTTGCTTTATGGTTCCAAGGAGACTACACTAATAGCTGAATTTTGCATTCTATCTGTTCCTGCCTGAGTGCTTTTGTAAGTCTTTTCCTTGGAGGATTTTGAGAAGTTGATGGAACAGATTGGTAAATTTCAAAATCCCTGGATTTCCTCCACAAATAGAACAAATTTGTGCCTCAAAGTAAATATAGAGTTGGTGAAAAATCAAGAAGACTTGGGGCAGAACTAGGATTTTCCAGGTACAACCAAATGATATGTCAATATAGACCCTGGGCTGAGATTAACCTATGCAATGTGCAAACACCTCTGTGTCTTAGGTGCAAACACAAGTGGCTATCTCCTAAGAGTCTCAGCAGGAAAAACAGAGATTTTCACCTCCAGAACTGTGTGAGAAATATGAGAAGACTAAGTGAACTTCTGCTGATTGGAAATGACAGAACTACCCTAATTAAAGCTGGGGCAGGACCAGGGTGGGGGTGGGGGGTGGGAGGTGGGCAAGAAGGAACCAGCACACAGGTAGCTGCTTGCTGCTGGCACTTGTAAGAGGGTGGAGCTCTTAGTTTGGCATCAGAGGGAAGAGCTGAAGGGAAACTTGAGATACCAACCCCCTATGCCACAATTAGAGGTACTTACACTAATATCTCTTATTAAAAAAAAAATGAACAGGTAATGAAGACAGGACTTTACCATTAAAAGAAATTATGGGAACAGGGAAGACCAGAGCTCATCTTCAGAGGAGCACACTTTAGTAGAAAAATCTTTTACTCCAAAGAGCAACATGAAATGAGTCCCCACCCAAAGAGACATTATAGAGGAATTCAAAAAAAAATTTTTAAATCAAATGAAAGACATTGAAGAAAAAACTAACAATAAATAAATAAATACCATACAAGAAAAAAATATGAAAAAAATCAACTAGAAAAGGAGATATTGAGTCACAAAGATGAAAATAATTCTTTGAAAATTAGAATCTGGCCAGGGAAATCCAGCAAAGCTGTGAGAAATGAAGAATAATAAAACAAATTATAAAGAATGAGAAAATAAAACATTAAACATTACAAGAAAAAAGACAGATCTGGAGAACAGATCAAGAAGAAAAAAAATAAGAATAATTGGACTGCCAGAGAGTTGTGACTAAAAAGAGAACCTTGACACAATAATGCAAAAAATAATCCAAGAAAATTATCCTGGAGTGATAGAACATGAGGAGAAAGTAGAAATAGAAAAAAAAAAATCCACTGATCACCACCTGAAAGAGATTCTTTGTGGAAAACACAGAAGAATAAGTATTGACAAATTTAGAAAACCCTCAGATGAAAGAGGAAAATTTTCAAGAAACAAGAAAAAAAAATAATTCAAATGTAAAGAAGCTACAATTAGAATTGTACAAGACTTATGAGACAATAAAAGACCACAGGTCCTAGAAATATATCTACCAACAATTAGAAGAACTAGGCCTGTGGCCAAAAATATCATATACAGCAAAATCATCTATAATTTAGAATGACAAATAATGGACATTCAATGAACTTGCAGGTTTTCAGAAATTTCTATCAATAAAATCCAAACTTAAAAGAAAATTTAACATACAAGAGCCAATATCAAAGATCAATTTTAAGGAACTCATGAACAAATTGTTTAAATAAGGACAAATTGTTTATTTTTTTAACATGGGAAATGTATATGTTTACAATTCACATTAACAATAGGGTACCTTGAAAGAAAGTGTTAAGATAAAAAATAGTAATCATGTTATACAAATGAGCTGCAGAGGAAGAATAGACACAGAGGCTTGGGGGGGGGGGGTAAGGGGAAGGCTTGTAGTTCTGAAAATCTATTCACACCAGAAATGGGTTCATTAAGAAACTATCTATCTATCTATCTATAGATAGATAGATAGATAGATAGATAGATAGATAGACATAGATAAATAAATAGATCATGAAAACTCTTGCATCCTCCAAAAATCTATAAAGAAATAAGAGAGGAGGGATGGGAGGAAGGGGAAGCAAGGAGTGAGGAAAGAAGACAAGGAAGGGATCTTTGGGGTAGGAGGGAGGTTAATTAACAGCAAGTCAAGTTATGGAGCAGAATTTAATTAAAGAGTAAGCAGTGTTACGAAAGACATATGGGTATATGTGAGGTGTATGTGTGTGAGAGTATATGTATATGTAGGTATATGTAAATATGTCTTTTCTTAAGTTGCTTGGGGGCAGGGGGGAATTGAAAGGGGGAAGAATAAAGTAAATAAAGTGCACAGGAGAAAAAACAAAGAACAATTTACAAGGAAGTAAAGAAAAATGGACATTCATATATATATATATGTACTTTCTTCTAGTAATTTATATATTTTCTTGATCTTGTAATTTGTTGTTATATATTTTAAATTCTCCCTGGTGTTCTGCTAGGCACATGACAATGAAGAGAAGGGATGAATGAGAGGGAAGACTCAAGTATTGAATCCAAGTTTATGAGCTCAAGGTACAGGAAGTTTATACCCTCAGCAAAAACAGAGGACTTAGATGGGTTATAAAGTTAATAACTTTAAAAAATAAATCTGTTCCCTATACTTCTACTGTGATTTCACTATTGCCTTCTTTTATTTTTGTTTACATGCTTCTCATAAAAAGGTATGCTCCAGGAAAGATGTAATAGTTTATTTTTTGCCTTTCTGTCTCCAATACTCAGTATGATGTTTTCCACATAGTAAATACGTTATCATGATTTGTTGAATTTTTTTAACTGAATTGAACATTTTGTCCTCCCAGAATTAAGATATGTTATTTTGAAATTATTATTGGGGAAGAAGTCACTTAATTTGACAGTTTCAATTGATTTTATGTCTGTTTTCTGGGTACATCTTTGAGGGTTTGTGAGTCAGAACTTACGTTACTGGATGATTTGAAATTTTAAATCTTTAATAGCTCAAAAATTCTCTTTTGAACTTTCTAATTATAATCTTGACTATTCTGACTTGGGCTGCTTCTGGAAAGAAAATTAGAATTTGATGTACCTCTCACATGCCTCATCATTGACCTATATTGAAGCTATTTCAAAACTTATTACATAATATACATTCCTACATCTACATAGTACCTTATATAGCTGCCACAAATCTTCCATCATGATTCCAAGATTCTGTTGCTTGCATTTTTTCCAATTAGTCTTCTATTTTACCAACTGTCCAGCTGATATATTGTTCCTCTTACTATCCACCTTCCTTTCATATATTGTCATTTTTCATTTGAATGTAAACTCCTTGAAGACAGTGATTGTTTGGTTAGTTGTATTTGTATCTGTAGTTATTTAGCATACTGCCTGCTACAGAGTAAGTGCTTAATACATATTTTATCTATATTCCTTAATGAATAGCAATATTTACATTAGGTTTTTCAGTATCCTTAATCTATCTGGGTATATCTGAAAATATTAGAGATCTAGATTTCTCCCTAACAGGAATTTCACACCCTGTTGTTTTTTATATTTTGTATGTATTTTTAAAATTCAAAAAAGCATCTGGCTACAATGGAGAAAGTATCTCACTTAAATTACTTGCACTATCTTGTAAAATTCTTTCATTATCCATTGATGAGGGTGTTGGCTACAGTCCATCCAAGAAAAAAGAGAAAGCCTCTCCTTTAGTTAAATAGTAGAAATTTCATTAAGACAGAAAGTAACATCATCAAAGGTTGAAATTTGCTATATAACTGGGTATGAATAGGCTCCAGCATCTTATGTAGCAAAGAATTGCAGAAAACAAGAGGTTTGCATGCATGGTGTAGGGTTTAAAGTATTGCATCACTAGAAAATAAGATGGGTCAGTTATGTACAAAATAAAAAGTGTCACCAGTGGATAGCCTATGGTTACCATTTACCAATTAGGAATCACAAGATAACTACAGGATGGCACCCAATATGTTATATAAAGCTGTTAATATTCACAGGAAGAGAAAGGAGTAAGAAGAAAGAGAATAAAATATTGATTAACCATTTCTTATGTACTAGGCAGTATATTACATGCTTTACAAATTATCTCATTGCATCTACTTCCTTTCTTCTCAGTCTTCACCATTTTCATTTTTCCTTATGATGTCAGCTTAAAGATCTCTCCTCCATAGTTTACAATATTTTCAAAATGGACAAATTATTTTTTGGTCATATTTCTTCTTGACTCTTGGACACATTTGACAATGTAATTCACCCTCTCCTATTTCTTCTTACTTGTCTGACCACTAATTACCAAGATTTGTTGATGCCTATCGTCTCTATTACACTTGAAAAATGGCAGTTTCTCCATAACTCCCTCAAAGGCTCTCTTCTTCCTCTATTTAAAAATTTGTAACACTTTTGTGTGTTATGGACTTTGCTGGCTCCTTCTTTACTTCTCCATAATAGAATTTCTTTCTTCCTTCAGGATACAACCCAAACTTATATATGAAAGTCTTTTTTTTTTAATATTTCCTGTTTGTTTCCCCCCACAGCTACCTTTTATTGAACTATGCATCAAATTCATTCTGCATATGCTTGTCTCAACAAAAAGAAGTTGCTTATGATTAGGTGTTAGGATTACTAGGTGCTCATTTGGTTGTCTAATTTAGCATAGTACTTAACAATTCTCTAGCTCAGAATTCACACCTTTAATTCACACCTTTGAAAGGGGTTTACACCTTTAGTCTTCCAAAAGGAGTTAACACCTTTAAAGGAGTTACACCTTTGGAATATTCACAAGCCCATTCTCTGGGAGCATAAAAGGAGCCAGAATTCAGGGAGAGGAGGATTCCAGATTCTACCTTCACTCTGGCTGGAGGCTCCAGAAGCCTCCCAAGAAATCTGCTCACAGAGAAAAGGATTTACAGAAAAGAGTCTCCTCCCAGAGAAGGATTACAATTGAGAGACAAAAGGACAATTAGGGATTGTTTTTTCTTCATATTTATATTGCAGCTCTCTAATACAATTTCTGCAACACAATAATAGTTTCAAATGTTTGTTGACTGATTGATAATGAAGGTTTTCCAGAGCTTTGCACATATATATATATATATATATATATATATATATATATATATATATATATATATATATATATGTATGTGAACATATATATATGTACATATACATATATGTAATATATATGCAGATAAAATATTTCATTTCTGTAGCAGAGGCTTTACATAGAATGTGGATAGGAGTTACTAGGAATGGAAAGGAACGATATCTAATAATATATAATTACATAATTTCAGATATAGAAAGAACCATAATGGTTATCTAGTACAACAAATAATAGAGGCAACATGGTATAGTAGAAAGAGTCCTTGTTTTGTATTGTAAAGACCTTAACTGAAATCTCTAATCTGTGACTTTGTGGAAATTATATATTTTTTTTTCATTATAGTTTCTTGTTTTGTCATCTGGGCCAGATGATAAAATTTTTTGCTCAATGATCTTACAAGTCTAAGAACATAAGCAGTCTGAGATTATTAAGCCATTTGGAAAATTTGCAATTAAAAATGTTGGCTTTATTTCAGTAATTCTCAAAATAAAAAAAGAAACATACATTAGACAAAAAAAGACATTTTTTTTCAAGATAAAAACTAAAAGTATATCTATACAAATCTTTTTAAATCATGGTAGGAGGAAAATACACATGACAAGTTTATAGATACTATACATGTAATTAAGATCCTTTAATATTGCTTGATTATTTTGGGTAGAATGAATCATAATTTACATCTCATTATTTTTCATAGTAAACAATGACATTAAATTATGAATGAAGACAAAAATATATATTAGGGAAACAAATTTTAAATGATTTCATATACTACTAGCTTAATCCTCAAATTGCTTTACCTGGAGGAGATTTCAAATATATAATTTGAAACCATTTCAGAGAAATGTGTATACAAAGCACCTTTCTCTTTAGAGAACCTAAGCACTTCTTATTCTTACTCTCATATATTCCC
The DNA here is from genome assembly GCF_048593235.1 of Sminthopsis crassicaudata. Classification (NCBI taxonomy): domain Eukaryota; kingdom Metazoa; phylum Chordata; class Mammalia; order Dasyuromorphia; family Dasyuridae; genus Sminthopsis; species Sminthopsis crassicaudata. Next base: position 59,797,790 of record NC_133622.1, on the reverse strand, counting down.
AACATTTTGACCATGAGGCAGAGTCAGATAAGTATTTTAATTCATATTTAACAGATGGAGACATTGAAGGAAGGAGAGGTGAAAGGACCTGTCCTCCAGTAACACTTCATCACCACCAATACTAGGACAAATAGTCAGTTTTCATAGCACCAACATCAAGGTAAACTTTTTCTGTTGAAATACATTATGATTGAAGAGATGAAAAAAAGTATTTTTTGGGGTGGAGCCAAGACGGTGGAAAAGGCATTTCTGAGCTTTCTGAGCTTCTCTCATACCCTAATTACTAATTATTAAAATCAGCCTCAAAAATAGCACTTGAATAGTAAAATTCAGGAAGATTGGAAGTACAACTTACCATCTGAAGATAATCTGGAAGATCTCCAGAAAAGGTTTGTTCTGAGTGGGCAGGAGCAGACTAGTGCAAGCTGGGATAGAACCAGAGGCTTGTATCTGAAGCAGGGTGGGGGGGGAATGGGGGGAGGGTAGAGGGTGATCTCTGTGATTGGAAAATTTACAGGAAGACTGTACCATAGATTGGGCTGTTCTGTTTTGGTGGCAAAGCAGTAGACCAGCAGAAAAATTAAAGCCAAAGGTAAAGGGTACTCTAAAAAATGCCAGAACTTAACAGCATTCTGCAGCAGGGGCTTTCCAGGAGGCAATTATAAATCCACATGGCAGGGGGGCACAAGCCCGGGGCAGCTTCTAATCTGCATAGTGGGGGGGCTTGGCCTGGGGCAATAGAATTTTCACAACACTATTGTGCTCCCCAGGCAGACACACTCTGGTGCCTTGAGAGGTAGAGCAACTATTAATAACCAAAGTGGGCTTTTTTTTTTGGGGGGGGGAGTGACACTTTCACTGCTCAGCCTCTATCCCCAAGGCAGTCGCTAATTCTCACAGCCGGGCTCCTCACAGGGCACTTCTGCAGTTCAGCCTGTGGGATCCAGGCCTGAGTCACTTCTTGTGTGGAGCTTTTCCCAGAATACCCAGCAGCTCGAAGGTCTATGCAGACAATTGGCAGGATAGTTACTGGCCATATTCATATCCCTCCTCTGTAAAGGAAGCTGAACTTCCTTGCCCTGAAGGCTTTTAAAAAATGAGTAAAAAATCAAAAGGACAATGAGTAAAAAAATAAAAAAAGAGCAGGTTTTCAACTCTGAGGAGACTAATAGCAGACAGTCTCCAGACAATACCCCAAAAGGGATGTAACCTGGTCCCTATCATACAAGGCTCTCCTAGAGGAAACTATAAAAAAATCTTAAAAGAGAGCTAGACAAAAAATAGGGAAAGGAAAGAGAAGCTATGCAAGAGAGTAACAACTTCTGAAATATAAATGGAAATGGTAAAGAACTCCCAGGAAGTGCAGGGAAACAGATTTTGTGAATTGGAAAAGGTAAAGAACTCCCATGAAAGTAGGATTTGTTGGAAAAGATAAAGAACTCCCAAGAAAGTGGGATTTGTGAACTGGAAAAAGTAAGTAATGCAATAAAAAAAAATAGTTAAATGGAAAAAAAAAATTCCATAGAGCAAAATAACTCATTTAAAAACTCAATTAGACATATACAAAAAGAAGTTTAAAAAAAGCTAATGAAGAAAATAACTCATTAAAAATCAGAACTAAACAGAAATGAATGATTCATTGAGACATCAAGACTCAGTCAAGCAAAACCTAAAAATGAAAAATTACAAAAAATGTTAAATATCGAAGATGGCGGAGAGGAAACACACGACTCAGTGAACGTCCTCACTCCCTCACAACCAATTAGATAAATTAAGTCTCAAAATTAGCTCAGGACTGATAGATACCACAAGGACTGGAAGCACGACTTACCAGCTGAAGAGAATCTGGAGTTTCAACAGGAAAGGTCAGTTCTCAGGGGAGGAATAAGAAAGACCAGCACAGACGGTGGGGTAGGGGCACACTGCGCCCATTGCGCTGGGAAGGGCTCTGGGATCAGAGAAGCCACTGAGGTAAAGGAATCTGGCACAGGCTGTTAGCTCTTCTCTGCTAATTATTTAGCAGTTCAGAAGAGAAAGCCAAAATATTTTAAAACTCAGATTAAATTTTCCCCGGACCCTGGGGGTGACTCGGCACCAGGGGGTGTGGCCTCAGCTACCTCCTGAGAATAGTTAAGAGACTGACAAGTGGGTGGATACGGCCCAAGGCAACACACACTGCCTAGCTTAGCTGGAGGGAGTGGAACTCAGCTCCAGGAAGTCCCAGAGAAGCGGAACCTTTGAACTAGGGACCGTGGTTTCTGGCAGACACTTCCAGTTTGAGCACAGGGGCTTCTTACGTCACCTGCTGCAGACACCCACTCCCCACCCGGACACATAGCCTGGGCTTCCTGCAGTCTTCACTATTCTACGCCCTCGAAGCACAGCAGTGCTAATCACCTCTGAGGCACTCCCAGGGAGAGGGTGGGGAACTCTCTCCCAGAGCTCTCTCTTAGCTCAGGCTCAGGAGCCGCTGCATCCATCCCGTCTGGGAGGAAGCTGGTAAAGAAGTAAATAATTTCCTACCCCAGAGACAGACCCCAAAAGATTTTTTTTAAGTATGAACAAAAAAGCTAGAAAAACCATAGATTCCTTCTATACAGAGAAAGAGCGGGTGTCCAACCCCGAGGAAGTTGACAGCAGAGAATCAGATAACAACCTAAAGGGGAACGATTCCTGCCCCCCATCACATAACTCTCTCCTAGAAGAAGCTCTTAAGAAATTGAGGGAGATCGAAGAAAAATGGGGCAAGGAAAGGGAAGTTATGATAGAGAATAATAATGTCCTGAAATTGGAGTTGGAAAAAATAAAGAATTCACAGGAGATGCAGGGAAACAAAATTAGTGAATTAGAAAAGGTTAAAAAAACACAGGAAAGTAGGATTTCTGAATTGGAAAAGATAAAAAAGTCTCAAGAAAATAGAATTTCTGAATTGGAAAAAGAAAATAATTCTCAAAAAAAAAAAATTAGGGAAATGGAAAAAAACTCAATAGAGCAAAATAATTCATTTAAAAACGAAATTGGACATTTACAAAAAGAACTAAAAACTGTGAAAGAAGAAAATAACTCCTTAAAAGTCAGGATGGAACAAATAGAAATGAATGATTCACAGAGAACCCAAGAATCAGTCAAACAAAACAAAAAAAATGAGAAGCTGGAGAACAACGTCAAATACTTACTGGGAAAATCTATAGACCTGGAAAATAGATCTAGGAGAGATAATCTGCGGATTATTGGACTTCCCGAAAACTATGACCAAAAAAAGAGCCTAGATTCTATTTTACAGGAAATTATCAAAGAGAACTGTCCAGAGATAATAGAAACAGAAGGGAAAGTAGATGTGGAAAGAATTCATCGAACTCCTTCTGAAATAGACCCTAAAAAAAGAACACCACGGAATATTGTGGCTAAGCTGCAGAATTACCACACAAAGGAGAAAATCCTGCAAGCAGCTAGAAAAAAACAATTTAAATACCAAGGTGCCACAATAAGGGTCACCCAAGATCTGGCTGCCTCCACATTAAAAGATAGAAGGGCCTGGAACCTGATATTCCGAAAGGCAAAAGATCAAGGACTGCAACCAAGAATGAACTACCCAGCTAAGTTTAGCATCTTTTTCCATGGAAGAAGATGGTCATTCAATGAAACAGAGGAATTCTATATGTTTCTAAGAAAAAAACCAGACTTAAACAAAAAATTTGATCTACATCCACAAGACTGAAGAGAAACAGAAAAAGGTACACAGAACCCTTGAGAACTGTAACTTTGTTGTGGGTATATAAAAAATACTCAAGGATAATTTGATTTTACTGATATAAAAGAAAAAAAGGGGGGTGTGGTAAAGGGAAGGAGGTCGGTTCAGAAAAAGGGGAAGGAGTGATAAAAAGAGGGAAACTACATCCCAGGAAGAGACATAGAAAATACACCATATCTGAGGGAACTTAGTGAGGGGGAGAATCATTGTGTGAATCTTACTCTCATCAGAAGAGGCTCAAAGAGTAAATAATTAACATATTTGTTTTTCAGAGAATTTTCTCTCACCTCATTAAAAGGGGGGAGAGGAAAAGGGGAAAGGAAAAGGAGAATAAGTGAAGGGACTTGGAGGGAGGGGGGAGGGATCCTAAAAAAAAAAAAAAAAAAAAAAAAAAGAGGGAGGGTTGCGCGTCACAAGGGGGGTCTGTAAATTAAATATCGGGGAGGGGGATCAGGGGGGTCAAGGGAAAAAAGTATAATCTGGGGATAATACGATGGCAGGAAATGCAGAATTAGTAATTTTAACTGTAAATGTAAATGGGATGAACGATCCCATCAAACGGAGACGGATAGCAGATTGGATCAAAAAGCAGAACCCTACAATATGTTGACTACAGGAAACACACTTAAAGCAGGGAGATACATACAGAGTAAAGGTAAAAGGTTGGAACAGAGCTTATTATGCTTCAGGTAAAGCCAAAAAAGCAGGGGTAGCTATCCTTATCTCAGATCAAGCAAAAGCAGAAGTAGATCTCGTTAAAAAAGATAAGGAAGGAAACTATATCCTGCTGAAAGGTAGCATAAATAATGAAGCCATATCAATACTAAACATATATGCACCAAGTGGTATAGCATCTAACTTTCTAAAGGAAAAGTTAAGAGAACTGCAAGAAGAAATAGACAGTAAAAGTATAATAGTGGGAGATCTCAACCTTGCACTCTCAGATTTAGACAAATCAAACCACAAAACAAACAAGAAAGAAATTAAAAAAGTAAATAGAACATTAGAAAAACTAGGTATGATAGACCTTTGGAGAAAACTGAATGGCAATAGGAAGGAATATACTTTCTTCTCAGCAGTTCATGGATCCTATACAAAAATTGACCATATATTAGGACATAAAGATCTCAAAATTAAATGTAGGAAGGCAGAAATAATAAATGCCTTCTTCTCAGATCACAATGCAATAAAAGCTACATTCAGTAAAAAGTTAGGGGTAAATAGACCAAAAAGTAATTGGAAACTGAATAATCTCATCTTAAAGAATGACTGGGTGAAAGAGCAAATTATAGAAACAATTAACAATTTCACCCAAGATAATGATAATGATGAGACATCATATCAAAATCTTTGGGATGCAGCTAAAGCAGTAATAAGGGGAAATTTTATATCTTTAGAGGCTTATTTGAAGAAAATTGAGAAAGAGAAGATTAACGAATTGGGCTTACAACTTAAAAGGCTAGAAAAAGACCAAATTATAAACCCCCAACCAAAAATTAAACTCGAAATACAAAAATTAAAAGGAGAAATCAATAAAATTGAAAGTAAAAAAACTATTGAATTAATAAATAAAACCAAGAGTTGGTTTTATGAAAAAGCCAATAAAATAGATAAACCTTTGGTAAATTTGATCAAAAAAAAGAAAGAGGAAAATCAAATTGATAGTCTTACAAATGAAAAGGGGGATCTTTCCACCAATGAAGAGGAAATTAGAGAAATAATAAGGAGTTACTTTGCCCAACTTTATGCCAATAAATTTGATAACTTAAGTGAAATGGATGACTTTCTCCAAAAATATAGGCTCCCTAGATTAACAGAGGAGGAGATAAATTGCTTAAATAGTCCCATTTCAGAAAAAGAAATAGAACAAGCTATTAATCAACTCCCCAGGAAAAAATCCCCAGGGCCAGATGGATTCACATGTGAATTCTACCAAACATTTAAAGAACAATTAGCCCCAATGTTATATAAATTATTTGAAAAAATAGGGGATGAAGGAGTCCTACCAAACTCCTTTTATGACACAGACATGGTACTGATACCTAAACCTGGTAGATCGAAAACTGAGAAAGAAAATTATAGACCAATCTCCTTAATGAATATTGATGCTAAGATATTAGCAAAAAGACTTCAGAAAATCATCTCCAAGATAATACACTATGATCAAGTAGGATTTATTCCAGGAATGCAGGGCTGGTTTAATATTAGGAAAACTATTAATATAATTGACCATATTAATAATCAAATTAATAAGAACCATATGATCATCTCAATAGATGCAGAAAAAGCATTTGACAAAATCCAACATCCATTCCTACTAAAAACTCTTGAGAGTATAGGAATAAATGGATTATTCCTTAGAATAATCAGGAGTATATATTTAAGACCGTCAGTAAGCATAATATGCAATAGAAATAAACTGCAACCTTTCCCTGTAAGATCAGGAGTGAAACAAGGTTGCCCACTATCACCATTACTATTCAATATAGTACTAGAAACGCTAGCCTCGGCAATAAGAGCCGAGAAAGAGATTCAAGGAATTAGAGTAGGAAATGAGGAAATCAAACTATCACTTTTTGCAGATGACATGATGGTATACTTAGAGAACCCCAAAGACTCTGCTAAAAAGCTACTAGAAATAATTCAAAATTTCAGCAAAGTGGCAGGATACAAAATAAATCCACATAAATCCTCGGCATTTTTATATATCACTAACAAAATGCAACAGCAAGAGATACAAAGAGAAATTCCATTCCAAACAAATGTTGAGAGTATAAAATATTTGGGAATCCATCTACCAAAGAAAAGTCAGGAATTATATGAGAAAAATTACAAAACACTTGCCACAAAAATAAAATCAGATTTAAATAATTGGAAAGACATTCAGTGCTCTTGGATAGGCCGAGCGAATATAATAAAGATGACAATACTCCCCAAACTAATCTATTTATTTAGTGCTATACCAATCAGACTCCCAAGAAACTATTTTAATGACCTAGAAAAAATAACAACAAAATTCATATGGAAGAATAAAAGGTCAAGAATTGCAAGGGAACTAATGAAAAAAAACTCAGAGGAAGGTGGTCTAAGTGTACCTGATCTAAAGCTATATTATATAGCAGCAGTCACCAAAACCATTTGGTATTGGCTACAAAATAGACCGGTAGATCAGTGGAACAGATTAGATACAAAGGACAAAAAAGGGTACATCTATAGCAATCTAATCTTTGACAAACCCAAAGATTCCAACATTAGGGATAAAAATTCATTATTCGGAAAAAACTGTTGGGAAAACTGGAAATTAGTATGGCAGAAATTAGATATGGATCCACACTTAACACCATATACCAAGATAAGATCAAAATGGGTCCATGATTTAGGCATAAAGAGGGAGATAATAAATAGATTGGAGGAACAGAGGATAATCTACCTCTCAGACTTGTGGAGGAGGAAGGAATTTATGACCAGAGGAGAACTAGAGATCATTATTGATCACAAAATAGAAGATTTTGATTACATCAAACTAAAAAGTTTCTGTACAAATAATACTAATGCAAACAAGATTAGAAGGGAAGTAACAAATTGGGAAAATATTTTTAAAAACAAAGGTTCTGACAAAGGTCTCATTTCCAAAATATATAGAGAACTGACCCAAATTTATAAGAAACCGAACCATTCTCCAATTGATAAATGGTCAAAGGATATGAACAGACAATTCTCAGAGGAAGAAATTGAAACTATATCCACTCACATGAAAGAGTGTTCCAAATCACTACTGATCAGAGAAATGCAAATTAAGACCACTCTGAGATACCACTACACACCTGTCAGATTGGCTAAGATGACAGGAACAAATAATGACAAATGTTGGAGGGGATGTGGGGAAATTGGGACACTAATACATTGCTGGTGGAGTTGTGAAAGAATCCAGCCATTGTGGAGAGCAATCTGGAATTATGCCCAAAAAGTTATCAAACTGTGCATACCCTTTGACCCAGCAGCGCTACTACTGGGATTATATCCCAAAGAAATACTAAAGAGCGGAAAGAGACATATATGTGCCAAAATGTTTGTGGCAGCTCTTTTTGTTGTAGCTAGAAACTGGAGGATGAATGGATGTCCATCAGTTGGAGAATGGTTGGGTAAATTGTGGTATATGAACGTCATGGAATATTATTGCTCGGTAAGAAATGACCAGCAGGAGGAATATAGAGAGGCCTGGAGAGACTTAAATCAACTGATGCTGAGTGAAATGAGCAGAACCAGAAGATCACTGTACACTTCAACAACAATGCTGTATGAGGATGTATTCTGATGGAAGTGGAAATCTTCAACATAAAGAAGATCCAACTCACCTCCAGTTGATCAATGTTGGACAGAGGTAGCTGCACCCAGAGAAGAAACACTGGGAGGGGAATGAAAATTGTTAGCACTAATATCTGTCTGCCCAGGTTGCATGTACCTTCGGAATCTAATGTTTATTGTGCAACAAGAAAGTGATATTCGCACACATGTATTGTACCTAGACTATATTGTAACACATGTAAAATGTATGGTATTGCCTGTCGTCGGGGGGAGGGAAAAGAGGGAGGGGGGGTAAATTGGAAAAATGAATACAAGGGATAATATTATAAAATATATATATATATATATAATAAAAAAAAAAATGTTAAATATCTACTTTGAAAAACAACAGACCTGGAAAATAGATCTAAAAGAGACAATCTGAGGATTATTGGACTTCCCAAAAATTATGATAAAAAAAGAGCCTAGATAGTATTTTATAGGAAATCATCAAAAAGAACTTCCCAGATGTAATAGAATCAGAAGGTAAAATAGGCATTGAAAGAACTCATCAAACACCTTCTGAAAAAGACCCTAAAATAAAAACTACAAGGAATATTGTGGCTAAATTTTAGAACTATCAGACGAAGGAAAAATTATTATAAGCAGCCAGAGAAAAACAATTCAAATACTGAGGTGCTACACTAAGGATCACTCAAGATTTAGCTGCTTCCACATTAAAAGATCAAAGGGACTGGAATCTGATATTTCAAAAGGCAAAAAAAAATTTGGAATGCAGCCAGAATAAAATACCCAGTTAAGCTGAGCATTTTCTTCCATGGAAGAATATGGACATTTAATGAAACAGATGAATTCTATTTGTTTCTAAGGAAAAAAAAAAAAAAAAACAGAACTAAACAATAAATTTTATTTCCAAACATAGAACTCAAGAGAAGCAGAAAAAGGCAAAAAGAACTCTTCAGAACTGTATTTTTGTTGTGGATATACAAAGAGTATAATTTGATTTTACTGATATAACACAAAAAAGGAGAGTAGAAATGAAAAGGGGATAATATCAGAAAAAGGGAAAAGGGGAAATTTAAAAAAAAAAAGGAAACTACATTCCATGAAAAGGCAAAGGAAATCTATCATATCTGAAGGAATTTAGAGAGGGGGAGGAACATTGTGTGAATATTAATCTCATCAGAGTTGGCTCAAAGAGAAAATAATTGACATATTTGGTTTACAGAGAAACTTCTTTCACCTCATTAAAAAATGGGAGAGGAAAAGAGTAATAAGGGAAAGGTATGAGAAAGGGGAAGGGATTCAAAGGTGTGGGAGGGATCCTAAAGAGGGAGAGCCGTGTGATGCAAGTGGTTCCCATAAATTTAATACTGGGAAAGGGGGTAAGAGAAGGCAAGAAAAAGAAAAGCATAATCTGGGATTAACAAGAGGGCGGGAAATACAGAATTAGTAATTTTAAATGTAAATGGGAATGGGATGAACTCTCCCATTAAGTGGAGGTGGACAGTACACTGGATCAAAAGTCAGAACCCTACAAGTTGTTTATAAGAAACAAATTTAAAGCAGGGAGATACATAGTGAGTAAAGGAAAAAGGCTGGAGCAGAATCTATTATCAAGTGAAGTCAAAAAAGCAGGGGTAGCCATCCTTATCTCAGATCAAGCAAAAGCAAAAGTTGATCTAATTTAAAGAGATAAGGCAGGAAACTATATCTTGCTAAAGGGTAGCCTAGACAATGAAGCCATATCAATATTAAACATATGTGTACCAAATGGTATAACATCTAACTTCCTAAAGGAGAAGTTAAGAAAGTTGCAAGAAGAAATAGACAGCAAATCTATAATAGTGGGAGATCTCAACCTTGCACTCTAAGAATTAGATAAATCAAACCACAAAACAAATAAGAAAGAAATTAAAGAGGTAAATAGAATATTAGAAAAATTAGGTATGATAGATCTTTGGAGAAAACAGAAAGGAATATACTTTCTTCTCAGCAGTTCATGGAACCTATACAAAAGTTGACCATATATTAGGACATAAAGACCTCAAAATTAAATGCAGGAAGGCAGAAATAGTAAATGCTTTCTTTTCAGAACACAATGCAATAAAAAACTACATTCAACAAAAAAGTAGGGGTAAATAGATCAAAAAGTAATTGGAAATTACATAATATCATCTTACAGAATGATTGGGTGAAACTGCAAATTACAGAGACAATTAATAATTTCACTTGAGATAATGACAATGATGAGAGATCATACCAAAATTTGTGGGATGCAGCCAAAGCAGTAATAAGGGGAAATTTTATATCTTTAGAGGCTTACTTGAGTACAATAGAGAAAGAGAAGATCAATGAATTGGGCTTGCAACTTAAAAAAGCTAGAAAAAGACCAAATTAAAACCCCCAATCAAATACTAAACTTGAAAATTGAAAATTAAAAGGAGAAATAGATAATATTGAAAGTAAAAAAAAAAAAACTATTGAATTAATAAATAAAACTACTAGTTGGTTTTATGAAAAAGCCAATAAAATTGATAAACCTTTGATAAATCTGATCAGAAAAAGGAAAGAGGAAAATCAAATTGGTAGTTTCAAAAATGAATAGGGGGATCTTTCCACCAATAAAGACAAAATTATAGAAGTAATAATGAATTATTTTGCCCAACTTATGCCAATAAATTTGATAAACTAAGTGAAATGTATGAATACCTCCAAAAATATAGGCTTCCCAGATTAACAGAGGAGGAAGTAAGTTGCTTAAATAGACCCATTTCAGAAAAAAAGAAATAGAACAAGCTATTAATCAACTCCCTAAGAAAAAAATCCCCAGAACAAGATGGATTTACATGTAAATTCTACTAAACATTTAAAGAACAATTATCCCCAATGCTATATAAATTATTTTCAAAACTAGGGAATGCAGGAATCCTACCAAGGTTTTCCACTATCACCATTACTATTCAATATTGTATTAGAAATGCTAGCTGTGGCAATAAGAGTCAAGAAAGAGATAAAAGGAATTAGAGTAGGTAATGAGGAAACCAAATTATTACTCTTTGCTGATGATATGATGGTATACTTAGAGAATCTTTGATGAGACCTGTGGCAGCTTGCCTCCCTCCTTCACTTCTCCTTCTAAAGACCAAGGACTTTGACCACTTCTGACTCTGACTGATCCTGAGGCCCTCCAGAATACTAGCCCTGACATTATTGATCCATTTTGCTATCTGCTTCCATTTTATGGAAGAATTAATCCAATTCACAAATGCATCTGTATATTTTCCTCCATCCTATTTTTCCTCAGGTTTGTCCTCTCTTTCTTTCCACTCATTCTAATCATCAGTGTTCTGCTTATCTATCACTTCTTCTTGTCAGCCCTACCTTCTGTTATTCTGTACAACCTTTTTAGTTTATCTCCTATCCTCTTACTTTCCTGTCAGGTAAGATAGATTTCTGTATTTAACTGATTGTCTAAATTATTCTTTGAACCAATACTGATAAGTGTAAGGTTCAAGTGGTGCTCATTGTCCATTTTTGTATCTTCCCCTCCACTGCCTTTGGTCTTTTGTACCTCTTCATGTGAATTAATTTATACCATTCTTTCTCTTAATTTCTTTTATATCCATATAGTCCTCTTTTTCATCCCTTATTATGTCATTCACTCAAATCCACTTCATAACTGTTCTATAGATAGATAGACAGACAGATAGATAGATAATACATATATAATGTGTGTATGTGTAAAATGTGTAATTCTTTCTTAAAATGTATTTTATGATTGCTATTTATTTACAAAATGTATGCATGGGTAATTTTTCAACATTGACCCTTGAAAAACCTTCTGTTGCAAATATTCCTGTCCTTCCCCCCACCCCTTCCCCCAGATGGCAAGTAGTCCAATACATGTTAAATATGTTGAAATATATGTTAAAACATATATATATATATATATGTATATATATCTGTGTGTGTATGTGTGTGTGTATACACGTGCGCACACACATATTTATACAGTTATCTTCCTGCACAAGAAAAATCAGATTAAAAATGAAAAAAAAAAAACCTGAGAAAGAAAATAAAATAATATCTAATGTCCGAGCTAGCTTTCTGGAGGATCTCTGGACAGGCCTTGGTCTTTAGGTGGAGAAGTGATGAAGGCAGGAGAGCCACAACAAGGCTGAGCAAAGATTGAATCTGGAGTTTGGAATTTGAAGTCTTCTTCTGTATGTTCTCTGTATCTGTGTCTAAGACTCTTTTGTGTTTCCTCTGCATTTGAGATTCCAGTTCCTAGTTCTCTCAGTCCTTAAATACTTCAGAATTATTATATCATTACAGCAACTGAGCATGTGCCAACTGTAGAACAGTACATCACCATATCACACTAAGTATATGCCAACTAGATTAATTACATCACTATATCACATTAAGTATATGTTCAACTAGAGAATTATTATTCCATCTATCATACTGAGTAGGTGCTTAACTATAAGCATCCTGCTGTTCTTGATTCAACTATACCTTTCCAGAGTTCAGTCCCTCTACAAAAATACAAGCAAACAACAACATAAAAAGTGAAAATGCTCTGCTGTGGTCCACATTCAGTTCCCACAATCTTCTCTCAAGATGTAGTCCTCTTTCTTCATTACTGAGCAATTGGAACTGGTTTGAATCATTTCATTGTTGAAGAGAGCCATTGTATAGTCTTGTTGCTGATGTGTACAATGATCTCCTGGTTCTGCTCATTTCACTTAGCATCCATTCATATAAGTCTCCCCAGGGCTCTCTGAAATCATCCTGCTTGTCATTTCTTAGTGAACAATAATATTCCATAACATTTATATACCATAGATTATTTAGCCATTTTCCAACTGATTGGCATCCACTCAGTTTTCAATTTCTTGCCACTACAAAAGGGGCTGCCACAAACATTTTCACATATATGGGTCCCTTTCACTCCTTTAAGACTTCTTTGGGATATAAACACAATAGTAATGCTATTGGGTCAAAGGTTATGCACAGTTTGATAACTTTTGGAGCATAGTTCCAAATTGCTCTCCAAAATGGTTGGGTCCTTTCACAATTCCACCAACAATGCATCAGTGTCCCAGTTTTCCCACATGCCCTTCAACATTCATCATTATCTTTTCCTGTCATCTTAGCCAATCTGAAAGGTGTTTCCTGGTATCTCAGAGTTGTCTTAATTTGTATTTCTCTGATCAATAGTGATTTGGAGCACCTTTCATGTGACTACAAATAGTTTTAATTTCTTTATCTGAAAATTGTCTGTTCATATCCTTTGACCATTTATCAATTGGAGAACGGCTTGAACTATTATAAATTAGAATCAGTTCTCTATGTATTTTGGAAATGAGGCCTTTATTGGAACCTTTGACTGTAAAAATGTTTTCCTAGTATATTACTTCCCTTCAAATCTTGTCTGCATTAGTTTTGTTTGTACAAAACCTTTTTATTTTAATATAATCAAAATGATCTATTTTGTGATCAATAATGATCTCTAATTCTTCTTTGGTCACAAATTCCTTCCTCCTACACAGATCTGAGAAGTAAACTATTCTATGTTCTTCTAATTTGTTTATAATATTCTCCTTTATGTCTAGATCATGAGCCCATTTAAATCTTATCTTGGTATACAATGTTATGTGTAGGTCAATTCCTAGTTTCTACCATACTAGTTTTAAATTTTCCCAGAAGTTTTTGTCAAATAGTGAATTCTTATCCCAAAAGCTAGGATTTTTAGGTTTGTCAAACATTGACTATTTTTTCTTGTGAACCTAACCTATTCCACTGATCAGTTTTTCTATTTCTTAGGCAGTACCAAATGGTTTTGATGACTGTTGCTTTATAATACAGTTTTAGATCTAGTATATCTAAAGCACCCTGATTTGATTTTCTTTTCATTAATTCCCTTGAAATGCTTGACCATTTGTTCTTCCAGATGAATTTTGTTGTTATTTTTCGTAGGTCAGTAAAGTAGTCTCTTGGGAGTTTGATTGGCATAGTACTAAATAATTACATTAGTTTAGTAGTATTGCATCTTTATTATATTTGCTCAACCTATCCAAAAGCACTTGATATTTTTCCACTTGGTTAGATTTGACTTTATTTGTGCAGAAAGTGTTTTGTAGTTATGCTTTTATAGTTCCTGACTTTCCCTTGGTAGATAGATTCCCAAGTATTTTGTACTATCGACACTTATTTTAAATGGGATTTCTCTTTGTATCTCTTGCTATTAGATTTTGTTGCTGATGTATAAAAATGGTGATGATTTATGTAGATTTTTTTGTATCCTGCAACTTTTCTAAAGTTGTGGATTACTTCTAAAGAAGTTTTCTAATAGTTTTTAGTTGATTTTCTAGGATTCTCTAAGTATAACATTATATCATCTGCAAAGAGTGATAATTTGGTTTCCTCATTACATACTCTAATTCCCTTAATCACTTTTTCTTCTCTTGTTGCTGATGATAGCATTTCTAATACAATGTTGAATAGTAATGGCGATAGTGGACAATCTTATTAGGAACGGTTCTAGTTTGTCCCCATTACATATTATGCTTCCTAATGCTTTTAAATAGATGCTACTGACTATTTTAAGGAAAAGTCCATTTATTTACAAAATCTCTAGTGTTTTGTTTTGTTTTTTTATAGGAAGGATGTTAGATTTTCTCAAATTCTTTTTTTCTGCATCTATTGAGATGATCATATGGTTTTTGTTAATTTGGTTACTGATATAATCAATTATGTTGATAGTTTTCCTAATATTGAAACAGCCCTGCATTCCTGGTATAAATCCTACCTGTTTGTGGTGGATTATCCTGGGGATGATTTTCTGTAATCTCTTTGCTAATATTTTATTTAAGATTTTTGCATCAATATTCATTAGGGAGATAGACCTACAATTTTCTTTCTCTATTTTTGTCCTACCTGCTTTAGGTATTAGTATCATGTCTGTGTCATAAAAGGAATTAGGTAGGAGTCCTTCATTCCTATTTTTTCAAATAGTTGATATAGTATTGTAGTTAATTGTTCTTTAAATGTTTGGTAGAATTCACATGTAAATCTATCTGGTCCTTGGAATTTTTTTTTCCTTAGGGAGTTGATTAATAGCTAGTTCTATTTCTTTTTTAAAAATAGGACTATTTATGTAATTTATTTCCTCTTCTGTTAATCTGGGCAATCTATATTTTTGTGTATACTCCTCCATTTTGCTTAGGTTATCAAATTCATTGGCATAAAGTTGTGCAAAGTAATTCCTAATTGTTGCTATAATTTCCTCTTCATTAATAGAAAGTTATCCCTTTTCATTTTTCAGACTAACAATTTGATTTTCCTCTTTCCTTTTTCTAATCAAAATTAACTAAAGGTTTATCTATTTTGTTGGCTTTTTCATAAAACCAACTCAATTTTATTTATTAATTCAATAGTTTTTTCATTACTTTCAATTTTATTAATCTCTTCTTTTCTTTTTAGAATTTAAAATTTGATATTTAATTGAGGGTTTTTAATTTGTTATTTTTTCTAGCTTTTTTAGTTGCAAGCCCATTTCATTGATCTTCTAGTTTTCTATTTTATGCAAGTAAAAATCTAGAGATATAAAATTTCTTCTTAATACTTCTTTGGCTGCATTCCACAAATTTTGATATGTTGTCTCATAATTGTCATTCTCTTGGATGAAATTATGATTGTTTCTATGATTGTTGTTTTAGCCATTAATTCTTTAGGATGAGATTATTTAGTTTCCAATTACTTTTTGGTCTATTTTCCTCTGGCCTTTTACTGAATGTATTTTTTATTGCATTATGATCTGAAAAGAAGGCATTTACTATTTCAGCCTTTCTGCATTTGATTTTGAAGTCTTTATGTCCTAATATATAGTCAATTTTTTGCATAGGTTCTGTGAACTCCCAAGAAGAAAGTATACTCCTTTCTATCCCCATTCAATTTTCTCTAAATATCTATCATATCTAACTTTTCTGGTATTCTATTTACCTCTTTAACTTCTTTCCTATTTATTTTATGGCTTGATGTACCTATTTCTGAGAGAGCAAGGTAGAGATCTCCCACTCTGATACTTTTACCTTCTATTTCTTCTTGCAACTCTCAACTTCTCCTTTAGGAATTTAGATGCTATACTACTTGGTGCATATATGTTTAATATCGATATTGTTTCATTGTCTATGCTATCCTTTAGCAAGACATAGTTTCCTTCCTTATCTCTTTTAATTAGATGAATTTTTGCTTTTCCTTGATTTATAATAAGGATGGCTACCCCTGCTTTTTTTTTTTTTTTTTTTTTTTTACTTCACCTGAACCATAATAGATTTTACTCTAGCCTTTACTTTACTTTTACTTTGTATGTATCACTTTGCTTTAAATGTGTTTCTTGTTAACAACATATTTTAGGATTCTGGCTTTTATTCAGTCTGCTATCAATTTCTGCTTTATGGGAGAGTTCACTCCCATTCACATTTACAGTTAAAACTACTAATTCTATATTTCTTGACATCTTATTAAGCCCAAATTATACTTGTTTTTTTTTTTCCTTTTCCCCTTTCTCCCCTCCCCAGTATTTTTACTATGAGCATTATTTGCCTCAAGCAGTTTTCTCCCCTTTAGAGTTCTTCCCCATTTCTTACAACTTTCCCCTACTATTTCTATTTTCTCTTCTATTTAGCCTACTCTTTCCCTTTTCCCTTTTCCCCTCCCTCTTTTCTATAAGGTAAAAGAAGTTTCTCAGTGAAATAAAATATGAGTAATACTTTTTTCTTTGAGCCAAATCTGATGAGAGTAAAATTCACACAATGTTCATCCTCCTCCTTTCTTTCCCTCATTTATGATAGGATTTCTTTGCCTCTTCTTGAGATACCCTTTCTACATCTAGTTTCTTTTTTATATTATAACAGTAAAATCAAATTATACATGTACTCTCTATATACTCTTACCAGAGATACAGTTCTTCTCAAGAGTACTTTTCTTTTTATCTTGTTATGCTTCTCTTGTGTTCTATATTTGGAGGTCAAAGTTTTTGTTAGCTCTAGTCTTTTCATCAGAAATAAATGGAATTCACTTTTTTCATTGAATGTCCATCTTCTTCCTTAAAAGAAAATGCTCAGTTTAGTGAGGTAATTTATTCTTGGCTGCCTTTTTGGAATATAAGATTCCAGGTCCTTTGAACCTTTAAGATGTAAGCTGCTAAGTCCTGGGTATTCTTAATTGTGGCACCTCAGTATTTGAATTGTTTCTTTTTGGTTGCTTGTAATATTTTTCCTTTGGTCCAATAGTTCTGAAATGTTTTAATTTTAATTTTTAATTTTTTAATGTTTTAATGTTTTAATTTTGTGGTCTCTATCAGGAGGTGTTTGGTGTATTTTTTCAATGACTATTTTCCTTTCTGATTCTATGACATCTACATTTTTTTATTATTTCCATGGTTTTCATGGAGTCCAGTAATCTTTAGATTGTCTCTCTCAAATCTACTTTCTAGGTGAGTTTTTTTCCCCCAATTAGGAATTTTACATTTTTTTTCCTTTTCTTTTTTTTAAATTTGTTTGGTTTTGCTTGACTGATTCTTGTTGTCTCATTGAGTCATTCATTTCCATTTGTTTAATACTGAGTATTTCTGAATTATTTTCTTCATTTACTTTTTTAAAATTCTTTTTGTATTTGTTCAATTGCCCAACTGAATTTTTAAATTAGTTGTTTTGTTCTATGGAATTTTTTTTCCATTTCACAAATTCTGTTTTTTGAGGAGTTATTTTCTTTTTCCATTTTATCAAATCTATATTTGAGTGAGCTATATGCCTTTTCCAAACCTTTAGCAAAGTTTTCATTTCCTTTCCCCATTTTTCTTGTAGCTCTCTTTTAAGATTCTTTTTAATTTCTTGTAGAAGAACCTTGTGTGGTAGGGACCAGTTTATATCACTTTTTGGGGCTTTATCTGGAGAGAATCTGCTTTTAGTCTCCTCAGGGTTTGAAATATGTTCTTCTCTTTCACCATAAAAAAAAACTATCTATAGTTAGAATTCTTTTTGCTTTTCATTCATTTTTTTTTAAAGTTGAGATCTGCTTTTTAGGGCAAGAGGGTTTATCCAAGCTTCCTCGATAGTCCATGGCTTCTTCTACATGCAGCAGCAGTGTTGAGTCCATGTTGACTCACTCCAAGTGCTGGGTGGACATGGGCGGGTCCTGTGGTATTCTGGAATTTTGGAGTTTTTTATTTACCTCTTGTGTTTGTGTTGGATGTTTTATAACTTCTCTGCTGATCTGCTGGCTAACAACCAGGGCAGAGTAGATTCTTTCCCCTAGAGTCCCCATTGTGCAAAATCTGTACCACCCAGTGGAGCCCCCATGCTGGGGTCTGCCCTGTCTGCATTGGTGTCTGGCTCATTCTGCTTGAACTTGCCCTATGCCTAATTACAACATTCCTTTTCTGGCAATCTTTGAATTTAACTTCTGCTGTTAATTTGTTGCACTCACAATATTCATGAATTCTGCCAGTCCAGAACTAATTCAGAGGCTGAATTTGCTAATCAATCTGAGGGTTGTAGGAGAAAGTGAGAAACATGTGTCCTCTTCACCACCTTGGCTCCATACCCCTCAATAATCTCATTCTAAAGAATGAATGCATAAAACAAGAAATCATAGATACAATCAGTAATTTCATCCAAGAGAATGACAATAATGAGATATCATATCAAAACTTGTGAGATGCAGCCACAGTTAATAAATAAAACTGAGTTTATTTTTTGAAAAAAAATCAAGAAAAGTAGATAACCTTTTAGTTAATTTGATTAGAAAAAAAAGAAAGAAGAAAATCAAATTGTTAGTCTCAAAAATGAAAAGGGAAAACTTTTCACCAATGAAGAGGAAATTAGAGCAATGATTAGGGATTATTTTGTGCAACTTTACGTCAATACATTTGATAATCTAAGTGCAATGAAGGGATATTTTCAAAAATATAGATTGCTCAGATTAATAGAAGAGGAAATAAATTACTTAAATAACATTATTATAGAAAAGGTGTTAAGATGTATTGGTCAACTTGCCATCTGGGAGAGGGGGTGGGGGGAAGAAGGGGAAAAATTGGAACAAAAGGCTTGGCAATTGTCGATGCTGTAAATTTACTCATGCATATATCTTGTAAATAAAATGCTATAATTAAAAAAAAAGATAAGAAAAGGTGTTAAAGACCATGCCAGGGGAAAGGGGTAGGTCAATTCTCTGAAAGCTCCATAGCTTGAATCATAACATCTAAAGGAGTTGCAAAGCAGCCTTTACTGACACAAGTGTTGCTCCTGGACTTGGAAAGAAATAAATTGGAGGCAGAGGGAAGAGGGGAGAGGTCAGACTATACAACTACCTCTCAGTAGGAAGGTCAGAGAATAGCAACTGCCTCTCATTTTCCTTGTATCATCATTATCATTATCCTTTCACATGAAGACATCCATTCTACAGGTCTGACTTAGATCTCCAGCAGCCACTGGCAGGTGGCTCCCATATCACAACAAAAAGGAAACAGAACAAGCTATTAATCAGCTCCCTAAGAAAAATATTCATGGCTAGTTGGATCTGCATGTGAAGTCTACAGAACATTTAAAGAACAATTAATTTGAATGCTATGCACACTATTGGAAAAAATAGGGAAAGGAATCCTACCAAAATCTTTATATGACACAGATATGGTGCTGATACCTAAACTAGATAGGCTGAAAACAGAGAAAGAATATTAGAGACCAATTTCCCTAATGAATATTAAGGCAAAAATATTAAATAAAATATTAGCAAAGAGATTAAAGTAATCTCTATGATAACACATTCTGAAAAAGTAGGAATTATAATAGGAATGCAAGCATGGTTCACTTTCAGAAAAAAACTAGTAGCATAAGTAATTATATTAATAACCAAACTAACAAAAACCATACTATTATCTCAATAGATGCAGAAAAATCATTTGATAAAATCTAACATCCTTTCCTATTAAAAACATTAGAGAGTATAGGAATAAATGGACTTTTCCTTAAAATGATCTGTAGCATCTATTTAAAAGCATCAGCCAGCATCATATGTAAGAGGGACAAATTAGAACCATTCCTAATTAGATCAGAGTTGAAACAAGGTTGCCCACTATCACCATTAGTATTCAGTCTTGTATTTGAAATGTTAGCTTTGGTAATAAGAGAAGAAAAAGATATTAAAGGAATTAGAGTAGGTAATTAGAAAATCAAATTATCACTCTTTTCAGATGGTATGATGGTATACTTAGAGGACCCTAGAGAATCAACTAAAAAAACTAGTAAAAACAATTCACAGCTTTAGCAGAGTTGCAGGATACAAGACATCCACATAAATCATCAGTCTTAATATATATTACCAACAAAGTCCAGCAGCAAGAGATATAAAGAAAAAATCCATTTAAAATAAATGTGTATAATATAAAATATTTGGGAGTCTATCTGCCAAGGCAAAGTCAGGAACTGTATTAACACAACTATAAAACACTTTCCACACCAATAAAGTCAGATCTAAATAATTGGAAAAGCATCAAGTGCTCATGGGTAGGCCAAATGAATATAATAAAAATGACAATACTATTTAAATTAATCTCAAGAAATCATTTTACATATCTAGGAAAAAAGTTCATCCAGAAGGACAAAATGTCAAGAATTTCAAGGAAATTCATGAAAAAAAAAAGCCAATAAAGGTGGCCTAGCTGTACCAGATCTAAAACTGTATTATAAAGCTGTGGTCATCACCATTTGGTACTGCCTAAGAAAGAGAATAGTCAATCAGTGGATTAGGTTAGGTTCACAGGACAATCTATAGCAATCTATTGTTTGAAAAACCCAAAGACCCAGATTTTTTAGATAAGAATTCACTATTTGATAAAAACTGCTGGGAAAATTGGAAACTAGTATGGCAGAAACTAGGCATTGACCCACATCTAATACCATATAACAAGATAAGGTCAAAGGGGGTTCATGATCTAGACATAGTGATATTATAAGCAAATCAGAAGAACATAGCACAGTTATTCTCTCAGATCTGTGGAGAAGGAAGCAAAATCTGACCAAAGAAAACTAGAGTTCATTAATGAACACAAAAGAGATAGTTTTGATTATATTAAATTAAAAAGTTTTTTTTATTTTTATTTTTATTTTTATTTTTTTTACAAACAAAACTAATGCAGACAAGATTAGAAGGGAATAGAAGGGAAGTAGTAAATCAGAAAAACAATTCTCTATTTATTTATTTTTGCTGAGGCAATTGGGATTAAGTAATTTGCCTAGAATCACACAGCTAGGAAGTGTTAAATGGCTGAGATCAGATTTGAACTCAGGCCCTCCTAATTTCAGGGCTGGTGCTCTAATCATTGTGCAATCTAGCTACCCTGGGAAAATATTTTTTATATTCAATGTTTCTGATAAATGCCTCATTTCTAAAATATGTAGAGAATTGACTCAAATTTATAAGAAGTCAATCCATTCTCCAATTAATAAATTATCAAAAGACATGAACAATTTTCAGATGAAGAAATTAAAAGCATTTCTAGTCATATAAAAAGGTACTCTAAATCTCTATTGATCAGAGAAATGCAAATTAAGAGAACTCTGAGATATCACTACACAACTCTCAGATTGGCTAAATTGACAGGTAAAGTTAATGACAAATGTTGGAGGGGATGTGAGAAAACTGGGATACTAATACATTGTTAGTGGAATTGTGAATGGATCCAATCATTCTGGAGAACAATTTCGAACTATTCCTAAAAAATTATCAAACTGTTTATTCTTTGATCCAGCAGTGTTTCGAGTGGGCTTATATCTCAAAGAGATCTTAAAGGAGGGAAAGGCTATTTGTAGTAGCCCTTCTGTTCTCCTTGGCTTTGTCTTGATAGGTAGTAGCCCTTTTTGTAGTAGCAAAAAACTGGCAGCTGAGTGGATGCCCATGAGTTGGAGAATGGCAGAAAGAGTTATGGTATATGAATGTTATGGAATATTATTGGTCTATAAGAAATGATCAGCTGGATGATTTCAAAGAGGCCTGGAGAGACTTACATGAACTTATGCTAAGTGAATCGAACAGAACCAGGAGATCATCATAAGCGCAACAAGAGTATATGATGATCAATTCTGATCAACATAGTTCTTTTTCAACAATGAGATGATTTAGGCCTGTCCAACAACCTTGTGATGAGAGCTATCTACACCTAGAGAGAGAACTGTAGGAACTGAGGGTGGATTACAACATAGCATTTCACTCTTTTTGTTGTACTTTGCTTGAAATTTATTTTCTTTTTCATTTTTTTTTTACTTTTTGATCCGATTTTTCTTGTGCAGCAAGATAATTACATAAACATGTATGTCTATTTTGGATTTAATATATATTTTACCATGTTTAACATATTATGTATTACATACCATCTAGGGGTGGGGGGTGGGGGGAAGGAAAAATTGGAACACAAGGTTTTTCAAGGGTCATTGTTAAAAAAAAAATCATCCTTTGATTTCAGAAAGGCCTGGAGAGACTTACATGAACTGATGCTGAGTGAAATGAGCAGGATCAGGAGATCATTGTATACTTCAACAACAATACTACATGATGATTGATTCTGATGGATGTGGCCATTTTCAACAATGAAATGAACCAAATCAGTTCCAATAGAGCAGTAATGAACTGAACCAGCTACACCCAGTGAAAGAACTCTGGAAGATGACTATGAACCACTACATAGCATTCTCAATCCTTCTATTTTTGTCCTCCTGCATTTTTGGTTTCCTTCACAGGCTAATTGTACACTATTTCAAAGTCCGATTCTTTTTGTACAGCAAAACAACAGTTTGGACATGTATTTAATTTATACTTTAACATATTTAACATGTATTGGTCAACCTGCCATCTTGGGGGGGGGAGAAAGAGGGGAAAAATTAGAACAAAAGGTTTGGCAATTGTCAATGTTGTAAAATTACCAATGCATATATCTAGTAAATAAAAACTATTAAAATAAAAACAATCATCCTTGTATAAGTTATGAAAATAAAAACTTCAATAAAAATAAATTAAAACACTATTGAGCAAAAAAATACATGGCTTTGTCCTTAAAATGACAATTCATATCTATCTAAAATCATCAACAAACATTATAGGTTATGGGGAGAAGCTAGAAGCCTTCCCAATAACACATGGAGTGAAATAAGTTTTCCCATTATTATCACTACTATTCAATATTGTACGAGAAATTGTACTTTACCAATAAGAGAAGAAAGAGAAATTGAAAGAATTAGAGTACTCAATGAGGAAATGAAGCTTTCACCCTTTACAGATGATGTGATGGTATATTTAAAGAATAAGTAAAAAATATAAAACTTAATAAAGTTGCAGGATATGAATCACCCACATTTCTCTATGTTACCACAAAGTTCAAGAATAAGATTTGGATGAAAAATTCCATTTAAATTAACTGTAGATAATATAAAATATTTGAGAGTCTACCTACCAAAACAAAACTAAGGAGAACAGAATTACAAAACATTTCTTACACAAAGTTGGATCTAAACAATTGGAAGAACATCAAGTGCTTAAGGGTAAACCAATCTAATATAATAAAAAATGACAATTCTACCCAAATTAATCTATTTATTCAATACCATACCAATGAAACTGTCAAGAAAATATTTTATTGAGCCAGAAAAAATAATAACAAGATTTACTTGGAAGAACAAAAGGTCAAGAATTTCGAGGGAATTAATGAAAACAAATAGAAAGGTGGTCACACTGTCACAGATCTAAAACTACTGTAAAAAGCAGTGGTCATCACAACCATTTAGAACGTTAGAAATAGAGTAGGGATCATTGGAACAGGTTAGGTTCACAAGTCAGTAATTAATGACTATAGTAATCTAGTGTTTGATAAACCCAAATATTCCAGCTTCTGGGATACGAACTCAGTCTTTAACAAAAATTGCTGGGAAAACTAAAAAATATCATGGCAAAATTAGTCATTGACCAATATATAATATCCTATGTCAAGATAAGATTCATGATTTGGACATAAGGGTGATATTATAAGCAAATTATGAGGACAAGAGATAATCTATTTCTCAGATTTGTAGAGAAGAGAGGAATTTAAGGTCAAAGCAGAATTAGAGAACATTATCAAATGCAAAATTGATAATCTTGATTATATTACATTAAAAATTATAGAAAGGCAATGCAGTGACAGAAGGGAAGCAGAAAATGGGGCAGGGCAAAAAAGACTTACATGTAGTGTTTCTGATAAAGGCTTCATTTAAAAAATATATATAGAATTGACTCAAATTTATAAGATTACAAGCCATTCACCAATTGACAAATGATCAATGGCTATGAACAGACAATTTTCAGATGATTAAATTAAAGTTATTTCTAGTTGTATGAAAAAAAAATTCTTAATCAGGATTAAAGAAATGCAAATTAAGACAATCCCTTCACATCTCTTAAATTGCCTAAGATGACAGGAAAATGTATTAATAAATTTTTCAGGATGATATAGGAAAACTGCAACTCTAATGCATTTCTGATAAAGTTTTGAAGTGATCCAACCATTCTGGAGAGAAGCTTGGAACTATGATTAAAGGGCTATAAAACTGTGCTTACTCTTTTATCTAGCAGTGTCTCTACTGGGTCTGTATCCCAAAAAGATCCTAAAAAAGGGAAAGGAACCTACATGCACAAAAATATTTGCAGCAGCCTTTTTTGTAGTGTTCAGGAATTTGAAATTGAGTGGATTCCCATCAGTTATGGAATGGCTAAAATAAGTTATGGCAATGGTCCTCAAACTTTTTAAATAGGGGGCCAGTTCACTGTGCTTCAGACTGTTGGAGGGTCAGACACTCTGTCTCTGTTGCCTCAGCCCAGTGCTGGAAGTGTGCATTGCTAACGTGAATTTAGGTTAAACGTCACTTCTGGTCTGATTTTGACATAATCCAGTGGGCTGTATAAATGTCCTCACTGGCCACATCTGGCCTGCAGGCCTTAGTTTGAGGACCCCTGAGTTATGGTGTGAGAGTATAATGGAATATTATTGTCATAAAAAATGGCAAGCAGACTGATTTCAGAAAAGTGTGGAAAGTGTTCCATAAACTGATGGTAAGTGAAGTGAATAAAATCATGAGAACATTGTACACTGTAACAAGATTATGTGATGATTCCCTACGATAATTTTGACTCTTTTTAACTCTGAGATGTTTCAAGGAAATTCCAGTAGACATGATGGAAATACCGATCTACATCCAGAAAGAGAACTGTGGAGAAAGAATGTGGGTGAAAACATAGTATTTTCAACTTTTTTTGTTGTGTTGGTTTGTTTGCTTTTTTTTTCTTTCTTGTTTTTCCCCTTTTAATCTGATTTTTCTTGCACAGCTTCATGAATATGAAAATATGTTTAGAAGAATTGCACTGTTTAACCTACATTGAATCACTTCCTGTCTAAGGGAAGGGGGAGGGACAAATGGAGGAATAAAAATCTGGAACATAAGGTTTTGCAAAGGTGAATGTTATATATTGGACTACTTTCCAGCTGGGGGAGGTAGTGGAAGAAGGGAGGCAAAATTGGAACACAAGGTTCTGAAAGGGTTAATGTTGAAGAATTATCCATGCATATGTTTTGAAAAATGAAAATCTTTAATAACAAAAAAAAGGTGAATGTTGAGAACAATTTTTGCAAATATTTGAAAAAATAAAAAGCCATTAAAATAAAAAGAAATAAATAAAACAAGATATGCAAATAAAAAACATTAAAAATACAAATCTTGAGTACCAGCTCACATGTATCAGATTGGCTAAAAGCACAGGAAAAAATAATGATATATGTTGGAGGGGATATATGAAAACTGGGACATTAACACATTGTTGGTGGAACTGTAAACTGATTCAGTCATTTTGAAGGACGATTTGGAATTATGCTCAAAGGATTATAAAACTGGACATATACTTTGATTTAGCAGTGTAATTACTGACTCCATAGGCAAAACACATCAAACTAGAGGTGAAAGTATCCATGGGTATTTAACAGCTCTTTTTGAGGTAACAAGGAATTGTAAATTGAGTGAACTCCCACAAATTAAGGAATGGCTAAATAAGTTGTAGTATATGAATGTAATGGAATATTTTTGTCCTTAAGAAATGATGATCAGGTTGGTTTCAAAAAAAGCTTGGAAAGTCTTATATGAATTGATGCTGAGTGAATTGAGCAGAACCAAGAGAACCTTGTTTCCATAAACAGCAATATAATGTGATGACCATATATGATAGACTTCACTCTTCTCAGCAGTACAATGATCCAAAACAATTCTAATAGACTTGGGATGGAAAATACCATCTGCATCTAGAGAAAGAACTGTGGAGACTGAATACATAGTACCTTTTTTTGTTTGTTTATTTTCTTTCTGGTGTGTTTTACTTTCTGTTCTGATTTTTTCTTTCACAACATGACTAAAATGAAAATATGTTCAAAATGATTGTATATGGATGACCTATGTCAGAGTGCTTGCTGTCTTGGGGAGGGAGAGTTAAGGAATAGAAAAAGAAAAATAATTTGGATATCAAAATCTTACAAAAATGAATGTTGAATTCTATCTTTACATGTATTTGGAAAAATAAAATACTATTGAAAAGTAAATACTTATGTATATTTGTGGGTATATATATATATATATATATATATATATATATATATATATATATAATGTACACACATACATATGATTGCTCTAAAAATCACAGATTTAAAGAAAATAACAATTAAAGCAGCTCTGAAGTTTTACCTTACATCCCTTAAGTTGGTAATGATGACAAAATAATTGATATGGAAAATGCTTTTGCGGCTAAGGGAAGACAGGTACACTAATACTAATAAGATGATGGTGGAGCTCTGAATTCATGAAATCATTTTGGAAAATAAATGAGAATCATGCAAAAAAATTCATTCCTTTTTCTAAGGGTCAGAGGAGGAAGAATCATGTACAGTGCAACAGGAAGTAAACAGGCTTTGCCTGAGACCACTGGAAGAGGGTTTGCTATGTACTAGTAGCCTTGTGAATGGGAACTCTAGTCTCATTGAGATCAGCATCATTAACGAGAGGCATCTCCTTCTCTGATTGGCTGTGTGTATGACTTCACAGAGGCTATTTAAGCTGTGGGGAGGAGGAAGTTGCTCTCTGAACTGTAGTTCACTGGGAGTCAGCAGGAGGTCAGCTAGGCAGAATGTGAATAAAAGACCTTGA
Organism: Sminthopsis crassicaudata; assembly: GCF_048593235.1. Classification (NCBI taxonomy): domain Eukaryota; kingdom Metazoa; phylum Chordata; class Mammalia; order Dasyuromorphia; family Dasyuridae; genus Sminthopsis; species Sminthopsis crassicaudata. The sequence goes on along the minus strand of NC_133622.1, from coordinate 59,770,454 downwards.
GCTTGCACATGGATTTTCTCAAGTGCTCTGTCTTTAAACCATCTTTCTTATGAAATGATGGCCAGAGATCTCTGAAGACCTCAGACAGAGGTAAGCTTGGTAAAATTGGTTTAAGCACTGCAAAAAATGGTGACCAGACATTTCTCTGAGGGCTGGGAATTAGGAGAGACTGGCAATAGTGAATGCAGAGTGGGCATTAACAAGGATATTCACAAAAGTAGTGAATGCTTTGAGTTGGCATTCACACCTTTTTACCTAGAAATCTCATTAAAATCATGTATTTGAAGGAGGTTACTAATAGAAAAAAGGTCCTTGAAAAACAAATATCTATACCAAAACTTTCTTTGTGTGTGAGTGTGTGTGTGTGTGTGTGTGTGTGTGTGTGTGTGTGTGTGTGTGTGATAGCAAATCATTGAAAGCAAAGTAAGTGACCATTAACTTGGCTATGGTTAAACCAGCTGTTATATGCATGGTAGATGAGTATTTTGCTAAGAAAAATAATAAAGGAATTCAGGAAAATATGGAAAACATCTATGAAAACAAGTATATCATTTACCTTTTATACTGCAATCTCCTTGAAAACAGGAACCATTACTTAGTCATGTTTGCATTCCCTAGTAGTAAATGATCCCTAAAATTATATTCTTTCTCAATTTGGTATACATTTTCTATATAATTACATCTCTTCCTCTTTTCTCTTTGCATAAATAATATTTACCTCTTTTTTCCCTTTAATTCCTTTAACATGGCTAATTTAAAGTGAAGGGGAAATGTCATAGAAAAGAAGAGTAAAAATAAAATTTATTTTTAAAACTTCTGAAGGAGACTAAACTTCATTGCAATGATTGAATTGAAAGCAGGAGAAACCTGTGTTCAAATCCATCTATAACTACTTCTGCAACTGTGAGCATACCACTTAAATTCTCCAATTCTGTTTCTTTATTTGCTTCTAAATAGTCCACTATTCAAAAGATTTATCAAGGTAGTCATTCTTTGCAAAAATGTATATTGAAACCCACTTATTCCTACATATATTGTGTGACTCCCATCCATATATTACTATAAATTCATCAAATGAAGTGCACCAGATATATTGTGATTCTTCACTTTTCCTTGATACCCTGAATATTCCATTGAAATATATAAATTTTCCATTGGTTGTTTCTTCTCTCATACAACAAAACATCATTCTTTTGTTCATATATGTCTTGATGATATCCTTTACCATTGTTCTCATCCATAATTCCTTATGTGGAAATCTGATTCATGCTACATTACAGTTTCAGAATTGAAAATAATATCATCCAAAGAGAAGCTCATGATTACATAATAACTAATGTATTAATAAAAAACCTCCTCATCAGTATAATAATAATAACAATAGTTAGCATATATTCTTAGGCTATGTAAATGTCTAATAATCCCCTAGTTGTGAATAATCTATTGTTCTTCAATTTACCTTTTCAATTTCTGCTTTTCTTACACAATTTCCCTCCTCCCCAAGTATAATGCAAACTTATTAGTAATTTTTCTTCTTTTTTTGTGAATATATTCTCAGTCCCTATGACCAAACCCAATACCATATAGTTAGTAGTACTTACTAAGTGTTTCTTGACCTCAACTGCACTCAACAATTTGTGGAATTCTATTAAGTACATTTTAAATTTTAAAATAGCCATTCAGGCATTCTTGTATAAATTCTGTCCCCAAATGTGCTTCTCAGTCTTAATGCAGAATAAAGGAAATTGCATAAATAAGGAAGAAAATTCAAAATAACCCACTATAGCTTTCATACACAATAAAATACTCTGAAACAAACAGCATGTTAACAGTTTAAAAATAAATAAGGAAATATAAAAATGTTCAAGGACAGTCCAAAAAAGATATGATTTGGGCAATAAAGTTTCAAACTAAGTAAATAAATTTGTTTTATTCAAGGTCTGCCTGGTATATTCAACCAATCTCAGAGGATCTCATAAAAACTTCAGGCTAATGGAGTAGAGAAAGCATTCTGCAGAATGCATGGAGCACCTGGCCTCCCCACAGACAGTACTGCCAACGGCCAGTTCTCCAGTGGTTAGTAAAGCTAATACTCAAACTCTAACAATGAGGAAAAACAGCAGGAAACACATCAATTGGGCAGTTCATGGCAAAAAGCTAGAGTTAGCTACAATGAAGAGCAACAGCATGGGACCAGTAAACAGAAGATGTTGGAAAATGTAAACAGTCTGAAAAGTAACAACAAAAGCAAGAAGACTGAAATGTGAAATTCTGTCCTGCACTAAAGAGTAAAATAATATGGGCCTATTAACTTCTCCCCCCCCAACAAAATAGAAGTCTGTGATTAAAATAGGAACTTAATGTTTTACTTGTCATTGTAAAAATGATTACAATCGAAAATTAAATGTAAGATTGTTCAAGTACATTTCAATATTTTGAGAGATATTAACTAATTGACTTGGTCCTTCCTTCCAGTCAATGAAGCCTTCTCATTTTGCATAATTTCTTCTCCCTATCCAGGTCTTAGCCATGTACCTGTATTAAGTAGATGTCAAAAGAATTTGGCAATGTGAAATCTCCAAAAGCCCAGTCCAATTTATTCATAGTTCAGCTACAATAATAAAGCTTGTATTGTTTATTTGTAGCCATACATGGGTGTCTATTTTAATATTTAGAAGATATCCCAATACAAACAATCTCCACAGTTTTAAACAGTCATGAACAAATTAGTGACACATTTATTTAAATAACTTTTTAACTGAATGAATGAAATAAACATCTACAAGTTTATAAGAGTCCAGCACTGTGCTAAGCACCTTCAAATTCAAATTCAGATAATTTGAATTAAGATTATAAAGTAATTCAAATAATAAATTCAAATTAAGCTATGTAAATGTCTTTAAATAATTCAAATTAATAATAATTTAAATTTTGATTCAAATAATAAAATTCAAGTACTGAAACAGATGTAAGCTATAATCCAAATTCAATTCAAATTGAAATAATAAAAAAGACAATTCTCAATTTGGAGGAGATTATCTTCTGAGAGAGCCAATACACAAATGAGGATGGTGGCTAGAGATTGGGACAGAAATTTATTGAGCTTCTCAAATGACAATTGCTTTGAGAGGGCACAATTTAGTCTCAGCAGGATGATAGGTGATCTGATCTGTTGGTGCTTGGTTTCAAGTCTACCTGTACTTCAATTAATGGATAGGTCTCCTAGATTCAGTATCATCTAGATTTGGCCCCAGGGCTGAATGAGATTATTGTCTCCAAGAATCCAGCAACCAATGTGAGTTCTCAATGACATATATATATACGTGGCCCAGACCAAGGCAGGGTCAGAATCAGAGTGCTGAGAGTGGGAACAGGACTATGGATCTGGTTCTAACAGGATGGGGGATATAATGTTCTTCTCTAAAGTATAATGTTCTCTGGGAGCAGGTTTCTTGGGGAGCTTCTGGAGGCAGCCTTCCTTTCAGTTTAGTTTCAATAATCACCTCAAATGCAGCCAGGGATTAAAGTCCAAATCCTTTATTTTTTTTTCCTTTAAAGTCTTGTCTCTTTTCCTGGGCCTGGCTAGCTTTCTTAGAGGTCTATCTCTCTCCTTGGTTCTGAGAACTCTCTCCGAATGTCTCCAGCCAGCACAAAGGTGGAAGTTGGAATGAATCTTGACTCCTCCTCCCAGAGGGTGGGTTTATGGACTTGTGACTTGTGAATCTCCCAGAAGTCCAAGAGTAGGCTTATCCTTTAGTGGGCTTGTGAGCTCCTCCTTATATATGCTCTCTATAGGTGTGAACTAATGTATGAACTCCTTTAAAGATGTAAACTCCTTTAAAGGTGTGAGCTAAGTACATAAGCATTAGCACCTTGTTTCAAGTTCTAGCCCATAACCATCTAGATATGGCATTTGGCATCAGCTAGTAAGCAAGTCTATGAGACTTTTAGACAAAGAGCAGGGTATGAGTTTCCCATCTTCCCCTTCCCCAATCCCAGGGAACCTTGGCAAGGGCTGATTAGTACAGCTAAGAAACTCCTTTCTATTCCATCATTCTCAAATCTAAGGTCTAAGAAAAGTGGTGGAAGTCAGTTCCAAGACTAAATTATCTCTTAAAGTCTAGTGCAAAATCCCTGCATCATCCCTATCTAGGATCTTTCTCAGCCACTTAATGAGCACAGGATTCCTTGGCCAAAATCAAATAGAATAAATTTGGTGGTCATTTCTTAGTCTCTGGGACTAAGACTAATAGTAAGTCGGTGGTTTTCAGACAAGTATATAACTCAGTGCATAGGGCACTGTTCCTGGAGTTAGAAGACCTTGAGTTCAAATCCAGCCCTAGATACTTAACACTTAGTAGCTATATGACCCAGGGCAGGTTAGTAATTTCAATTACTTAGCCAAAAAAAAAAGTGAGAGAGTAAAGGAGATCAGGTTTAGTGGTATTTCTTTTAAAAGCTGATTTAAAGCATGATGTCCAAATAAAGTGGGGGTTTTGTATAGGGTTCTTTATCAGTTGTTGGATGGGTTTCTAAATAGAGGAGGGAGAGGGTGCCCAATTTATGCTTATCAAGGTCATGTTTGGATCCTAAAATTCAAGTCAGTGGATGGGCATATCTTCTTACAGCTAATGAAGGATCCTGAGTTAGAACTTTATACTAGGTAGCCAAGGTTTAGAGCTTTTCTGCAGAGGATAGAGTCAGTTTCAACAAAGTGGAAGGTGATATCTCACTGACACAGTGTCTCAAGTCCAACTAAAGCTTTCAGCTTTAGTGTCCAGACAGTAATTAGATCTCCAATAACTCTTAAAAGGCCTTAGTAGGACTGCTGGGGTCTGTGATAGCAGATAGATGGGTAATCAGACAAACTACACAGGTTATCCCCTGTTTTGATAATCACAGTGGGCAAGGGGCAGTGGGACAGAATCTTTCCCTTTTCTTTACTGAGAGCTTCCACAGTATTTAACAAAGTTTGTGGAAGCCTGTGAGGACAATACAAGCATCCCTCAAACATTCTGTTGAACACTGCCAATACGAATAAAGACAAATATAATGCCCAATCAGCCCAATAATCAAACAAGATATTAGGGGACCAGTGATGAAGAATGAGATAAAGAAAGAATATAAGAAAAATGCATTACCTGACATATTTTTATGGATATGGTCAACCTAAGAATTTGACTACTTATGCATATTTTTCTCAAAATTTGTCCTAATTGTTATTTTTTGGGAAAAAAGTTAAAAGAGATCTGGAGTCCTCAGATTAGTGAAGAATTTGACGTCAGGACAACTGAAGGAAAGTTAAAGCTTATATTCAACTGAGAGAGATACAATATATACAAAGATAATTATATGAACAAAGTATTGCTATAGTACTTTAAGCTTTGAAAAATGTTTTATATATTTTAAAACATTTAATACTCACAATAATACCATGAAATCAGTACTGAGTATTAGAGATGAAAAAACTGAAACATGGAAAGGTTGAATAAATTATTCAGAGATCATACATGTAGCTTATGTCTGTTTCAGAACTTGAAGTTAAGACTTCATGCTTTCTATCTACTGTAGTACCTTAGTGCAAGTAAATACAAATTGGATGGATTAAGGGGAAGAAAGACAATGAATAGTGAGAGTGATAAAGAAGATTTTATAGGAGGGAAACTAACTAGCTGAAGGTTTGAAGGAGCTAAAAGAGTTAGACACTGAAAAGTAAAGAAAAAAAAAAGTAAAGTAAATCTTCAGGACAGAACAGGTGTTATCTACCTGGAAAAGATGGAAAGCTTGAACACTTTAATTGCCCTTGAAGAGGTCAATTTAATAAAGAACCTACCTTCCTGGTGTAGTCTACATTCATATTTTTGGCTGAGTCCATTCATCTATCTAAGACTTTAAAAGGATCATATTAAGTGAAAATGAATGAAACTATTTGCCCTACGCAAACATGGAGGGATTTTTGAGTGAGTAAGAATTGGTTGAAAGTAGAATTAAGCCTCCCATTTCCTTAGAATTGAAGCTATTAAAGAAGGAAAAGAATCCTAAAGGAAAGATCATTAAATTTGTTGAAATAACTTTAAAATAATTTTATTAATTTATTTATTTTAATACATATTGCTTTATGAATCATGTTGAGAAAGAAAACTCAGAGAAAAAAGGAAAGATCATGGGAGAGATTGTTTAAAAAGCACAGAAAAAAAATAAGTGAACATGGCTTGGGATAATTTATATTCAGTCTCCTTACTTTTTTTCTGGATGCAGATGGCATTTTCTATCCAAAGTTTTTTGGGATTGCTTTGGTTTATCAAACCACTGAGATGGACCAAGTCTCATCATTGATCATCACACATTCTTATTGCTATTTTGTACAAGGTATTCCTGGTTCTACTTGTTTCCTTCAGCATCAGTTCTTGTAAATCTTTCCAGGCCTTTCTAAAACCAGCTTGTTCATCTTTTTTATAAAACAATAATATTCCATTATCTTCATATGTTGTAACTTATTCAATCATTCCACAACTAGTGGGCATCTACTTATTTTCCAATTCATTGCTACCACCAAAAGAACTGCCACAAACATTTTTGCACATATGCATCCTTTTCCTTTCTTTCTGATTTACTTGGAATATAGAGCCAGTAATGGCACTGCACAGTTTGATAGTCTTTTAGGCATAGGTCATTTCACAACTCCACCAACAAAGCATTAGTGTTTCAGTTTTCCCACATCCCCTCCAGCATGGATCATTATCCTTTCCTGTCATCTTAGCCAATATGTAGGTGTGAGGTGGCTTTATTACACTCTTGTTGAAAAATGCATAATGCTAGTTAGTGGCTGAATGTGAAAGAAAATTGGAATTGCCAATGAAAGAGTAAGCCCAAGAGTCAAGTGGATCATCTTGGCTACCAGAGAAATACCATACTCTGAGAAAAGCCCAGCAACAGAGTAGCCTGCCCAGACACATTTGGCAGTAATTGCATAGTAACATAGTTGCCTGCCTGGCTCTATCTGGCAACTGCTTTTCAGAGATCTGCCAGGTACCACCCAAGCTTAATGGATACAACAAGATGAGAAACCAACATAAAAATTGACCGCAATCTTTCAGTGAAGCAGCAATACAGCCTTATGAGGAGCAACATAGTAATTAAATTATGACATCCCAGGTATCATAGCAGAGTAGTTTATAACTAAGACTATCTTATATAAAAGACTACTTTGGAACAAGAAAGGACATAAGGATATTGATTCTTTGTAGTTCCGTAATTGGAAGTTGTATTAGACATATAAGTTGTATAAATGCGTGCCTCAGTTCTTTGAACTTCAAATCCATAACCACAAAGCCCAACATACATAAAACATGTGGTGTATCTATGGGAAATTTTAATTATTGTTCTTACCATGCTATTTGAAGATGCCTTTGTTAAAAACAAAACAAAAAAAAATAAAAAAACAAACAAACAAACAAAAAAACTAGCTGATTCTTCTGTCCCAGTGTTTGAAAAAACAAGGTAAGGATTTACAGATTAAGTTTCAAAAGCTATCTAGTAGCTGTAGTAGTAACTCCTGTGGAGACCCGAGTGCCCAGTGATAGTATGAGTTGCGTGAGTGATTCCCAAGGGTGAATTATAGCAATATGAGAAATTAGAAAAATTCAGCTAGAAAAAATAGGAAAATAAGAGAAAGCTATATAGATAAATATTATTCTATGAGTACTAATTTTAAAAAGGTATTGGAACTCAGGCTAGTAGTTTTTTGGCAGCATATAAAACACCTGTCAAATACACTTCTAAAGATTTCAGACCTAGAACTAGTAACACATTGTTTTCAAGACTTGCTTCACAAAATGTTCATGAATTTTTTGCTGCTATCAACTTGAGTGATGTAGATGGTATAGTGAAGAATATCTTGTTATGTAAAATTACCTTGACAACTTGAAGTCCTGGATGGTCATGAATTGATGTGGTAGGACAATAGTTTCCTGATACAGCTTCATTTACCTTGATATAGCTTTTCTTCCTCCTTAACCCCCATATAACCTTTACATCTAGTTTCCTTAGAAACTCCCTTGTCAGGTGCCCTAGATCACTAGAGTGACTATAGTGTGATGACTGATTGACCAGACATATTTCTCAGTGGAAACTAAGGGGATAATGTTGAGAGATACTAAATAACACTATTTTCTTGTTGTATAGCTTTACTCTCTTAGAACAAAGTAAATCTCATATATGCCTCATTTCATCCCAACATGAAACCAGGCCTAAAAGGCTTCTAGTGAACCACAGCAAGTAAAAGAGGTAAGTACAGGATTCCTGTTTTTTTTTTTTTTTTAATGAAGAGAAATTTCTCTCTCTCTCTTTTTTCTCTCTCTCACTTTCTCTCCCTCTGTCACTGTCTCTCCCTCCCTCCTTACTTCCCTCTTTCCTTGTCTCTCTTCCTCCCTTCTTCCCTCCTTCCCTCTCTCCTTCTCTCTGTTTCTATCTGTCTCTCTTGCTTTCTCTCTGTCTATCTCTCTCTCTTAAACACGCACACGCACACAAACAAATTAATGTTTAAATATAAGGAGGTTATGATATGAAAATATTGCAAAGAGATAGATGGTAACCTTTCTATTACAAATTACAGAAGTTGTTTCAGACAAATACAGATTAAATTATTTGCTCAGCTTCTCAGCTAGTACATATCAAAGCAGGGACTTGAACATAAATCATTACAACTTTAAGTCCATCATTCTATCTACTATATCAAGTTTTCTCTTACAGAAGAGGGAGGGGGGAAAGCACAAAGTCTACAAATATATCAAAGTAAGATGACAAAAAGCTGAATAAACACAAGTTAATAAACAGGTTATATTGTACTACCTCGAAAAAATATATTGTTTCTTTAAAGTCTATACCTCTGATCCCATGGTTTATACATATAGATCTATATAACATATACTCATCCTATTACCTATCCTTATTAAAGGATATTTCCTGGAATACCCCAATCTACTTCAGTCTGTAAGGTCCCTTTATGTACTTCAAACAACTGTTGAAATATTACCCCCCCAAAATTCTTAAGCTATTCAAAAAAGAAATTGTGCATCACTTTCTAGCTGGTCTCAAGACATCTACCCTTTGTTCTCCACTCCTGTTACTAACCCAAGTCAAACATAAATTGATTTCAAATCACAGGATACAGGCTATATGAAATGTTGTACAGGAGAAACATTCAATTCCGAAGTGAAGCAAGGTTTACTAAAAAGATAAAGAAGAATACATGTCAATCAGTATCCATAATATTAAATTTAGCTATAGCAGGCCCTCAAGCAGCAGCTCAGACCTTAGGTTCTCACTTACTGACAATAAATCTATACTATTATTAAACAACCAGGAATGTCAATCAACAGTCTGAACCACCAGTTCAGTTTTGAGTCATCTCAACTTTTGTCGGTAGAAATTTTATACCCTAGAGGAAAATTTGATGGGGAAAATGTTTGCAGGCACTTACTTAATACAGTCTAGATCAAGGCATCTTAGGAGGAATTAGAAGGCTAGGAAGAACTTTAACCTGGAGGATGAGATTTACCTTTGAGAGGAAATTGTTGGAATCAAGAAGGGTAAGTTCCTCACTAACAGAAATTAAAACTTGAAAGCAGAATCAAGGGATAAATATACATGACTGTGCATATGTATACACACATATACATATGAAGATATATGCATGTGATACAGAAATGTCATACTTGACTTAATGAGTTCTGCTAAATACACACACTTCTCTTTGGAACTATGCTCAAAAAGTTATCAAACTGTGCATACCCTTTGACCCAGCAGTGTTTTTACTATAATTATATCCCACAGAGATTTTAAAGGAGGGAAAGGGACCCACATGTGCAAAAATGCTTGTGGCAGCCTTTTTTGTAGTGGAAAATGGAAACTGAGTGGATGCTCATCAATTGGAGAATGGCTAAATAAATTATGGTATATGAATGCTATGGAATGTTATTGTTCTGTAAGAAATGACCAGCAGGATGATTTTAGAGAGGATTGGACAGAATTACATGAATTGATGCTAAGTGAAATGAGCAGAACCAGAAGATCCATGGCAACAAGAAGACTATATGACAATTCTGATCGATGTGGCTCTCTTCAACAATGACATGATTCAAACCAGTGATGAAGACAGCCACCTACATTCAAAGACAGAAGAACAGTGGGAACTGAGTATGGACCACAACATAGCATTCCCACTCTCTGTTGCTATTTGCTTGAATTTTGTTTCAGCTTTTTTCTTCCTATTTGATCTGATTTTTTTTTTGTGCAGCAAGATATATATATATATATATATATATATATATAAAATATATGTATGCACACACATGCTTCTCACAAGTTGCCTGCATATTGCCAACAATTGCACTCCATAAAGTAAAATTCAGAAGAAGAATAAAAATGAAAAACATTTTCAGATTGACTTGCTTTCTTTTCCCAATTTTTAAATTAAATAATTAAAAATTAATAAAATAATTAAAATTAAAATAAAAAATAATAAAATAATTAATAATAATTTAAAAATAATAAAATTAAATTAAAACAAAATAAGAACAAAAAAGACTTTAGAAAAATAAAGAGAGAAAATTTTTTTTTTAAATTGCCATGTGCTCAGCAAAACATCATGGAAACTTCAAAATATGTAAGAAAATTTTTCCATTTCAAGAAAGCATATAAAATAATAGAAGAGATTAACATTCTTCTTTTGGTTTCATATATATATATATATATATATATATATATTTTTTTTTTTTTTTTTTTTAATGTGGATAGACATTTAATGTTACTCTGGGGTAGAAGAGGTTTTTTTTTTTTGTTTGTTTGTTTTTTGTTTTTTGTTTTTAATTTCAGTGTCATTCTCTGAAAATGAACCCTGGACTTTCCTTTCCCATATTAAGTGTCTATGGTTGGAATCTTTCTCGTTTGCGGGCCTGCTTAATTTTTTTTTTAAATGAGAATTATTATGCAAGCATCTCTAATCATGAGGGTGGAACAGTGGCTCTAACTTCACTTCAGCTCTCCCCTTTGACCTGGAACAGCAAATTATGAACTCCCTTCTCCTGCAAGTGTCCACAGGCAACAGCATCCCTGCACTTTCCCATGTGCTCATTCTTTCTTATAAGGTAGCTTCTCCATGGCATAGCTGAGTCTGGTGTTTCCAATCAGCTGAGGTTCTTTCAATTTACCCAAACTCAGATTCCTGGCTCCTCATGTAGTCTGGGAGTTGAAAGTTTCTCTGTTTCCTGTTAAGGCTATCATACCTACCTTGCCCTAGAATTCTCTACTGGCTTTTTCTAAGGAGCCAGCCAGAGATGTTTACACTTCACATGTGTTAATCCTTGGGTCTTTCTTCTGATATTCCCAGGCTATTAGAGGACCCTGTTCTGCCCCAAATGTTAACTATTTTTTAATGGTGTATATTTGCTGTGAATCACAACTTTGTTTTGTTTATAGGGGGAATCTGCAAAACGTGGAATTTTGTGACCCATTCTGTCATTCTTCCAGAATCCTACATCAGACTGGATTTCATAAATGGAAGGTCCCTATTTAAAGAAAATATAGTATATCCATAGATATGACAGTTAAACTATTCTATATTCCCATAATTTGTTTTCAGTATTATCCTTTATGTCTAAATCCTATACACATCTAAATCTTATCTAGCTATATAGTATGAGATGTTGGTCTATACTTACTTTCTGCCAACCTGTTTCCCACTTTTTTTTTTCCAGCAATTTTTAAAAGTGTGTTATTTACCCCAAAGTTGGGATCATTGTATTTAGCAAACAATAGATTTTCCATTATGTATTATGTGCCCATTACTTTGCACTATCTCAGTAAACCACTGGGTTGATTTTATTTTCTGAGACTTATCTAAATTCGTTAATTATATCAACTAGCTTTTTAGTTGGTATTCTAAGATTCTCCAAACCTACCATTTTATCATCTACAAAGACTGTTTCTTCATTTCCTATACTAATTCCTTCAATTTTGTTTTCTTTTCTTATTTCAGTAGAAAGCACTTCTAGTATATATATATATATATATATATATATATATATATATATATATATATATATATATATACCATCTAAAAAACAAACAAACATAAAGGATTGTATTTTGCCAAAAAAGCTCTTTTTTTCTGCATCGATTGGAATAATCATGCTAATTATTTTGTTGTGATTGATATAGTTAGTTATGCTTATAGTTTTCCTTATATTGAACTATCTGTAAATTCCTGGAATAAATACTACTTGCTATAAGATATGACCTTTTTATATATTTCTGTAATCTCCTTACTAATATTTTGTTTGGAAAATTTCCCCTCAATATTCATTAGGAAATTGGTTTATAATTTTCTTTCATTGTTTTTGCTCCTCTTGGTTTAGGTGTCAGAACATATTTCTGCAATAAAAGGAATTCAAAGACAACCTAGAAAGTTAACAAGAAAGGTCTATTGTACCTGGGTGAGAGTAGAGCACAGTCCAGTACAAATTTTTCCAGTATCAAGTGGGACCCAGCAAATCAGGAGCAGACCTTGGGATTCACAGAATATGCAGCAGTAGGGACTGCTTCCAGAGCTCTCAGCACACAGATGGTTAGGGGGCTGAAGGACTGATCAAAAGGGGATTACAGCTGCCTTTTTATTTGGCACCAGAATCAGTACTTTGTTGTTTTGCTCATACCTAACTATCTGGGTAAGATCTTAGCTGGCAAACCCATGGCAAGGAGGAGCACTAGCATGTCAGAGCTTACAGGCTTTGGTCACAGTTCCAGAGTGTAAAAAAAAAAAAAAAAAAAAAAAAAGTTCTTCTGGTTACTCATACACCAGAGCACAAGCCTAAAAAGTAGTAGAAAATATACCTTTCCTTATCTCATATAACTTGGAAGAACTGAAAATTTAAGGGCCCACTCTCATTTAAGAAAAAGTAAAAGGTTGGTATTTATATATATCACTATTTTACAAATTGAAAAACTCAACCTTAATGTAGTTATGTGATTTATTTAGTGGCAAATTGAGACCAAGCATGTAAATCTTTCTAATATCTCAATCCAACATTATTGTTTTTCCATTAGACTAAAAAATGGTATGAATTATACTATTCATTTATTATTTATTTATTTCACCTGAGGATCTTCAAGTACTTTAACATAAATGGAAGGCTGTATTTGTCCTTAGAGTATTTTGACATTCGTGAGATTTTCTTTTCTGTTAATGGGGGCCCATTTCCTAGAATAGAAGAGATGCACTTTAGAAAATCTGGCCTGGCAGTTTCCATCTTTCCAAGGTTATGCAGTAAATCAGTAGCAGATACAGAAGCTTAAACCCTATTTCTCTTCTAATGTCCTAATCATTAGAAATATCCATTTGTTTCAATTCTATTATTAATAAGGAGTTATATTTCTGTATCAATAGAAACTGCACAGCAAATGACTAAAAATTAATTTTGAAAAAAATGGCTATGATTTCTTACAGGATTATTGATAGTAGTACTGTCTTGATAGTGATCCCATTTTATATACAACATTGATTGCAGACCTATAGTTCAAATTTTGATATGAGCAAGAACAGACCTATGGATATAGTATTTAAATCTCTGATTATGTCTCCTTAATGGGAAATAGAACCAAATTCTAGGTCAATGTTGAGAATTAATGATTGAGATATAGTTGTTTTCTATTTGAGCTTTATCCTTCAATTTGGCCAGGGACAAGACAGATCTGCTAAGGAAAACCAAAGAACCTGAGATGGGAAGGACTTGCCATAAGAGATTGAAGATGATCTCTTAGGAGTAGAAATTTGTTAATATATACTTAGCCTAGGCCAAAAATCTAAAACAAACAAAAAAAGATAGTCTTGAAAAGGTAGGCTCAATCACAGAATATTTGCAATTATTCTATGTAGGTTTACAGTTTTAATATTACAATATTACATATTTACTTTAATGTTTTATTTTACTAAAGTACAAAAATGTTTGAAGGTATTTGCATCTTTAACATTAAATTGAAAATTGAATGATCTGTTCATATGCAAGTCAGATTTTTCTCTGGTTCCCTTCAGATATAAACTTTCAATTTTATTGTTAAGCCATTTTTCAATTATGTTTGACTTTTTGTGATCCCTTTTGGGGTTTCTGGTGGAAGATACTTTTCCAGCTCATTTTACAGATGAGGAAACTGAGGCGAACAGGATGGAGTGACTTTCTGAGTATCACAGATAGCAGGAGTGTGAGCCAAATTTGAAGTCATGTCTTCCTGACTTCAGATCCAATACTTTGTACACTATGCACCTTCCTGCCCTTTCAATGCTAGTAATCAGAAATTTGTAATATTCTTGTTTCTTGAATATGTATATATGTATGTGTGTATACATAACAAAGCAATAACAACAAAAAATAAATAAACAAGAACTATAACAAAAACTTGAATTACCTTTCCTTTCATGCCTTTCCAACTTGTTTTTTGTTTAGCTCTTGCTAAACTAGAAGGCAACAATGCTAAAAGTAAGTTGTTTTCTGAATTGTATATATTTTCTAGATCAACAAATGATTCTTGTCCTTTCAGGAGTTCTTGCCATATATCCTTTTTTATTTTTTTTCTCATGTAATTTATATAATTCAGCCATTAACTTAAGCTCTGTTAGAATTTTCCAGTTATCTTCTATCCAAAATATTAATTCATTAGCTATCATCCTATCATTCCTAGTAAACATGATAATTGAATCCCTTACATAATTAGCTCTTGTAATTCATTTTACTCTATGTACATATTCCTTAAGGTTTCCAGGAAATCAAAGTTAAAACTGTGAATGATGTGTAAAACATCAAAACTTATTGATGCCAGAACTGTAGTTATCAATATTGTTACTATTCTTATTTTAAACTTATTCGGTGCTTGTTGATGATCACTTTGCCCTCTGTGGCCATATAATGTCTATATATGTAAACCATAAATGCTTAGATCATTGAGTGTGTCATTAGCAAAGAGTTTTTTTATCTATAGAAGCAATTCTTTTATCATCAGGTTTCATTGAATCAATGAAAAAATTATAAGATCCAGCTTCATTTGTTCTGTGGTTCTGATTATTTTCAGTTTTTTGGTACTTCTAGTCAATTATGTGATGAATTTATTCATTCAAAGATCACTGAATCTGTCAGAGGTAGCAGTGATAATATCTTTCTTAGTTAGGCAAAGATTATTCCACTTTATTTTGTACTAGAAATAGTCCTCTTTAATAGCATCACAATCAATCATTGGCACCTTTTTATCTAATCTATTTTCATTACAAGATACTTTCAAAATGTTTCCAAGATTTGTTTCCATTTTCAAGTACATTTATTTTATTTTTTTCTCTTTCTTTTCTTTTTTCTTATATAATTACCTTAGTTGATTTCTACTTCTCCTTGTTCTTATATATTGCTGTTTCTGATTCAGATAACCTTATATTGTCTGAATTTTAGAGGCTGGTGATTCAGGTTTAAGGGAATTCAAACATATCTCAGATACTTACTTATAATCTATGTACTCCTGAGCAGTCAATTAATTTCTGCCTGACTCAATTTCCTCATTTGTATATCATGGAAAATAATAACTATACCTATCTTCAGAGGAATTAGAAGGATCAAATTTATTTGGCAATAAATTTATTTTTTGTCCTTAGATATAAGAGATAAACTATCCTTTGTTCTCCTAATTTGTTTATAATTATCACCATTTATGTCTAGATCATGAACCCATTTTGACCTTAGCTTTATACAGGGTGTTGGTCAATGCCTAGTTTTTGCCATACAATTTCCCAGTTTTCCTAATAATCTTTGTCAAATGGTCAGTTCATATTCCAGAATTTGGAGTTATTGACTATTACTTTATGTGAATCTATTCTATTCCATGTACCTACTATTCTATTTCTTAACTTGATGAGCACTGCTTTATAATATTGTTTTAGTATTAGTTCTGTTATAATAAAGTCACCTTTCAATTTGTTTTTATTAATTTCCTTAAAAATTTTGAACGTTTGTTCTTTGACATGAACATTTCTGGCTTTATACAGTAATTTCTTGGTAGTTTAATTGGTATGGCACCGAATAAGTAGATTAATTTAGATAGAATTGTCATTTTTTCTTATATTAGCTCACCCTTCCCATGAGCACTTGATATTCTTCCAATTGTTTAGAATTGACTTTATTTGTGTGGCAAGTGTTTTGTAATTGTGCTTATATAATCCTTAGTTTTGTCTTATCAGATAGACACTCAAATATTTTATATATACAATTAATTTAAATGGAATATAATTCTTAGATTCTCTCTTCTGGATCTATTTTCCAGGTCTCTTGTTTTTTTCTAATGACATATTATACATTATCTTCTATTTTTCATTAAAATAGGTTGATTCTTTCTTTCTCATTAACTAATTCACTTCCATTTGTCCAATTCTAATTTTAGTGACTTTTTTTTTTTCAGTTAGCTTTTTATTTATTTATTTATTTTTTGTCCTTTTGCATTTGATCATTTATACTTTTAAAGGAGTTGTTTTACTCAGTGGATTTTTTTCCCCATTTCTCCAATTCTATTTTTCAAGGAGATGCTGTCTTCAGTAATTTTTTCCTTCTATTTAATCAAATTTATTTTTAAGTAGTTGTTTTCTTTAATCAATTTCTGTGCTTCCTTTTCCAACATACTGACTTCACCCTCAAAACTTCCATAAATCTCTTACATTGTTCTTATTTATTTTTCTCATTTTTCTTTTACCTCTATTTCGAGATCTATTTTGAATTCTTTCAAGGGCCCTTGTGAATTCTACCTCACTTTGAGGTCTCATCTGCAAGTATATTGCATTTGTTGTTTTCTACTTTTATGTGTTGGTCTTTCCTGTAACTCATAGAGTTGATTTCTGTGTTGAAGATTTTTTTTTTTTTTTTGCTTTTTTGCTCATTTTTAAAGGTTGAGGTCTTCTCTTAAGGAACATGGAAAACTGTCCAGAGCTTTCTCTGCCAGTCAAATTGGATTTCTTAGTGAAAGCACTGCGGCTGTTGCTGCAAGCTTTTGCACTGCTCCAATTGGCCTTGCTCAATCTCAGTAGTTATCCTGGGGTTCAGTGGCTCACAGATTGCCTTCTATGGTTGCATTAGAATTCTCATATCTGGTCTGCTGATATCTATCAGGATAAAGTAATGAATGCTGTTTTTGGCTAAGAGCTTTCCACTGATTCCCTGTGCCTTTCTGAACCAGATTTCCCCGTGCTGTATCGTTCTGTGCTGCATCTGTGCTGGGTCCCCTTTCCCCCTACTCAATTGAGACAGACCTTTTTGAAATCTTTCAAAAATATCTTAGGCTGGAAAATTATTACAGTTCCAATGTTTGTGTATTCTGTGACTCCAAAATCCATTCAGAGGCTTGATCCACTGTTATTTCTTAGGGAAGACAGGAAGAACTGAGACAACATCCTGTCTATTCTCCACTGTCTTGATTCCATCCCCTCATCATAGCACATTTTAAAAATAGACACTTATTAATGCCAGCTTAGGATCACTACATTAATTCAAGCTGATTAATGTTAGCACAGTGCACAAGAGATACATTAATAATGACTGACCACTTTCCAAAAAGCTAACTAGCAGATTCTTGCATAGTAAATGAATTGCATAGGTGCTAAACTGCTATTCTTCATTATTAATTTAGTCAATTAAGTATGTGATATGTAAACCATCAATAACAGAATAATAAAACTCTGTAGGCCTCAAAATCCATTTGATTATTTAACATCCATGGTAAAATACTTGGTTCTTTCTTATTTTTAATAATATCTATTTTCCTTAGTGAGAGTCAGTGTGAATTCATCTTTTATTGCCAACTTTGTGTTTAAATCATTTCCTTAAGCCAATATTGAAAATACCTCACATTTCTATAGCATTTTTATAGGATACAGACCAGTTTTGCTCTGACTACTTTCCTCCAGAGTTATGAATGATAAATATGATTGTCCCCATTTTTCAGATTATTATGCTGAAGGACAGAGGCACAATGGTTTATTTCCATTTACAGAGCTAGTCCAGCCCAAGTATTCTGGCTCTATGCATACTTTTCTTTTTAACTTGGTTAAAGTCAAGTTAAATTTATATGTTATAAATTTATGGTAATAGTTTCTGTGTTTTGGGTATCATCCCAAACAATACTTCAAGAGCAACATTGATGAACTGGTGAATGTCCAAAGTAAGGAAATGTGGACATTAAAAACCTTCTATATCATGCTATACTCAAGACGCTTGGCTCTGAAGTAACCTTGGTGACTGGGTCGACAACATATTTTTTCCTATAGAATCTCAAATAGGATGTCACTTCTGTACATCACTACATTTATTTTCTTTACCTTTCTCTGATTAACTCTATATTGTACTTTTTATAATAACTTCTAAATTTCCTATCTCCTCAAGTCACAAACCCTACAAGAAAATTCCTTTCTCTTTGGTAGGTTATTTGGTCTCATACTTTAGTGAAAAAAATGAGGCAATCTATCATGATCTCTAACTTAAATCTAGATTTAAACATCAGATCGCCTCAGCATCATTGTCCATTCTCCTTTCCTTTGCTTTAGAGAACAGAAAAAGCAAGAAGTAACCTTATTCTTGGCTAAGTCCAAGCCCTCTATCAGTGACTTTGATTACATCTCTTTTGTTGCTGGTGATAAGAACTTTAATTGTCTCTGTCCCTATTTTCTTTTCTTTCTTTCTTTCTTTCTTTCTTTCTTTCTTTCTTTCTTTCTTTCTTTCTTTTCTTTCTTTCTTTCTTTCTTTCTTTCTTTCTTTCTTTCTTTCTTTTTTTTTTTTTTAATCAATTTTTATTACTCGCCAAGCTGTAATTCTTACTATTGCAGACTTTCTCTTCAGTGGCACAGGGATCTATCTCAGAAGCTTATTTTACCTCCATATTTCACTCTCTAACCCAGTAGTCCTCAAACTTTTTAAATAGGGGGCCCAGTTCTCTGTCCCTCAGACTGTTGGAGGGCCGGACTATAGTAAAAACAAAAACTCACACTCTGTCTATGCCCCTCAGCCCATTTGTCATAATCTGGTGGGCCACATAAAAGTCCTCAGCTGGTGCATCTGGCCCTGGGGCCGTAGTTTGAGAACCCCTGCTCTAACCTGTTTAATTTTTTTAACCTGAAACCTCTTTCTCTGATTAATTGGTTGTTCCAAAATTTTTATTTTAAGAGAAAGTCCAGGCCTTCAATATGTTCATTGCATTATCGTAATGCATACTGGGTTCTTTCATCTCTTACTCCTTTCCACTTTTTCTCTTCAGCTTCTTTTCACTTACTGACTTCCTTTATTAGTTTATATACTCTTTGAGCTATTTTGTAATTCCAGAGCTACTTGATTTTGAATTCTTAGAACTTCTCCATGTCTGATAATTAATAACTGCTTAAGAAATGTTCCTTGATTTAACTGGCTTGATGAACTAGTCCTTGTCCTACTGGTAGATCACAATATATTTTTAAATGCCTTCATTTTTCATCCTCTTCATCCTCCTCCTCCTTTTCCTCCTTGTTTTTATCCTCCTTACTCTTCTCCTTCCTCTTCCCCTTCCCTTTCCCCTTCTCCTCCTCCTCCTCCTCTTCTCCTTCTTCTTCTTCTTCTTCTTCTTCTTCTTCTTCTTCTTCTTCTTCTTCTTCTTCTTCTTCTTCTTCTTCTTCTTCTTCTTCTTCTTCTTCTTCTTCTTCTTCTTCTTCTTCCTCTTCTTCCTCTTCTTCTTCTTCTTCTTCTTCTTCTTCTTCTTCTTCCTCTTCTTCTTCTTCTTCTTCTTCTTCTTCTTCTTCTTCCTTCTTCTTCTTCTTCTTCTTCTTCTTCTTCTTCTTCTTCTTCTTCTTCTTCTTCTTCTTCTTCCTCTTCTTCTTCTTCTTCTTCTTCTTCTTCTTCCTCTTCTTCTTCCTCTTCTTCTTCCTCTTCTTCTTCTTCTTCTTCTTCTTCTTCTTCTTCTTCTTCTTCTTCTTCTTCTTCTTCTTCTTCTTCTTCTTCTTCTTCTTCTTCTTCTTCTTCTTCTTCTTCTTCTTCTTCTTCTTCTTCTTTTCTTTTTTTTCTTCCATGACCCCATGCTACTATTCTCAAAATGAATGCATTTTTGAGTATGTATGTATATGTGAATATGTATGTCTATATATATATATGTATATATATATATATATATATATATATATATATATATGACATGAGTGTATGTTCTATTTATTTAAATATTTATTCTTGATTTCCCAATAGAATATAAGTTCTTCATGAACATGGACTTTTTTCTTCTTTCTCTTTCACAAGGAGTCATTAGGAAAGACTTAGAACTTAATAAATGTTTGTTCAGTGATGGATTGATTAATTGAAATCCCTAGCTCTTTGCCAGGTTCAGTCCCAGGGCTACCTCAAACAACTTCATTAGTTGTAATGTTCCTAGACCACCAGCATGATTACTTTGTTTTTAATTATCTTTTCACATTTCATTTTCTTATAGTAGAATATACATTTGAGGAAAAGGTTGTTCATTTTGTTTTTGTGTCTTTAGTATCTACCGTTTTACCTAGCAAATCAGGGCTTAATAAATGCTTTCTAAAAAACTAAATTGAATTATAAAGTTTTCCCAAGGGAGTAGACTTGCTCTGCTTGGTTTTGGAAGCTAAAAATTGGGAGCAGTGGGTTAGAATTTATATAGGCAAATTTCGGCCTGAAATAAGTAAAAACTACCATGGTAATTAAAGCTGTTCAAAGGAGAATTGGGCTGCCAAGGGAATGGGGCTTCCCCTTATTTGAAAACTTGTTGGGTAACATTTTTCTATATTTTATAAAAGGAATTTTTCCCATTGCAACATAAATTGAATGGTCTGAGATTCCCTCCAACTGTGAGATTTGGTGATGGTGTGAAATGATTCCTAGCAGGCAAAGAGGAAGTTATATCAATGCCTCCTTTACTGTTATTGGCAAATACATTATATCAACCATAGCAATCCAATGCATCTAGAAAGTCACCCTTACTGTGAGAGAATGAACTGTTCAAAAAGTAATCATATTTTGTCTTTTGTAAATGAAGATGATGATAGTTATCAATGCAACACATTACCATTTTATAGATAACAATATTGAATGATAGAGATACTTTTCAGGCTTTTCTGTGGGTGGTTATTCTTCTAGCATCTCTTTCACATAAGCATTTATCAATGTGTATGATCCACTTGCTTGAAATATGAATTCTCCTAGAATATACAATCTTAGTTTGGCTAAAACTGTAAGCATTTTCCCTTTTTTTAAGACTATATCTTATGTGCAGATTACTATGCTCCATCTCCACTTCCCAGTTGGAAAAAGATATAAAAGACTGGAATGCTAGCATGGGGGAATGAGAAGGAAAAAAAAAGGAAAAAAAAACAGTTCTAGAAAATGAAGAAATACCCTAAATAAGTCTAACATTATATATAGTGTTTTCTCTTTCATAATTCTATTTCCCTATATAAAAAAGTGATATTATTTTCATTCCTTATCTTGGAAGCCAGGTCTAAGAGCATTTTTTTTTTTTACTAAAATGTTATCTAGAATCAAACTCCAATCAGAAACTTGAATGATCAGACTTTGCCCTATATTCAAATAATCTGACAATACTGAAAGTTTGCAGATCCCTAGTCTGAGCTGTCCTTAATATCTTGAGATAAAATAAACTCAATTCATTTAGAAAACAGCACAAGTATCAAGAATTCATCTGAGACATTAACTAAAGAAGGACAAAAAATCTGCACATAGAGTAAGATTTGAAGTCAGAAAGTAGGCTGGGAGAATAAATAGCAACAACAGCTAAATAATTGTGTCATAAAAAATAATTGAGGTGATAAGGATTTTCATAACAAACTCAGAGGAAGAGAATGAATCCCAAACATTTATAATCAAAGACTCAAAGGAAAATATAACTGAGGAACAATTTCAATTAGAAGTTGAAGAATTTCCTGTTTCTGGAAGATGTAAAGTAAAGATTAAAAATAATTTAAAATATTTAAAAAATATAAATGAGAAGGCAAGAGCTTTAAAATATTGAGAAAAAATATATGAACTCTTCAGAAGAAATAATTTGAAATACATTTTAAAAGCTTGAACCAAA
This sequence comes from Sminthopsis crassicaudata, assembly GCF_048593235.1. Lineage (NCBI taxonomy): Eukaryota > Metazoa > Chordata > Mammalia > Dasyuromorphia > Dasyuridae > Sminthopsis > Sminthopsis crassicaudata. The sequence continues at coordinate 59,748,305 of NC_133622.1, read as the reverse complement.
ATTTGAATCCTCTGAAAATTACAATAGGTTAGATAGAAGCTGATGACAACATGAAACAACAAATAAAAGTAAAAATACCAAGAAATAGCAAAATCTGTTAACTTAGAAAACAGATCAAAGACAAGTAACTTTAAAATTATTAAGCTATCTGAAATCTATGTCCAAAATAAAGTCTAAACATATTTCAAAAAATCATAAAACTGCCTAGATCATTTAGAACCAGAGGACAAAGTTGGAACATAAAGAATTTAGGAGTTTACCTATTGAAACCCCCAAATGGGAATGCCCAAGAATGTTATACCCCAAATCCAGAGGTCCAGTAGGGAAAAAATGCAAACTAACAGAAAGAAAAATTTATCTACCAAAGAGCCATAATTAGAATTAAGCATGATTGTGCAAACTACCATTAGAAAGTAAAAGATAATTTAAAATGTAAATGTCATAAAGCAAAATATATAAGCTTCCAACAAATAATATAATATATAGCAATATAATCTATTCCTATAGAGAAAAAATAGATTTTAATGAAATAGAAGACTTCCAAATATCCCTTTCCCCCAAAAAAATACCTGTTTAGAAACTTTGAAATATAAATATAGGAGAAAATAAAAATGAAGAGAGGTAAGACAATACAATGGAGGAAAGTATGAAATTTACAGGCATGATTATGAATGTGAATAAGATGAGTTCGGATATATAAAGGAAGAGGGTGTAATATATTAGAAAATATAGCATAACAATATGTTGTTTATAAGAATCATTATTGAAATAAAAACATGCAGAGTTAAATAAGAACAATATTTAAAGAAGAATGATTTTTAAAGAATTAGTAGCTTTGATCAATGCAATGCTGCAATTGTGTGTATATGCATATATGTGTATGTGTATATGTCTATGTCTATCTATCTTTTTATCTAAACATATTCTATGCAGGAATTGATTTTGCTTGACTGTAACTGTTTTAACATGTTTTTGTTTTTGTTTTGTTTTTGTTTTTTGCTTTCTCATGGTAGGAAGAGTAGGGATAAAGGATTTACATTTTAATAAAACCCATAAAATTTAATTAAAAACAAAAGAAAGTAAATGATTTATTATTATTTTTTATTTTTAAAATATTTTTTCTCATTTAATTTATGGTGATGATTGAGATTAATTTTCTTTTAGACTCTTGAAAATGATAAGTGACATATTCTGATCAGTTCTATCAGTACTTCATTTGGCTTCAAAGCTTTTTCATCTTCCTGTTCTATCTCATTCTCCTCCACATTAGCTTTCTGGGTCAATTTATACAAAGTTTTGGCAGTATTGTTCCTGACAAAAAAAAGAACTTACCATTAATGTGAGAGATCTGGTCTTACTCTCCAAGTATTGCTACCTGGTCTGCATGATCCTCCAAAGATTATATGTCTCCATCCCACTCTGTCCAGAAAAAAAAAGGATAAAAACAAAATAAAACAAAAAGAAACAAAAAAATAAAAGCCCAAAACAAAACAAATAAATAACAACAACAGAAACAGACCTTGTGCCCATGGAATTGCTGGAAAATTTGAAGCCACAAAGTTATTTAAAGTGCTGTTATGTGGCTTGAATCAGCACTCAATTCAAAGTGTCTCATGGATATCCTCATTCATCCATAAAATCAAAAAGGTCTTCTATGTTGGCCAAAATGTCAGCTAAAAGTTCTTATTTTATGAGGATCAATCAGATTTGTGTTTTTCTCTTTTAATCTACTCTCCAAATAAGAGACTCACTGAAAATTAGAATATATGAAAAAATCTATAATTATGTGAAACCAAAAGAAATATTAGAAAAAGATCAAATAATTTTAAAAATGGATAAAATGTAAGACATATGATATCTAGATTCAAAATAATTTTTAATACTAGTTAATATTCTTTATTTTTTCCCTTCTCTCCAGATTTTATTCTTTGATTGGGTCTAGAAGTCAGATCCAGGCCCTGCTTCTCTATAGCACATTTGAGTTTGACAATTTAGCTCTACTTAGTTATACCTTGAGTCCCCTTGGGTCATATACTTATCTACACTTGCTCATAGTAGATGACCTGAAACTTTATTATTCACAATGATGAATCTTTAGATATAGTATGCAATAGTATTATATCTAAAATATAAATATCTTAATTAAAATACTTTATTATTAAGAATAAATTTAATCATTGTTAGAAATACACTTTTGACACTGAAAATCAGATATCAAAACCATTTATTAAAATATTAAGGAATCATCTTAACATTTCTGTCCAGAACTAGACTCCACTCCTCTTCAAGAGAAGGGAATCTTGAGCACATAAGCTTAAGAAGCTTTATACTTGTTAATTTGATATAGCCCCTCCCTTCAGAGAACAGATTGGTACATTCCCTTCCAGGTTACAATCTTTATAATATACCTTCTACATGTTACCCTTTAATATGTATAAAAAGTTTCCCCTCTCTCACCATAGTCCATGTTCAAAATGGTGGAAAACTCCTCCTAATATTCAACATTGAATATTAATATTCAATTATCTTATTAAACAGATACAATGGTGATTTGATCAAGTCAGATCATTGATCCCAACTAGTCTGGGTTGGATCTGCTATTATCTTTAGTATGTGTTTTTCTCAAAACCACATTTTTTCTGATTGACTGAATCCACCTATATGCCTCTAGCTGCTCAATTTCTTGTTAGCTCAAGACTTCTATTGATCACATGATTGTTATGTGGAATCTTAACCTTCCTTAACCTTTCACATTCTGAAAACCTCTTGGTCAGTGGTATCTACTATCCTACACCACCTATAAACTTGCAACACTCTGCGGAAACCCAGCTTTTCAGAATTTCTCACAATCATCATCTGAGCATTTATTGACATTTACTCTTTTTGCCGATAGAGGGCTTTGCCTTGAAGTTGATGGATGCTAACTGATCAGAGTGGTGGTTCTAAAGGTTGGATTTGTCTGTGACAATTTCTTAAAATAAGACAATAATGAAGTTTTCCACATCATTTGACTTTTACTTTGAATACTTAGAGTCCATGATAGGGTTAATAATTGACTTAATTTCAATACTGTTGTGTTTCAAGGAATAAGGAAGCCCGAGGAGATGAATGGAGTTAGGCAAATGGCCAATCCATGAAACAATCTGAATATGCTCAATATTTATCAATTAAACTCTTTGTCTTATATGGGCACAATTTGTGGCACCGTAAAAAGCAATTATTATAATAATATCAAAGATTATAGATCATAGATTTTGTAATGATGATAGAGTTTGAAATATTGCAAGAATTGTCAAAATAGAATACAGAGACATGATAACATCCCATGTTGTTGAAAAAAATGACCTAAAATACTAGCATTTTGAAAAAAAATGCAATATCTTTTAAGTATAATAAAGTGCAAAAAATGAGGTGTGTCTCTAAGTTCAAATGAGGATGGATGATAAAGGCTACATTTATCACTTACTTCTGTTTATACTAAAAGTCTCATAAAATTTAGTAAGAAATCTCTTAGGTGTTATGTTACTTGAATATGTTATAAAAGGGAGTGGTTAACAGTTTCCTAATAGCTATCAAAAATAAGTTTAACAAATTCACAGCTAAAAGAATGCTAGTCCAAGAAATTTTTAAAGTTGGCTTTTTTCCAGAGACTTGAAGTGTTAAAGAATGAAAAACAGAAGGAAAGGGCATAAAAATATAAAATTTTTGAAGGAAAACTACAGAAGACCATAATTTAAACTACATGTTAAAAATTGTAGATTCTAAAGCACTGTTACATGACATGCAGGTCATGTGTTATGCTTCTATTCCTACCTGAAATGGTCACCAATCTTTGTAATGTAAATGAAAGCTTCTGCTAGAAGAGAAGGTGAAAAGTCTTTGAGAAATCTATCTTTTTGGTATTCTTATAAATCAATCAATCCACCAACATGCATTTTTCAGGCATCTTGCTGGGTATTGGATATTCAAATAGAAAGACTATGGCAATTCCTATTTTTGAGTGCCTTACATTAAAAATATATATTTGTATAATAGGATAAGAAATAAAGGATGAACAAAATAATCCAGAAAAAAATATGAAACAATAGGAATAAGGGTTATGGAGGGAAAAGAGGCAACATCAAAAAGTAGAGGATTGTGAAAATATAACACACCTTAGAAAAAAGAGCAACTACTCTATACCATTGTACATATTCATCATATAGATGAGAATATATGTATATGTACATCTATACTGAATCATCCTCATAAAGATAATTCTACAGCTCTCTATAAAATACTATAGAAAGTTCATATGAACTTACATGAAAGGTAAGGTCACTTGTTTCTTAAGATATTGAAAAAAATAAGTTCCTGCTTGGTTTCAATTAGAGCTAAAAAAATACAACTTTTTCTTATTTGTTCAAACAACCCAAGGACATAGCATCTTGTTCCCTATTAGAGCACTAATCTCAGCTAATTGCCTATTCTTCAATTAAACATTTAAGTTAAAACATATCACATGGCTTTCTTGCGCCCTACATTGTTTCATATTTCTTTCAATAATTGGGAATGTACTAAAGATAACAACTTTCATAGCAACTCTATAGATATTATAAATGAGGGAGATAGAGTATGCCAGTGATGATAGAATAAGTTTAAAATTATCTTGACATATTAGGACACTAGGCAAAATTCAACAGGATATCATTTAACTTAGTACAAAGTTATAGTTAGATTTTAAAAAATCAATTGCATATGTGCAAGATTGGAGAAACCTAGGGTTTAAAGCATTCCTGTGGAAGAAATAAAAAGATCTGGAGATTTTAGTTAACTAAAATATGGGCCAACAATATTATGTCCCTGCTGAAACTCAAATAAAATTTTAGCCTCTCTTTTTCTATATTGGTTCAGACCTGTGATTCCAACGGTATAGGAAACTCCCTTCACTCATTCAACTCAACCCATATGGCACAAATAAATTTAGAGTTATATATCTTTTAACTTTATCTCTTCTTTCTCTGTCTTTTTATCTCTATTTCTTTCTGTTTCTGTATCTGTCCGTTAATCTTTCTTTCATTCTTAACTAATAGGCAAAGACCTAGGCTTAGAATCAACCAAACCTCAGTTTGTGTTCTGCCTCTAACACATGCTATTTATATGACCATGAGAAATTCACTAGATTCTTTACTCTTTGGGTAGTCTGTAATACTATAAAACCTTCCTAAACACTATAAAATTTCACCATACCAATGAAAGCATGTGTATGTGTGTGCATATGTGCGGGTATATATGCAAATGTAGGCTGTTGTTCATTATCATTGTTATAGTATCATTTTCTCTCTTTTTTTTAGCAGCAATGTTGGCTCCTACTTTGAGTTAACTAAAACCTTCAGATTTTTTGCACACAATTTTCATGTTAATTTACAGAAATCTAACTTTCCCTTTCCTTGTGCCAAAGCTATTAACTTTTTCCTCTCTAGATTTAATTGTAGAATTGTAGTGTGTGTAAGTAACCAAATTAAATTTAATCCACTTGTTTTTTGACTAACACTCTAACTTGTCAAAACTATTTTAAAATGATTTTACCATCCTATTTACCTATGTATTTCATATCTATGAATGTATATCTCTCTAGTTGCAGAAGATAGAAAATATTGACATATTTTTCTGCCCTGATAAAATCTTCATAAAATTCATATCTGGGTGCAATTCTTAATTTAAACTGCAAATGAAGCACATTCAACCAAGAAGATGAAAATTATGACTAATGAAGACAATTTTAAAAAACATGTTTAGCTCAGAGAAAGGAAAACTAAGGAAGGGGAGGTTTGATAACTATCTTTAACTATCTGAAAGGTTATCTTTGGAGTACAGAGTGGAGTTGGTTTTCTCAATGAGGATGGAATTAGTATATAATGAGTCCCAGACCCTGCCTCATTATGAAGAAAATATATTTAATAAGTAGAATTCAACTCACAAATTATTTAAGTGCCTGTTCTGTGTTGAACTGAATGCTATAGTAGACTCTAAGGACAAAAAGACAAAGAGAAACAAACAATTCACTGACCTCAAAAGAGTTCAAATCTGGGGCAGCTAGATGGTTCAGTGGGTAGAGCATCAGCCCTGAAGTCAGGAAGACCTGAGTTCAAATGTGTGTCTTCAGATACTTAACACTTCCCAGCTGTGTGGCCCTGAGCAAGTCACTTAACCCCAATCACCTCACCAAAAAAAAAAAAAAAAAAAAAAAAAAAAAAAAAAAAAAAAAAAAAGGAGTTCCAATTTTATGAGATATGTGTATATGTATGTGTGTGTGATGGAAGAGAGAGGTACCCAACAATAGAATCAACTATTTATCAAAGTCCTAATTTCACTTGAAGTATTCATGTATAGGTAGTCGACCTTGGAGATGATCCTCCTATATATCTTTTTCTTTTTTTTTACTAATGCATGGTGATGAGGATTAATGCTGTTACTACTACTTCTACTACTACTACTACTACTACTACTACTACTACTACTACTACTACTACTACTACTACTACTACTACTACTACTACTACTCCTGCCACTCTTCTTCCTCCCCTACCTCCTTCTCCTCCAAGGATTGCTGCTGGTGATACCAGTAATATAATAAAACTGGGGCTATTACTACTACTATTTCTCCTACATAATATTTAACAACAAATTAGTGAATTAATAATAACTCAAACTATTTAAGGAGAAGAAATCACAGCAATATCTCACATTTCTATAAGACACAGCCCTTTTCATAGTCAAGACAGAACCCTTTGCAAGAAAAAGTGATTTCAATAATCCTATTTTATCCAACAGATTTCCCCTTTCTCATTTCCACTTTCAAATATATTTAGTCTCTTTGGCTAATAACCGCTTCTCTACTGCCAGAAAATATTCTCACGAAATTTTTCTTTTTTTTTTTTTTTTTTTAAACAAAGCAAAAAAAAAAATATCCATTCATCCCCAAAATCTTTTATCCATTATATATCTCCTCTTTTTTGAGACTAAACTCCCTTAAGTATATCATTTGTTCCCTAAAATCTTTGCAATGTGACATAAATTCATCATTCAATTAAAGTTATTTTCCCCAAAGTTACCAATAATTTCTTAGTTTCTAAATACAATTTTTTTTAAGTTTTTATGCTTCTTAATTTTTTTCAGCCTTGTAAACTTTTGATCATCATCGTCTCTTTCATCTTCTCTTTCCTACATGTATTTTTTTTTTTTTTGGTGATAAACTTCTCTTCTGGTTCTTTTCCTCCCAGTTTGAACAGTCTTTTTCTGTCCTCTTTGCTGAATCCTTATCCCAGTCCTGCACAATAATTGGATATGCCTTCCACAGACTCTGTCCTTTCTCCTTTTTACTTGCTATCCTTATTTGTTTGGTGTTCTTATCAGCTCCCATATATCCATTGGTCATCAAAGATGACTCAGATTCATAATCTCTGTTTTAATGTCACATTTCATATTCTTACATCTCCAGTTGAATATTTGACAGCTCAAACTGTATATATTGCAAATATCTTAAACTGAATATACCTAAAAGTTAATGCATTATCTATCTTCCTAAATCTTCTTGTCTTCTTAAATTTTCTTACTGTTGTAAAAGTAGTATATACTTCTACTTGTAGATTCACAACTTAGTTGTGAACAATTCTTTACTCCTCATTCTCTTACCCCCATATTCAATTAGTTTTCAAGTTATGACTTGATAACATATCTCTTATTATATCTTCCTTCTCCCTTTTGACAATAGCACTACCCTGTGGCAGGCTTTTATCAATTCATGCCTGAATTATTGAAATAGTCAAATATTTGGTCTTCTGCTTCCACACTCCAGTACATCCTCCATTCCTAAAATGAAGATTTTGCCATGGTGCCCCTATTCAATCACCATCTAGGATCAAATATAGAATTTAAAATTGATAAATTGGATTCTTCCTACCTTTCAAATCTTCTTCTATTTTATACACCTATACTGAACTCTACAATCCAGTGACACTGGTCACTAAAAGGTTTATCTCCCCAGATATTGATCATCAAGCAGATAATAACACCTACTATCTGCAGGCACTTTGCTAAGCCTATGAATGGGGGGGGGAATGCAAAACACTATCTTTGAGACTATCCTGCCCTTGGCAATCTCATAATTTAATTAGAAAAAATAAGCTAATATATAAACTCAAGCTACAATATTGCTAAATCATGACTCTTAGGTATTATTTCTTCTTAAAAAAAATAAAACTTTCAGTTCCTATGCCCAAATGGCTATAGAACTGTGTATATCCTTTGATCCAGCAGGATCTATACCCCAAAGAGATCATAAAAGAGGGAAAATTATTCATATGTGCAAAGATTTTTTTAAAAATCATACCTTTTTGTAGTGGCAAAGGATGTCCATTAATTAGAGTGGCTGAATAAGTTGTGGTATTTCAATGTAATGTAATATTATTATTCTATAAGAAATGAGGGGCAGATTGATTTCAAAAAAGCCTGGAGACACTTACATGTACTGATGCTGAATGAAGTGAGCAGAAGCAGGAGAATATTGTTCACAGTAAAAGCAAGATTATGAGGTGATCATCTATCCAATTGGCTTTTCTCAGCAATACATTGATCCAAGACAATTCCAATAGACTTGTGATGGAAAAAGCCATCTTCATCCAGAGAGAGAATTGTAGAGACTGAATGCAGCTTGAAGTGTACTATTTAGATTTTTGTTTGTTTGATTTTTTTCTTTCTTATGATTTTCTTTCACAAAATGACTAATGTGGAAATGTATTAAATGATTGTACATGTATAACCTATTTTAGATTGCTTGCTATCTTGGGGAGGGAACTCAGAGAGGAAGGGAAAAAACAGTAAAATTGAAACTCTAAATCTTACAAAAATGAAGGTTGAAAACTATTGTTACATGCAATTGGAAAATAAAATACTATTGAATTAAAAAGAAAGAAGGTGGCATAATAATTAAAGAAAAAATTATGATTGCAAAAAATTCAATTCCAAATTACCTTATTTACCCTGTACCCATTCAAAAATCAAGAAAAACAAAATTTATTACAAATATGTATAGTCCTACATTAGCCATGCCCCCCCAAAGAAACAAAGAAAAGAAAAGAAAAAAAATTAAACATATACTTTGATTAGCACTCTGAGTATATGCATTCTCTAACTGAAGGTATATAAAATGTTTATTTATGAGTTCTTTTAAATTTTGGTTGTTCATTGTATTGATGTAAGTTACTAAGTATTTCAAAATATTTTAATTTCATAATATTACTGTAATTGTATAAATTATTTTCTTGCTTCTGTTAAATTTACTTTATATCAGATTTTACAAGTTTCCCCAATTTTGATTTTTTTTCCAGAAATCATCCTTTTCATCATTTATTAAACCAAATCACATTTATTACATTCATATATCATTTATATGATGGGAACCTCTTAATATTTCACTTTTATATCAACATAAAAAGACACACACACACGCGCGCCTGCACACACACACACACACACACACACACACACACACACACACATATATATATATATTTTTGTACGTAAGAGTTTTTTTTTTTCTTTTTCTTTGTATCCTTGGAGGATATAGACTTAATATATAATGAATAGTATTGATGGTTTACACCTTAATGATTTTTGAATCATAGTTCTAAATTGTTTTCTAGATGGTTGGACTAGATCACAGTTGCAACAACAATGTATTAGAGTTTTACCATAGCTACTTCAGCATTTGTCCTTTTTCTTTTTAGTCATTCTGATGATTCTGAGCATTTTCACTGATTGTGCCTAATGCTGAAAACACTTGCTTTTTCATCTCTATCTCCTGGTTTTCTTCAAGTTTCAGGTAAAGTCCTACCTTTTTTTAGAAAAAAATCTGGGAGAAAAAAATAACAACAAGCCTTTCATTCAGTCATTACTCATTCAGAGTTGGAAAAAAGAAAGACTGAGAAGTGCTGTATTTCTTTAGTAACACAAAAGCCAGATCTATAGCAAAGAATAAAGAACTGAATCACTATTACCAGTGATGAAAGTTTCCTTTCTTTTTTAGAGTCTGGTTATGTTCACATGAACTGTTCTTCTCATAGTAGGCTAGCTGAAATATTTTCTTTTCCTTGGGGAAAGAACAGCTCAAGAATTATGGGTTTCAGATACTATTTCATAGAGTCTTTCAATTCCATTTATTTCAAATACCACTGCCTCAGGAGTAATAAATATGCAACTGCCTGTGGACACAATAAAGCGTTTAATCCTGAGCAAGAGGTTGTGCAGTTGTTAAACATGAAAGTCAAGAAATTTGTTTCTTTCCTCTAAAGGAGAGTCAAGTTTTATTCTTGATGTTTTGTGTCCATAAATGAACAAGGATATCCAGGCCAATTGTGGACACAAACAGATTAAATGAATTTATTGTATCATGTGATTTTGTAACTAACCCTGAAAAAAGGTAATTCACCATTTTGTAGAAAGAAAATTGGTCAGGAGAAATAAATACACAGCAATAGAAATGTATAAAGGCTGCTTTCATAAGCATTTTAGAGATTTCAGAGGTCAAATGTTGGATAAGAACATGAATAATTATATTATTACTCATGCAAATATTATACCTCCATAATACACCCCAAAAAATGCTGCCCAAAAAGAATATACTCAGATTCTAAAGTAGAGAGAAGCATAGCCCCAACATGTAATTGTGTCTTTAATGAAACCTCAACTAAGCCTACCTGCTTAAAGAATTGACAATCATTTCCACCCTGTGATTTCTTATAGAAAAAGGCCAATGTCTTTTATTTTATTTTATTTTTTTGTTTATGATTAGTTTCATAAAATAGCTTTAATTTTTGTGAGTAGTTGAGGTATTTCAACTCCTATTTCTTCCTGTTATGAACAATCTTTTTCCCCATTATTGCTGCTAAAAAAATAGGAAATTGCACAATCATTCTGTAAAAGACCTCCTCCTTGAATAGATGAGGACACTGAGACACAGAGAAGTCACATAGACTAAGAAAGTCACAGACAAGACTTGAAACTTTGCCTTGCATTTGATCCAGTCAGTATATTTTCATTGAACCATTCTGGGGAGGAGTAAGAGTAGCCTCCTCTGAGAACTACATTATTTCATCTTTGCATGCATCATTCTTCCATTAACATCAAAATGGAATACTAAAAGCTGTCACATGAATGCCACTGTGCAATTAAAAATGCATTGATAGAGCAGGAAATAAATACACAAATAAAACAAAAGTACTTCAGCACTAATGTATTCTAAACTGCTTCTATACTATGCACGAACAAGTTCAAGCATAATCAAAGTGAAAAAGACCTGTAGAAAATGATATTCAGGATAAAGAAGATGAACAGCATTCTAAATCTGAGGGCAGCTAAAGGCATTAGTAAGCTCAGCCCTTTAACTTGAAATGTCTTATTTGTTTTTTACTTTTTCAACTTAGGACAAGGGATTGGTGGGGAGAGTAAGCTGAAATAAAGTCTATCAAGATCAGTTGCTTCTGCTTTGCATGATAAAGGCAATGCAAAAAGAACCTGTGTACAGAAGTTCATTTCAGTAGTATTTCTGTTGTCAAAATCTGTAAGCCAGACAGAGCAAGAGCGAGAGAAATAGAGAGACAGAGACAGAGAGACAGATATATATAGAGAGAAACAGAGAGACAGAGACAGAGACAGAGAAACAGAGACAGAGACAGAAAGAAACACAGAGAAAGAGAACACACATAAAGAGAGAGATGAAGACAGAGACAGAGACAGAGAAGACAGAGAAAGAAAGAGAAAGACAGAAACACAGAGAGAGACAGAGACAATAGATGGAGAGAAAGAGAGACAGAGACAGAGAAAGAAAAACACAGAGAAAGAGAAACAGAAACAGAGAAAGACAGAGGCAGAGAGAGACAGAAAGAAGGATAGAAAGAGACAAAAACACAGAGAGATAAAGACATACAGAGAGAGTCACAGAGACAAGGAAAAAGAGAGATAAAAGAGAGACAGAGAGATGGAGAGAAAGACAGGGAAACAGAGCGACAGAAACTGACAGACACAGAAATAACCAAGACAGACACACACAGAGAGACACACACAAACACAGAGAGACAGAGAAACAGAGATAGAGACAGACAGACATAGAAAGAAACAGAGAGACAGGCAGACCCAGAGAGAAAGAGAGACAGAGAACAGAGAGATGATAGAGACAAAGAGAAAAAAGAGAGACAGAGTCAGAGAGAAATACACAGAGACATACACAGAGACAGAGAAACAGAACCAGAGATAGACAGGGAAAGACAGAGACAGGAAGAAACAGAGACACAGAGAAAAAAATAGAGACAGACAGGGACACACAGAGACAGAATCAGACACACAGAGAGAATTTTAGATTAAAGCCAAGCAAAGGGGAGCTGAAGTGGACTACAAAATAGCTCCCCAGAGCACAGTGACATCATCCTCTAAACATCTCACCCTGAGAAGAAAAAAATGAAAAAAAAAACTGATCACCATACTTTATGTGCACCTCCAAATAAGCTAAGTTTAAGAGGGCTAAAATTAATGGTAGAAAAAAAAAAAAAAAAAACAAAACAAGATATTCTAAGTAGTTTGAAAGTTAGAGGAGAATATCAGAAGAAAAGCTTTGAAATCTATATGTGCACAAATGGAATTCCTTTGCATATTCCTCAAAAAAAAAATCAGACCTACATCTTATAGTAACTATTTATTAGTGGCTAGCTCTTTAGAACCATTATCTTTAATCTCATAGATACAGTAATCCCTGCTAAACAGAAGCAAATCAACAGAAGAATTATGCATTGTTTATATCCTCATATAAAGTTTCATTATTGAGTCAGAACAAAGTTTGTTGAAATTTATCAATATGGCTTAAAAATTGATTCATTAAAATTTTCAGCAATCTTTCTCATGCAATTTCAGATACTCATGTCAGAGCATTATAGACAGAGAATAAGATTCAAAGACCAGCCAGATCTAGACTCAATTCTGACTTCTGACGCATACAAACTTTGTGACTTAAAGTAAATTATTTTACTTCTCATTGCTCTAACAAAGGCTACAAGATTAAGTTTCAGAGAACTTTCTCACTTGCATGAATGGAGAGACTTCTCTCATCCTACAATTTCCAGTACCATTGAAAATCATGCCCAATCCCCATCCATAAAGTTAACACTAAACAATTGACCTTCAATAAAATTTTGATTTAAACTTGGACATACTGTTATTAATAACTGTGTCTGGCATTGATTTATTGAGACCTTATGTTATAGAGTACTTTTCATTTATTTTCTGAGTTAATTTTCACCAAACAAGTACCAACACCAACAACTTGTTATCTAGGTACAATAAAATAAGCATCATTAGTATTATTCCACTTTTATCTGTGACCCTTAGCTCAAGTCCCAATTAAATCATCTTTTTCCTAATTAATGGAGCTAGATTACCCCATTCCTTCCTACTGCAATGAAGAGAGAGTGGAGTTTGTGAGAATTAGGGAGAAAAGAGATCTGGGGTGCTTCTAGTTTTCAGTATTGACAGAATATGTCATACCTACTTCTAAGCAAAATGTTGAGGAGAGAGAAAGACTGTGGGGGGAAAAAACAAAACTCAACATGGAGAGAAAATTGCAATATCTATCATGTTCCTCTTCTCAGTTTGCTATGCTAGAGGCACTGGGAAATTTCTTCCTTACTGACACCTGGGATTTTTTCTCTCTTGGTTGAGGTGAATTGTCCTACTTTAATGGGAGGCCTTATTCACTTGTTATTATTTTCTAATATATATATATATATACATATATATATATATATATATATATATAATTTTATGAATATTTTCTGTAGGTTTGTTTTGCTATCAAATAAAAACATTTACTTGATATTCACCTTATGTATTTATTATGGAACTAGAAGGAAATGAAGCACTGGGTATATGGCTTGAAATTCTCCTTTGAACTGAGTACAGTGTGAAACTATAAATTACTTTCCCGAGATTAATGATATTTAAAAGAGCAGACAGGTATAATTCTAGCACAGTGTCCTTTCTCCCTGAGGAGAACAGAATGCCCATCATCTAGTACAATCTCCCCATTTTTCCTCCTGGTGAGAATCAGTTTACTCTGGATAAGGAGAGGGGTAGGAGATGTTAGAAATATCTATTCTCAGTGCCCTGCAAGCAACATCTAGATAGACTTATGTGGACATGTATAATCCATGTGGGCAAAACAAAATGAACCCATGCCAATCATTTGCTATATATCTGACAAAACTAGAACAGAGGGCACACAATTAGTAAATGGCAAAAGTGAAATTCTAAGTCAAATCATCAGATTCAAAGCCTTTTGCTCTTTCTTCTCCATAGATTCCTTGACTGATTTAATATTAGTTTCTTAATACAGTTTGGGCTGTTCAAATACTTTTTTAGTTTAAGTTTCACTTACATCGTAACAATTCAGTGTTTCCCAAATGTTCATTATTAAGATGTCAAGTTGTCTTTTTTTCTAAATCTAATGGAAATCATAGTCATTGAAATATTTTTTTTTCATGAAGAATCAAATGAAAAGTCAGCCACCAGTTCAGTTTTCAATTAGATAAGCAAAAAATGCTTTCCTTCCTCTTTGATAAAGAAAGAGAATGCTAAATTCAGAAAATAATGCATAATGTAAAAAAAGAAGAAAGTGTTTCCCTCTTAGCAATACTACCCTGACTTATATAGGAAAGAACACTTTTCTATAAGCTTTTCCTTGTCAAATAGTGTCTAGAATAACTAGTGATCAGGACTAGATAACTACAGAAGAATTCATGACCAACAATAAGTATGGAAATTAATACTCTGAACTTTACAACTTTACATTAAAGTCTGATTTTTTGTTTATTAAAATTTTTTTTTCAAATGGTGAGAGACTATTACAATCAGGTGAGTACTAGTCTTGCCTTTTGCCAAAATGGAGTGGCTATTCAGTCTCTCCTCCCCACTCCCACTTCTAATGTCTGCAATGAAATAAAATGTTGCACCTTCTCTCTCTGTCTGGAAATAAAAAATAACATAATATAAACACTTAGATGTTTTTGACCCCATGTTTACTTTAGGATTGAATACATGGAAGGGTGAACATTTTCTGGCTAACCAACCATTCAATGGGTAAAATGTAACTACCTTTAGACTCTCCCTACTCCAAACCTATAATACCTTCTCTCTCTGTCTCTCTCTCACATACACAATACACATACACACACACACACACGTATATACATATGCATACACAGACACATATATACATACATATGTATATATCCTTTTGCCTGCTTTTTTACTTACTCTGGGAAAATGTCTCTTGGGACATTTACTATGGATAGAGTGACAGTGTCAAAACTGTTTTAGTCTTGCAAATTTATAATTGAGAATGACTCTGCTTCTGAGATTTTACCTTCTTTGCTTATATGAAGTAGCTTTGGGAAATGGAAAGGTCACTGAGTTTAGAATTAGGAATTAGGGTTCACATATCAATTTTGCTATTTCTGTCACTGTGAACCAATCATATCTCCTTTCTTGGGCTTGGTTTTCTCACAAATGAAACAATGGGGTAAATTAAATGTGTTTTAAATTCCCATTTAGTTCTAATTCTATGAGCTTACATACACGCACATGGTTGTATATATGTATATGCATAAATACAGGCTAGTTTTATGTAAATACACACATACATATATATATACACACAACACACACATATATATGTAATATATGTGTGTATGTGTTCTTCAGTGCTTTGAATTGCCATGATTAACACAATTGAATAGGTAAAAATGGAATAGCTTTTATTTGTGACTAGTTTTACAGATTATCATTCATACCAGGATGGGTATCTGCATATTTTTATATGTACATGAAACATATATACTTTTGGATATGGCCAAGGTAAGAATTAGTTTTGCTTGATTATCTATATATATATATATTTTAAAACAATTATTTTTCTTTTCTTCCTAAAAGAGGTTGTTAGAAGGGTAGGGTCAGGGATTTGAAAAGAAGAAATAAGTTAAATTTAAAAATTAAAAAAAATGTTTTCTTTTGTTTTTAAGGACAATGAAGAGAAATTTGTCTTTTTTTAGGAACATGAGAAGTTGAGAGTTTCTGACTTTATGATAATTACATATAACATGTCACATGAAATGAACTTCAGGATATATGAATGGATTAAATTCAAACCAAACCAAAACAAGGCAGAAATAAAATATTTGTTTTGTTTTCAAGATTTGGACATATTCAGTGACAAATCTGATGTAGCAAAAGAGCAAGTTTCCTGCCTCCTAAAAATTCTCAATCCTTTTGCAAAGAGAAATTGAAATGCCTGGAGGCAATTAAAATGTAGGAACAATAAATTGAATATGTGTCAATTTGAATGGACAAAATTTTCCAGAACCCATTGAGCCTATTTCTTGTCTCTGTTACAAGAAAATGTTTAGGCCAAAGCAATCTGCTTATTCCAAACTTAGTTTTAGGAAATCCCTTTATGTGTTCCCTTTCAAGCTTTCTAAAATGATTGAAAGGCTATAAACAATATTCACATTACACTAAGCTGTGGGTTCCACAACTCCTCTCCATCCTGACCCCCAGAAAAACAACAATAAACCTACAGAGCTAAGGGTGGTAAATGTTTTGCTTTATGCTTTAACTTATTAATTTAAGCTATTAAGTTATTTAAGTTATTAAGAAATTATAGAATTTCATAAGTACTTATTTAGTATGAGAGTTGTTGAACAAAAATGTTGAGGTTCAAAGTAGACCCCCAAAACTTTGGGGTTTCAGACTGATATCTGAGGTATCTCAAAATAATTTGCAGGCTCAAACCCATCTCCAAGTCAAGGGGCAAAGTTTATTATAATTGTAATGCCAATTGAAGCAGGCTAAGTTCCAAAAGAATTTAGCTAAGCACTTAGAGCAAGAAGATAAATTTATAGGAAAAAGTTTGAAAGATCAAGAGCTTTATGCTCCTGATTTGCTAATTTTATGGTTTCTAGATAGGTTTCAAGGTTAGTCGATTTACTATTGTCTCAGGAACTTTGCTATCACTGAGCAACAGATTATTTACCTACCAATCAGCAATGTTTGTAAAGTTATACTATCATATTACTAAAGCCAGGAGACTTTAGGATTATTGACAAAAAGGTTGTTAGAAAAATAGCATTCCTAAAATCAGGAGGGCTCAGGATTACTGCTATATCTTCCCTAAAATCTACAGGAAGAAATATATAATTATATTATTAAAACATTCCCAAGGCCAGGGGACCCCAGAGTTACTGATATTTCCCCTAGAAGCTGCACTCCATCACAGTGATTCTGTAGAAAAATCAAATAAAACAGATCCTTATCTCAAGAAGTTTATAATCTTATGATTTAATACAACAGTTATAATTTCTAGGCGTAATCCCAAAATAAAATGATCCATTTCTATTATATAGTTTATAAACAAATTGAATCTGAGGAGAAACTAAAAAAGAGAGTCCAAGCCTGATTATTGGAAAGAAATGGGGGGATAGTTACTTATATTTTATATGATAAAATATGCTTATATTCAAATGCTTAAAATGCTGGAAATTGAATGCGTTGTGATGGTCTTGGAATGCCTCACTTTGAGTGCCCTGGGTTGAGGCAATGAATATGTTGCTAAACATTGCATGCTTATCAGAATATCTAATCCATCTTTAATTTTTCCTGCTTTGATTCATTGACTTGAAACTTGATTGTAACAGTTTCCTGATTTCCCAAGTATATTCCCAGAGTTTAAATTAGTACCACTTCTGGTCTCTATGTATCCCCTCCTTCCAAGCTGAAGGTGTCACAATATTCTGATTTCTAACAGTCATTTATTTATGCTTCATCCATATTCCCAGTCTTGAATTATATAGCATATAATTACTTTATATATAAGAGGCAAAAGAATATATGGAAAATAAAACAAATTAGATATGATCAACAGAAGGAAAGTACTGGCAGTAAGATGGATCAGGAAATATTTGTTGTAGAAAGTATGATTTTGACTAGGATTTAAAGAAAGCCAGGAAACAGAGAAGAATAGAAATAAAAATCTTTGCATTAAAGCATGATCAGTGAAAATGCCTTAAATTGGGAGGTGGAATATCTACCTTGAGGAATAGATTATTATAAAACTATTATATAATATAATTACATATCATATATACAGTGCAAGGAATGATGACAGAAGTGGAGGGTAGACTGAAAACTAAGAGGGATTATTTAATTTTTCTTTTTGCCTTCATTCAGGTATGAATTCATTCACTTCACTCCTTTGTCAGAGATGAGTTTTTGATTTTTTTTTTTGGTGCCAGAAGAAAATAAAATTAAAGGAAATGGCCCTGGATTTGTTTGTCCTAAGGTATTGTTTACCTCTTCATGTCTCAGGAGAAATTGGGTTCTATACTGTTTCTCTTTTTCCCTCTAATGCATTTCAGTATCAATTAAATATTCATCATGAACCCCTTGTCATTTTGCCTCAACAAAATCCAAATTGAGTTTATAAAATGTGAATATTTAACAATAATATAATAATGATTTATTATTTTATTAATAATTAGCCATTATTAATGATTTATATGCTATGTAAATATATAAATTATATATATGTTATAATAATTATGTTATATCATTAATAATGTTATATAGTATTAATATGTACTATTTTATAATGGTATTAGTATAATGATATTAAATAAAATAATATTTTAAATTATTTATCTTTTTTGTGCCTTCTCTCTGTACCTAATCTCACTACAACGATTTGAGTAAGAAAAAATAGCTCAGATTGAAATAAATGTCTGGATTTTAATACATTGTCATACACATCCTGAGAAAACATTTAAAACAATTCCATTTATAATGATAGTAGTTCTAAAAGCAGCTGCTATCTTTCCTAGAAAGGAGAGAGATGTCAAGAATAGTGAAACTTACTTCCCCTCAGTGCAATAATTCATTAAAAAAATAAAGTAATATAATAAAGGGGTGGGTTCAACAGTAGAGTGGGTTCTAGAAAGTACAGGTGAAAGTTTTCACAAAAGTCTCCCCAGGACTCCGTGCTGTCAATGGGGAGTGCCCATGGTGCCATATAGATTACTCAGTGCTTAATACATGATAACAAAGTTCAGCATAAAGGCCTGGGTTTGACAATGTTTGGTCTCTTAAATCTCTTAACTATCCATCTTCCTTGTATACTTTTACATCTGCCTCTACTAATACAATCCCTCCCAAAGTGAGGGTCAAAAGTCTTTCTGATCAGACCTTAGTTATGGTCTAAAACTCCCTCAGATTTAAAGAGTGATGGGAAGAAAACTGACTTTAATAATTTTCTTCCTCACATTGCATTGTTCATAGTAAATGTCACATAAATGTTGAATTGAATCAAATTACTACATCCTATTCTATTGGCTCTATTATTACTAAGCTTTGGTAATAAATTCCAAAGAGGAAGGCTTGGAATATATTTATTACATATTAAGATGTTCATTTAGGTATTAATTGCTTTTGGATGATGATAACCTTGAGAATTGTTTAGAAAAAAAGGATAAAATTTTTAAAAGGAAGCACTTAGAAGAATGATGTATTTTAATGATAATAAATTATCTTATATAATAGTTAAAAGTTTACAAACATACTTATGTATGCCATCTCATTATATATTCACAGACCTTCTGAAATAAAAGCTATTCTTGCTCCTAATTTTAGAGAGGTAGAAACTGAAGTTAAAAATATTTATTTGTAAAAACTATGATCCAATTGCTAATTATTGTAATTAATGAGATTCAAACATAGATTCTTCTGATTCAAGGTCCAATATTCTATCCCTTAAGATTTTGCTAATCTCATCTGTACACATTAATGCTGACTTTTCACATATTATTCCCTTTTATTTCTAATACCCAATGAACTGACCTTTCTGAAATGCCTTAAAGCTAAATAAGGAGTGAAAATAGTTTCTCCTTCTAATACATTATATTTGGGCCACATAAATAAAATCAAACGTTAAACAGGGCAGAGCTTCAGCTCTTACAATCCACTTGATCTAAAGATTTGAAGGTCAAGGAAAGCAGATTCATATAAAGCCTCAAAGGAAATGGGATTTATATTAAAATAAAATAAAACATCCCATTATGAAGAACTAAAGATAAAAATATTATCTTTCTATGTGAACTCATATGGTCAAGTAGCAACTCACTTAAAATTAAATATTTCTTTTCTACAATCAGGGTCAGTCCCAAACTCATAAATCAGGTCTTTGTCAGAATAGTCCAGATTTTTTGACAACCTTCATCTCATGAGCTCTCATCATTGAGGCAGGACAGCATCATATAGAGATCTGCTCTCAAAGCCTAAAAGTTCTGAGGTCAACACCTGCTTCGAACAAATACTATGTCTGAGGTCTTGTTGGAAGAGTTTAAGACATTAGTGGTGCACTTTGACCTTTCATTGACAGTAGTAATGAATTCACCTGAACAGTTGTCAGAGGAAGGAATAGGACTAGCTTTTCTTATTTTTATGAAGTACTCCTCATGTCATAGTCCCTATCAATCCCTCCCTCCCCTTTTTCATTGACTGGTCATATAAATGTTCATTTTATTTTTCCTACAAAGAAATCTGATTGTGATTTCCAAATGATCACCACTAATAATTATATTAATGCTACAATATAGTCCTTCAAAGGTATGTGGCAGAAAACAAAGAGGAGGAGGAGGAGGAAGAGGAGGAAGAATAAAAGAAGAAGAAAAAGAAGAAGAAAAGAAAGAAAAAAGAAGGGGAAGAAGAATTTATATATCATGTTTTCTGGTTCACAAAGCACTTTACAAATATTTAATTTTATACTCATGAAATCCCTGCAAGATAAGTTTTATTATTATCCCCATTTTGCAGATGAAGAAACTGACCTTGAGGGGTTAAGTAATTTGCCTGGGATTACATAAACTATAAGTGTCTGAGTCTGGATTTCAAGTAAGGTATTCCTGTCTCTGGGCCCAGAGCTCTGTCTGTGGAGTGAGCTAGCTATATGTATCAATATATGTATAATATCTAAGATATTGTGCAAGTATATCAAGAGACCAAAGGACTAGAGAAAAAGGCATTTGGAGCAGGTAATCACCTCAGATATTACCTAATTCAAATACTCTACACTTTACAGATGAGAAAACTCAATCCTGGGGAAATAAACTTACTTGCCCAACTCACACAAGGTAAGCTGCCAGAAGTGGAATTTGAATCTAAGACCTCTTAAAGCTAATTTTCTTTACAACTTTTTTCAAAAAACATCTCAAAGAGTTTATGATCTGCTGGAGGGAAGCAGTATGTACACTAATAAGTGATTACAAAATCATAAAAAAGCTAATTTCAATGAAGTCATACTAACAAATGAGAATATTCAGGAAAGTTTCATGTAATATCACTCAAGATGAAAGTTCTTCATGTTAAATGGCTGGACTGAGAAATAAGCATTCCAGAACAAAAGGAAAACCTTATTCAAAGGCAGGGATTTGGGAGATGAGAAGTGATGACTAAGTGACAGCAAGTAGGCACATTTAGTTAGAATATAACAAGTATATTTAGTTAGAATATAACATCCACAGGAGGCAGTAATGTGAAATATTTCAGAATTATTGAGCCACAGACATTCAGGAAGATTGTTAAAGTTTTGGAGGAGTTATTTATGATCTGTATCAATGGAAGGAGTGATTTCACTAATCATAGGAGAATAAAGTTAAAGCTAGAAGGAGTCTCAGTGGCTATTGAGGTCTAAGTCCTTCTATTTTACAGATCAGGAAACTGAGGCATAGGGGGGGGAGAGGCAATCAGACACATCTAGTGAAATATATCTAGTGTTTAGGGAGGATATGAAAGCAAATCTTGCCAACTCCAAGCCCAGTGCCCTATTCCCTGTGCCATCTTTTTCATGAAATCATAGATCTAAAAAGGAATAAAATAAAGTCTATATTATAACTTTAAATTTTCTGTCATCTTAAAAATAATTATTATTTTATAAAATGCATCAAATGTCTTTTTCAAAAAATGTTTTGCATAAGGATATATGGGTTAAAATATTCTGTTTTTCAAGCTCTAAACACAGTAAAGGTTTAAAGAGAGCTTACTTTTTATATGTTTTCTCTAAAAGGAGTACCTCATGAGACTTCAAAAGCTCCATATTGTCTAGTATTTGTAAACAAAGGGGAATTAAATGCCAACTCCATGCCACATTATGTTAGCTGAACCTAAAGTCAGTTTAATTTTTATTCAATTGAGTTCAATCTCTGTGACCCTTTGTCCTTCAGTTTTAACAAGGAGAATGCAGTTAACACTGAACAAGTCCAACTTCAAAGGATCTCAGGGGGTCTCTGCAAATAGATCTCTCTTTCTCACCCTTGTACCAATAAACTCTAAGATTGATCTGAACTGACTCTATTCAAGGAGTATGTTTGCTATATCGAGTTCTAAAAAAATATGTGCATACCTACTATATTCTAGCTAAAAGATTGGGTACAGAAGGAAGGAAGGAAGGAAGAAAGGAAGAAAGGGAGGAAGAAAAGGAGAAGGAAGGAAGGGAGGGAGGAAGGAAGGAAGGGAGGGAGGGAGAAGAGGAGAAGACAAAAAGAGAGGAAAAAACTGTCTTCTAGAATAAAACTTGAAGGTAAGTGGAGTGGCTCTTGCTTTCTTGAAAACCATAGAGTGTAATTGTTTCATATGATAAATGAACATTCCCAAGTATGAAACAATGAAATAGCAGAGTAGAAAGAAAGGGAATTAAATTAAATAAGTGATGTCAAATAACTTTGTGGGACCTTTTCCCCCCAACTTTTAGCAGGTTTTTAAAAAATTATATTCCAGATTGTGAAGATTTGCTTTCAAGCCTTCAAAAGTTTTATTCATTTCAAAGTGTTCAAGTAAAATTGTTACAATTAAAGACAATACATGATGATGAAAACTATAATGGTGAAAATAATGGCTTCTAATTTCGGTCCTTTTGATTCATCCACCCAATGTACTGGCATTAAAGGATCAGGGAAAGAAATTTAGTCTTGTAATACAAAGGTCATCCCCAAATTTGAAAAACAAAATAAAATATAAAATGTCAATTACTCTAAGTTGTCTATAAGACATGGGATAAATTCCTTATCTTGAAATGAAAAAGTCTTTATAGTCCTATTCTGTTTCTCCAATTTAAGCTCTATTACTTTGCAATATCACATTTCTTGATCATCATTTGTATTTCTATAATGTACATATCATAAAAGTTTAAAGACTTCTACATACATTAATTGACTTGTACCTTTCTTTTTTTATCCTTAATAGTAATTTATTTTCCAAATATAGGTAAAGATAATTTTCAACATTCACTTTTGTACAACATTGTATTCCATTTTTCCTACCCTTTCCTTACCTCCCTTCTCAAAGATCCAATCTAATATAGGTAAGGTATGTACTATGTTTTTAAGTATATTTCCATATTTCTCATATTGTACAAGAAAAATCAGACCAAAAGAAAAAAAACCAAATAAAATATGAAAATAATTGTTTTGATAAATATTCAGGTTCCATAGCTCTCTTTCTGGGTGTGATTGGCATTTTCCATCCCAAGCTTATTGGAATGGCCTTAAATCATTGCACTGTTGAGAAGAGCCAAGTCCATCACAGTTGACCATTACTCATTTATTTCTTTCAACAAGCTTGTGAGACAGTCAGAGAAGTCAGTGTATTTATTGTACTCACCTTATAGAGAAGAAAACTGAGTTCCAACAAGATTAATGAATTTATCCAAGAATCCATGGATCTCTAGCAAGTCTCTATTTGAGAAGTTTGCTCTGTTCTTTCTCTATATACTTCATCATCTCTCAATGGAATCATGTTTTGACCTCAGCATTGGAGGATTGGTCACATTCAAAAATTTAGGAGCTGCTCATACTGGAAGTTCATCTGTCACATTATTTAGATAATTTTTTTTCTATAAGGTTGCTACCCACGTTGGGCACAAGGTGGAACAGTGGAGAGAGTTCAGGCCTAGGAATTGGAGAGATTTATCTTGATGAGTTTAAATCTGGCTTCAAACACTTATGAGATTGTGACAACACTGTTTACATCAGTTTCCTCATTGATTAAATGAGTTAAAGAAGGAAATGACAAACCACTACTTTATTTTTGAAATATAAATAGGATCATAAAGAAAATACCTAAATAATAACAAAAACAAAATCTATTTAATCACATTGTCAAAGTGGTAAAATAAATTAGACATTAATATCTAGAATTGAGAGTCATTCATTAACTGTCCTCTTTTGTTTGATGGTCAAGACATAATTAATGACAATTCATTCACTTGTCATATTTGATTCTTTAGTTGATTACTCATTTCTAATGATATTTCCAATCCAGTGATTTTTTTCTTAACTATTCTTTCTCAGTCTCCTTTTCTGGATTATCATCCATTTCCAATCTCTTTAGTAAGGGTGCTGTTTCCCAGTTGTCTTCTCTCTGCATATACAGAATAGATAAGCGGTAGGGAGAAGGCTCTCTGACAAAGCCACCAAAAATAAATCACCTTCTGAAGTCTCAGATATTATCTCTGTCACAAAACATGAACTATTTTAAATTTAATTTTATTTTTTTACTCTGTTTTTGTTCAATTTTTTTTTATTTAGATCTCTTAATTTAAAGTTGCATATTACTCTCATCCCCCCTTTATCTCTTCTTTAATTCAATTTCAATACACTTCAAATCATGTTTAAAATCCAGAAAAATGAGTACAAAAAAGGCAGTTTTATTAATGCAATTTTTTACTCTAGCTAGAGCTCTATATTCAAGGTGTTCCAATAAGTTTTAGTGAAATTTTGAGCTATTAATCTTGAAAGCACACTGAGACTTTTGGGACACCCTTTATGACAAGACATTAGCTTCCATTTAGGAAAAAGAAACTTATCTGAATTCTTTCTTACCAAGATTAAGAGCAAAAAGTAAAAAGAGCAGATTTGAGCATAAAGCAAGAAATGTTTGTTTTTGTGCTGTTAGAATCGGAATGTATACATATACATATATACATGCATATGCTTATATATAAATATTTGTATGTAAAGTTGTTTATAATATATTTTAAAATTTGTTTAAAGCATCTGTAGTCTCTAAAAGGAAAATTTGATCACATTTACCTAGTTGTTTCTAAGCATTCAGTTATAGCTCACTTCACAGAATTTTATTTTAAAGTAGAATATTATTTGAATTGCATAGGTTGTCTAATGTCAATCCTTGTAATTCATGTGTCATTTACATTTAATATTTCTAGGTCTTTTATTCACTAAAGTATAATCAATGATTCTGAATAGGAAATCTTCCCCTCCCTTTATTTGTCTATGATTTTGTAATACAATAAACAATGTGAGAACACTGTTTAAGCCCTTCTTTCAATATTCCATTTCAGAAAATATCTAATGCATTACAAGGGGGAAAAGTTTCAATATTTGCATTTATAGACATCATGAACTTTATTGAATTTTGGCTAAGTCCTTGCTACAATTGTAGAAGAAGTATTTTGTGAACTCATCTTTCATTTTTGCCTGGGGAAGGATGCCATGTTCTGTCAATGCTAGACTGTTAATAATTAGCACCTTTATTAGCAATCTGCTCTTGGATTTCAACAGCTTAATGCAACGGATCTGTGTTTCCCAAGTCAACCAAGAATTAAACAGTTTTTATTAAAGAAATGCCTTTCCTTTGAATACAATTTTGAAAAAATCTTCAAAGGAAGAATTTCAAGCCTTAAATCAGTGCTTAGCACTAATTAGTACATAACAATGAATTAGGAGGAGAGTGCCAACTCACAGTCTCTTTGCAGTTTATATCTACATCGATCTCTCTATACATAGAAAGAAATAGATATAGATGTGTACTAATTTTATCTAGCTGTGGCTTCACAAAGTAAAATAAAACAAAACAACCATTGTCATAATATTTTATAAAGTTGCAGAATCCTGTACATAACAATGCTGAAACAAACAAACAAACAAAAAAAGATTTCCTTGATCTTGACATGCCCACAACTAATTTTTATGCCTGAATTTAAATTGATAAATTAAATTACTGAATATTTCAAAACTCATAATTTTAAAAGATCTCTCCCTGGGTGGAAAATATAACCATTTATTTATGTAAATTTTGCATTTACAAATTGAAATGTATATCAATAGTTTTTATGAGTCTGAGAATTTAAAATTCAGGAGGGAGTGAGCCTCTGGTCACTTTTTATTTAACATTCCCTTTAAGGCATGAAAAAAATTTAAATGATTAACTTAGAAATCTTAGAGTAATTGGAAATGTGGTGTGGCATAAATGAATTAACCAAATAAACAGTGTACCCCCTTGATAAATAAGAAATTATTGACATGAAGAGGTGCTAGGAAATTAGAAAACACTGACAGAAGAATACTATGTAACTGTGATTTATTACTTTAAAAATATGAGTAAAGAAGTGATTACTATTAAGGTCAATATCAAGATTTATTGACTCAGGTAAAAATAGTGACTAAGGCTAAGTTGAAGATCAATATTCACATCATGGACAAATAAATCTTAATACCAACAAGAAATATGCCAATATTTAGCAAAATCTTGTTAATACCTTCATGAGAAAGCATGTGGTCAAGCATGGCAAATAGTTTCTATTTTGAAAATATGTATGTTTTACTTTTAGTTATTGTCCTCAATATCAGATATGGTATAAAGGAAGACACAACAAAACTATAATTTCCCTATTTTTTAAACTAGACAACAAATATCACAACCCATATATGACTAAGATTAATCAGAGGAAAATGGCTGTTAATAGTTAAATTATTTATTCAAAGTTATACATCTAATAAGTGTGAGAGAAGGGATTTAAAATATAGGTCTCCCTTATGCTAAGTATAGCACTCTTCCCACTACATAAATTATTTCCAGAGGAGGGGAAACCCCCTTCCCCCCCAAAAAAAAAGCAAAAACAAACAAGTAAAGAAAAAGAAATTAAAAGTATGACAATTCTATTTAAGAAAATTTGTCATTAGTAAAATAAATTATTTATTGGGAGATATTTTCTAAAAGAAAGATAAAAATCACATAAATATATATAGTTTTAGTTCAATAATTTTAGAGTATCCAATCTTGAGCACCTTTTTGTAATTCTATGGGGAAAGAATATGACTGTTGTATGAAGATCAATACCTCTTGAACCTGATAGGATGGAGTAATCTAAAAGCTAAATCATCAAGATGCAGCTTAATATGATGCCTGGAACATTTTTGTTATTGCTCAGTCATTTCAGTCATGCTCAACTCTTTGTGATTCCCTTTGAGATTTTCTTGGCAAAGATATTGGAGTAGTTTGCCATTTCTTACTCCTGCTTATTTTACAGATTTAGAATTGAGGTAAACAGAACTAAATGATTTGTCCAGGATCACATAGCTAATGTGTCTGAGATCAGATTTGAACTTATGAAGATGAGCCTTCCTGCTCAGGTTCACAGTTTTATCAGCTGTGTTACTAACTGCTCACCTGGCACATAGTAGGCCCATAATAAGAGTTTATTCATTGATTGATTATCTGATTGGATAAAGGCATGACCTAGTCCAATCAGGAATATTTATGTCAAAGATCCCTAGCAAAATTCCATGTCATTCAACCAGAGATTAAGTAGTCAAAAACTCAGGGTTTCCTATTGCATCTCACCCTCAATTTTATTTTTTATTATCCTCACCTTGTTCTCCTTTTACAAATTTCCATTCCCTACAAAATGAGATCAATTATATTGTATTCTTTGGAGGGGAGGTAAGAATTTTCAATAAGAAAACACACAGATAAGAAACATTTATATAATACTTTAATTTTTTTTCATAAAGAAATATCTTTGGGTATGTGGTTGTGTGTATGTGGGTATAATTTGATTCTCAACCTTATGAGAAATGTGATATGATTATCCCCATTTTACAGAAAAGAAAACATGCTGAGAGAAATTGTGATTTGACTGGATTACCCTGCTGTTAAATGTCAGAATCAGTATTTATATTCAGGTTTTCTATCTGCAAGTCCTGCATATTATTCACTACAGATGAGACATATCTTGAATTTCAATCCATAAACATTTTTTTCTGAGTACTTCCTACAAGCAAAATTGCACAAAGGTACCATTTTCAATGAGTTTTTCTTAACCATCTCGTTTTGATGTTATCCAAATGATATTTCACCTAAGGATTTTGAATCAAAATATAGTGGACAGTAAGTTGTCTCACAGATTTTCCTTCTGGTTTATTTGTTTGTCCTTATTCATAGACTATTGTTAGTATTTCCAGGTGAGATATAAAATAAGGATGTATATGTTTACCAAGTATGTTTGTCACTATCATGTCCATTATCTGGAGTACAAAATCCGATTCAAATAACTGCTTATTTATGGTAAAGTACTTCAGAGATCTTGGTTAATTATACTTCATCAGCCAAACCAAGATCTTAAACATGACAGAACCTGTTGGACAATTTCTGTATTGAAACAAAAAAAAAATTGGTCTAACCTTTAACATATAGGAAAAGTATTTTGTCACAAGGGAATGAACAGTGAATTGAAGTGATGTCTGCTCAAATCCTCATTGTTATGTACTTAATAGATTTGACTTAAGGGAAAGAGTTCAGTTCCTGTCTCAGGTACTTGCTTTGTGATTCTGGACTAGTCATGTAACTTCTTTCAATCTCATCTGTGAAATGAGAATAAAAATAGCACCCATTTTACAGTGTTGTAATGATCAAAGAAGGTAACAAATGCAGTATTTCATAAGCCTTAAAGAATTATATAAATATGGACAGCTAATCAGTGCAATGATTGGAGTACCAGCTCTGGAGTCAGGAGCACTGAGCAAAAGCTCACACATTTACTTCACCTCCCCTAATCCCCACTCTTTCTCCAAAAATGAAATATATAAATGTGGCTATTATTTTATTACTATTCCCTTACCAACTTACCTAAGTTTTCTGGGTCATTATCAGCAAATCAATATTATCCTAGCAAATTTCTAAGGTCTTTTGAGCTCTTCTTCATCTATTATCCTCAGTGTCTGAAAAAAGCTTATAACCCAAATGAGATGCAGTTATATGGATAACCCATAGATCTAGTTCATCAGTATATTGTAAGCATACCCTAGTGATATTGAGGGTTTGATTCCAGGCCACCACAATAAAGCAAGTCACACAAATTTTTTGGTTTCTTAGCGCCTATAAAATTTATGTTTACATTATACAATAATCTAGTAAATATAAAATAGTATTATATCTAAAATGTACACAGATTAATTAAAATACTTTGTTGCTAAAAAAAAATCCTATCCATCATTGGAGTTTTCAGTGAGTGATAATATTTTTTGCTGGCATAGGATTTTGCCTCTTTATTTCTGGCTGCTGACTGATCAGGCTGGTTATTCTGAAGTTTAGGAAGGCTATGGCAATTTCTTAAAATAGGATAACAATGAAGTTTGCCACATTGATTGACTCTTCCTTTCATGAAAGATTTCTCTGGAGAATGTGATACCCTTTGATATCATTTTACCCACAGTTGAAGTTTAAAAAAAATTGGAGTCAATTCTCTCAAATTCTAGCATGCTTTTGTCAACTAAGTTTATATAATAGTTTTCAATATTGTTACATCTCAGAGAATAGGAAGTCCTGAGAAGAGGGACAGAGGAATAGCTGGCCAGGGGAGCAGTCAGAACTTATACAATATTTATCAATTAAGTTCTCCATCTGTTATGAGCATGGTTCATGTCACCCCAAAACAGTTATACTGATACATCAAAGCTCACTGATTACAGATCACCACGATAGATATAACAATATCTATTACTATATATAAAAATATCAATATCACATGATAGATATAACAAATAGATAATAATCATAAAATTTGAGGTTAAGAAAAACTGTTACTGTAAGAAAAACTGGTACTGGAACTTGCTGAATGCAGTATTGTCACAAACTTTCATTTAGTTAAAAAAAAACTGCTATAAAATGAAATGCTATAAAATGAGGTGTGCTTATATGAATCATGGACAGATACAGCAAAGGGACCTATAATTAAATAAAAGAAAAGTGGATTGTATTGACTTTTGAAAAGTATATGACTATTCTAACTTCTCTCCTGAATTAAGTACCCAACTTTTTAATGGTAATGTTGAATATTATAATCTTCAAAGGAATAAAAGTGAAAATATTAATAAAAAACCTTTTATTATTAAGGACCTACCACTTGGTATGATGTAACACATCATGAAATAAAACCTGCGATGAAGCCAAAAACATATTCAACAAGCATATTTACTGGCAATAGGAATAGAGGTAAAAAAATAAATAAATAAATAAAACTTGAATGGCAGAAATGGAATAGGGAAAGAAAAGGAAGAGTGGGAATGTTAATTTCATTGAAATAGGGATTTTTAATAGGGAAATGAGGAAACTCCCTTTCCTGCAACTTAGTCTTAGAGAATGGCCTAGAACATTGAGACGTTATGAGACCTGCCTTGAATTGCCCTGATAATATATGCTCAAGGCAGTAACTGAACTCAGTTTATTCTGACTTTAATATTAACTTTTTTTCACACATTGTGTGGCTTTTTATAAAATTTTAAAAGAGTTACGACAAATGAATTCTTCTAGCTTTAAGCACATTTATAAAGAACAGGTTCCTTCTTACAAATGAGATTTAGGACTGATAGCCCATTTTAAAAGGTCTGTATATCCTTGAACACAAAATTTCATTTTCCATATTTCAGCAAAAAGGATTTATGTAATAAAAGTTATTTAATTGTTTTTCTACTAAATGTCAAAAGTCATATATTGGATATGTCAAAAGAAAAGATGAAAAGTAAATTCAAAAACCTGTGAATAAGTGTTAATTATACTCTGAACTAATGCTTTTTAAATAATAAAATATATCTTATAGTAGAAAAGTATAGATTATGAACTTGAAGAAATATCCTGTTTTGAAAGTGATAAATACACTAAGGAAAATAATTCTATGGAACTAAAATGTATTTTTCAATTATATTCATGGAGGTTTCATTTCTTTTGGTTCACATTTTAAAATGTAAATGCTAATAAAAAGAAAATGTGGGGAAATGTAAATGCTGAGGACTCTTCCATTAGTAGGAATTAGAGAATAGGCTTTCAGCAGCACCAGTGAATTGGTGTCTCATGTGGAATCGATAAAGATCCTATAAAATATCCATATACATCAGCTTCTATTGAAAATGGAATAATAAAAAGCACTACATGTGATTTTCACCTTTCATGAATTCAGTCTGGTAGATAAATTGCACCTTGGGAGGATAAAGAATAGAAAGTTCTTTTAATTAACCAGTGTTGATTTCATGCCATTCTCAAACCTCACAGCTCTCCAATATAGCTATCCTAGAAGAGAATACAAATAAATTAACTCTGAGAACAGGTTTCCATAGATAGGTCCCAGGGAAGAAATCTAGCTAATGGACAAAACTTATTGGGTAACCAAAAGGAAAGATTTTGTACATTCATAAGTATTTGAAATTCTGTTCCATATTGTCAATGGCTATTAATATTCATTTCCTAGTTCATTTCTATTCATTCAATAAGCCTTTATTAAATATCTTCTACAAGCAAGACACTGTGGTAGCTACTGAGGATAAAATTTCCAAAAAACAACAAAATAATACCTACTTTCCAGGAGTTTATGATCTGTTGAAGTGGGATATGTAGTGGAGAGGAAGAACATGTAAAGATTAATCAGTATAAAATATATACAAAGAAAAAAATTAGAGGAATTTCATGGGTAGAGGTAAGAAGAAAAAATATCCATACCTAGGAAAACTTAGGATAGGGCTTGTGTATGAAGGCAGGCAGGTAAAGCATTGGAGATCAAATCCTGGAAGATACTTTGACATAATAGCAAAAATAATGAACTGAGAATCAGAAGATCTGGGTTCAAATGCTAGCTTTGCCACTTACTAAATAGATGCTTTTGGGATAGTCAATTAAGTATTATATGCCTCAGTTCCCTATATTAACATTAAGACATGAGGCTAGATAATGTCTAAAGTCCTTAAACCTATGATTTTATTATCTTAATAGCTTGATGACTGCCTTATAACCCAGCAGTCATTTGGCAAGATAATGTTTAAATTAAGTAAAAAGGTGGCAAAAGTGGAAAATCATGTTAATCCCCAGTTGAGAACATCAAATAGGCCTCTCTGGCAGGCTCCAGACTAAAAAGTGGATAATCTGGATATTGGCTCTTTTGTGTAAAGTTTTAGGTTATGTGAAGGTTCCTAAGAGGATAGATGAGATAGAGTTGAGTTCTCTTTTCCTTCAAGAGGACATAAAAATAGTTTTTGACTTCTTGATGCTAATTTCTTCACTAATTCTTTGTACACATGACACTTTTTATGCAGGGTTGCAGGTACATGATGGCTATGACACTAAGGGCCAATGACCAATCGGCCATTGACCAATACCAATGTACAGACAGATCATGAGGCCTGGAAATATGAAAGTGGGGACTCATTTAACCAATACTAAGCCTTTAATTAACTTTTTTATCCAGCCCAAAAATGGCTCTAGAACATTCTTGTTTCTTTATCAAAGGAGAGTACAACAATTGGAAGACAAAGATTCCATGTAAACTCTAACTTCAATTAATATAAATGTCAAGATGGTCTGTGACTTGATACTTTTATCATGTGAGATAGAATCTTAGATTGAGGGGCAAAATATAATGAATGTATTATGTAAGTGATTATGAAGTCTAGATATTTCTGTCAGACAATCAAACAAAGATCTAAATAAAATGGCATACTTTTGGGCCTGCCTAGGACACTGAGCATTTAAATGACTTGTTTATGAGGTCAGAGTCTAGTCCATATAAAAGACAGGATCTAAAAATAGGACCCATTGAATCCCTCTTTTCTCTATACCATGCTCTGTATCTCATATAACATACAAACACACACACATTAAATTTAATTTTACCAGTGGAAACATAAAATAAATGTCTGCAGACCAAAGGAGTGGTGTAAACCGTCACTTGTGTTTATGGAGCATCTGTGAGGAATAGTTAATAAAGTCTTGGATTGGTAGGCCAAATGATCTGTTCAGATCTAGCTTCTGATATTCATTGGTTGTGTGAGTTTGGACAAATTAAATCTCTCTCCTCATCTGTAAAGAATATAATTCCTATAGTCCTTGCCTGGCAGGGATGATAGAAGAATTATTTAAGATACTTCAGTAAATAATGTGGGCAAACTTTAGAGTCTAATAAAATTCAACATTTTTGTTACTATTCTTCATGCTGTTTCACCCATTTTCTTCCTCATTATGTGGCTGATATGAAGCTGTAGATATACTAGGGATTGTGTCCCATATCACAAATTTATAACCATCAATCCAAAGATATATGTAAACCATCTATTATGTGGCAGACTCCATAGAGATCACTGGAATGAGGAGACTATCATTAGATAAGCTATTTCACTATCCTGGGCATCAGTTTACTAAATTTAAAAAGAGAGAGAGAGAGTTAAACAGAGAGTTTGTATCAAGGACTCTTCTAATTTCATATCAATGAGCCTTTATGTAATTCTAAATAGAATGAGACACAGAACACAAAATTTTGGCACTATATATATTTTTTCCTAATGAATTCTTTTCAGTTCTCTAGATCTAGATTATTGTTGTAAACATTATCTTAGTCTTACTATTTGTATTAAAGATTGCCTATTTAATTTTTAAAATCTTCATTCCCCTTCAAAGATAAGCTGAACTTTTTTTTTCTTTCTGCATGGAAGCATAATTAAATTCTTTATTTGGTAAAAACAGATTTTTGGGGAGATCATATCATATGTGAAAGACTGGGTTCATGAAGCATATACTGAGAGAACAGGAAAAAATACAACTTCTGTTTTCAGTGGCTTTGAACTCCATACAGTGAAAAATATTAGAAATTACAAGTCACTTCATCGAACTTCATTCTAAGAGATATCTACAAG
This sequence comes from Sminthopsis crassicaudata, assembly GCF_048593235.1. Taxonomy (NCBI): domain Eukaryota; kingdom Metazoa; phylum Chordata; class Mammalia; order Dasyuromorphia; family Dasyuridae; genus Sminthopsis; species Sminthopsis crassicaudata. The sequence goes on along the minus strand of NC_133622.1, from coordinate 59,714,211 downwards.
GATAGCAAGGGTTTTAAGACCCAGGAATTGATGTAATTAAAGTTATTGGCAAAACAGAACTCAATTGTCAAGAAGTAAAGCAATTTGAATCCGCAATAAGTAAAGAAAAATGTAAATGTCTTAGAGAGGAAAAAATGCTTTCACAGCTCTCATTTCTAAAACAATCATGAGCTGCACTATTGATGATATTGACAGTTTAATTACAAGTCTATTAGTGTTGTTAATAAAGCTGGTGAATTTTCCATTCACATTGACACTGCTTAAGATACACAGATAACTGATGTCTGAGTAGAAGTACTAAAAAATGGAGAGAAAACATGGTAACATCACAGAAAAATATTTCTCACCCCTACTCTCCAAAACACATACAAGGCATTGTTCTTTAAAGAGAATGAGAGAAGGATTAGGCTCAAAATTCAAGCCCAGTACGTTCAGAATTGGTAACAAGTTCATATCCAAATGTCATGTGATTGCATGATAGACTTGGGTCTCAAAAACTACTGAATTACTTACATCTCAATAATAATTCCCAAAGATCACTTTTTCTACCTTAGGGAATCATTGGTCATGTTCTGTTTACAAAAACTGCATTCCAGAAATGAGGATTCCAAGCTAGTTTATACTCCCTTCATAACTCATAATATCAATGCCATACTTGGTTACAAATCTAATTCTGGTACTATTGAATACAGAGAAAGCCTGTGAAACTTTCAAACTTGCTCTGCCATTACTTTCACTCCCTTCACCCAAGAGTTCATAACTGAAATTTGTAAGTCTTTTGAAATGCCATCCTCCTCTTTTACATGTGGTCAGCTTCCTGGAACCAAATGCCTACATATGCTCCATTATCTTTCTTTCCAAAGCACTTCACTTATGTGTCATCATAATTCTTCCAGAAGTAGTTCTTTTCTGTCTTCTACTTGGAGAAACTCCATATTCTCCTTGGCATTCTACTCATGGGGAAAAAAAAATCTGTTTGAGGCAAATAGTGTATACAAGTATAAGTGGTAAGCCTCCATTATATGTCTATAAATGCATTTTAATATAATTTGTTTTTTTTAAATCTAATTATTTTGTTATCATTTGGAAGCAGTATTCTGAGAAAGGATTCATAAGCTTCATCAGCTTGCCAAATAGGTCCATGATCCACACACACACACAGAAATTTAAATATACCTGCTATATGACTATTCTATACTCCCTAAAGATAAACTCCAATTTGATCCCCTTTTCAAAAGTTGTATTAAGGAGTAAGAATTTAAAAAATCCACTGTAAGAATGAGTGTCCATGAATATTTTACAAAATCATACAGAGCTTTGAATGTCAAACTAGAGTTTACTTCAAATCCTATAGGCAATTGGAAATCATGGCAGATTCTTAATCAGAGCTCTTACATGGTCAGCTTATACTTTATGAAGATTATTTTGCCAAGTGTGTGGAAGATAGATTGGAAAATGAAAGATCAGAAACAGAGGGATTAATTAAGAGGCTGTGATGTGGGGGTAGCTAGGTGGCACAATGGTTAGAGCACCAGCCTTGAATTCAGGAGAACCCGAGTTCAAATCTGGTCTCAGACACTTAACACTTCCTAGCTGTGTGACTCTGGGCAAGTCACTTAACCCCAGCCTCAAAAAAAAAAAAAAAGAGAGAGAGAGAGAGAGAGAGAGAGAGAGAGAGAGAGAGAGAGAGAGAAGAGAGAGAGAGAGAGAGAGAGAGAGAGAGAGAGAGAGAGAGAGAGAGAGAGAGAGAGAGAGAGAGAGAGGCTGTCATGTTAGTCCAGAGAACAGGTAATAACAACTTGAAGTGTGGAAAGAAAATGAATAGAAGAGATGATGGAAAGGAATGAAGTTTGTACAGAGATTTTATCACTCTCATGCAAAAAAGATTGTCAGTTCTTTCCTCTGTATCAATTAATTGCAGAGTTGCATGTTAAAGGTTCACAAATTTCTCTCTCTATACCATGGGTTATAGGTTTAAGTAAGTGAAAAAAAAACATAAATTAGAAATTCACAATCATTTCTACTAAAATCAGAACAGCATCCAATGACATCTGTCTTTATAAATAAGTTCCTTCCTCATGTGTTGAATTTTAAACTCTTAACCAGTTCATCTTTATCACCCCCACATCCTTCATTCTCATACATTATTGTGCTGTGATTATTTCAGATTGCTCAACTTATGTATCATCTGGAAGCATTCAGTCACTCTAAATGAGAAGAGTGAGAAAATGCTGCTTCGTTACTATCTCTTCCTGTCAGATGCATGATAAGCTACTAATATTCCTTGCCTTGAAGTTTGTGCCTTCAAACGTGCTAGAACCATTGCTTAAAACATATTTTCCATCTCTCTCCCAACTGGCTCAAATCTTTCTTTCTCTTTTAATTTTCTCCAGTGGACTAGAATACTATTTTACAACAATATCCCCTGAGCATTATATATGGGAATGCAGGAAAGGAAATAGTGCTAAGACTGAAGAAGGGAGCAAAAGCTGTAGTTGTCCAGACTCCTGAAACAAAAAACGTATTCCTTTCCCTGTATGCTTCTTTGGGGGGGGTGAATGTGCTACAAAAAAGTCATAACTAAATTTGATGGGAAAAATTATAAAATGTAAAAAGCATTGCTTTTGAAATCAGGGTAGGATTTAGGTTCAAAAATCTGCTTGATAACTGACCACTGGCATGAATTGAATAAGACTTTTTTTCATCTTTCCAATCTTCAGGGGAAAAAAATAGCAGGCTGGATAAAGTGCTCTCTAAGGCCTCTTTCTACTCCATTGTTATAGTATAATATATACTTACATTATCTTAGATAATTTTAAATGGATGTTTATACTTCTGCATGGAAAGAAATAGAATGAAAAATAAAGACAGTAATTACAATCTGACTCCAGCCTTATTTCACATTATTCACTTTTATGCACTCTATAAGCAAATTTGGTGGTTTGGTATTCCTTCGACTCAGCAGTCTACCCTGAGCCTCCTTTTCCAGAATGTATTTCCTCCTTTCCTCTTAAGTCTCAGCTCATGTACCATCTTTTGTGTGGAATCTTTCCTGACTTCCCTCCTTTCCAGTGGTCTTGCATTTCTCAAATTATCACATATATAATTTTCTACCTTCATATTGTATCCTTAAAGCAAAATAACAACTTATTTTTATACTTTTTATTTACCAGATATATATAAAAATAACAAATTTCTGATATCAAGGGTTGTCTATCACTTTTGTCTTTGAATCTCTCATATGCATCACAGGTAGGCATGTAATAAATGTTATATTGTCATATTGGAACAAGGGAAAAGGAAAAAGAATTGACAATTAGAAACCAATGAATAAATCAATGATTAAATCCTGGTTTTCCCTTGAGCTAGATAAAATAATTGCCTTAGTCTATAACTCTTTCAGTCAAGATCTAAGTATAGGAAGTTTTCATTGTTTTGCAAAAAATAAAAATAAGTTCTTTCCTTCAGCGTCTGATTATGAACTTTAATTCTGGGAACAGTACTTAGACACAGAAAAAAGTGGGTGACCTGTTCAATCTCCAGTGGAATCTGTGTGTGATGCTGGATTCTCTAGATGCATGTTGGATACATAGACTTGTGTCTAATCATCCTGCTTTCTAAGGCTCAGCATGTGACTCATTTTCAAAAAGCAACAACCTTTTCTAGACCATCAGCTGATCAATGAAATAGAGAACACTGCTGAAAGATGAGGACAGTACTCATGAAAGCAAGCTTAATTCAATCAAAGGGAGATTCATACTGATCTAAATGACAGTTGTTTCATGTGGATGATATGGTCATAGAAATTGTTTCTTGAGTGATCTATAAAAGACAAAGACATTTGCCTTTTGGATTTGTTGCTTCAGGATACTGTTAGTAATGAAAAAGAAGCAATTGTGTACTGGGAGTATAATTAATGCAATCATTGTTTGGTTATTGTTTTATTTTTCTCTCAAAAGGAAGATTCTGAAACATTGGGGAAATTCTTTCTTTCTTTTTCAATTTGAGATTTTGATTAACAATTAATCTTTTAAACCTTTCATTTTTAGAGGCAGCTGAACCTGAAGTCAGGAAAACCTGCATTCAAATCTAGTCACATACCTTTAAGAGCTATGTGATTCTGTACAAGTCATTTAATATCTGTCTGCCTTAGCTTCCTTGTCTCTAAAATAAAGAAAGTAACAGTATCTACTTTCCAGTAGATATAAATGAGACAATAGAATAAATTGAGACAATGCTTTCAAAACTCTTTGTGAATCTTACAGCACTACGTGAATGATAGCTATTATTAACCAAACACTTGATATACAGTACTACATAACATTTCTTATTTCCTTAGAAAGCATTATGTAATGAATTTCATAAAGTATACAATAGTTCATTCTTAGAAGAACTTTAAAAGATAACTTAAACTTTAGTAACCATCAAGTACAAGATAGCACCTATCTCAATGAAGACCTGGTAGTGTCTGGAAGACCATTTAAATTTAGTCTTTGACACTTACAAATTGTGTGACCACAGGCAACTCAATTTCTTTGGGCTTCATTTTTCTCATTGATAAAATAGAGTAATAATGTTTTTAGTACCTGCCAAACAGCACTGTTTCAGGGATCAAATTACATTTTGTATTGCACACGGATACACACAAATATATGCATATGGGTAGATAGATACATATACATATATATGTACAAATTTGTATATATATATATATATATATACTTATCCATATATGTGTGTGTTTCTAGGTATAAATATACATACATTCAAAGTACTGTATAAAATCAGCCAGTTTTAATTGGCAGAAATTGATCTAGTAAACTTTATATGGATTTGTGTGTGTATTCATATGAAAGTTTTGCAGTTTTCTTAAATGACAATAATCATAAAGTACTTTAAAGTAATATCATTTTATTATTAGTACAAGTGACAATAACAATAACAAGTGACAAATAGGTGTCAAATAAATTGACAAATAAATACTGTCATTAGAAGCCCTACTATGTTTGCTTTACCCTAATGCTTGTGACTCATTTTTAATCAGAATCTTGGTAAAGTTCTCAGAAAGTTTGTTCTCTTAAGTAGGTTAAAAATTCCCTCTAGCACTCTTGTTTACACTATTAATTTGCTCACCAAAGCCTTTCTTTATAGACTGTATAAAGGTAAACCAGCTCAGGCATGATTGAATAATGACTAATTCTGAATTAGGGAGGTCTGAATTAATGAGGTGTTACAGTAGACGAGCTGTAGTGAATTGGGCCAGCCAAATTTTGCCGTCTCATTTAATTTGAGCGTATTTGTATAAACTGCCATAGAGTAGAGCTTGATGACTTTTAAATATAGTCTTTTTACCCTCTTATCATTGATTTCTTATTAGACGATTCTCATTTTGAGTAAAACTTCATGATGATCTCAACACAAAATGTGGAGCCAAGAACTGCACCTTGGCTTGCTGAGGATCAGTTATATCTTCCTGGTCAGTAAATTTCTTGGAACATTATGTATTCTGCTGCAGAATAGGATAATGATCAATTTTATTTAAAATATTTGTGAAACTTGAATTTGACTAAATAAATTCAGATATCTCAAAAAATCTTAGTATGATTTTAAGCTTTAATAGTTTAGAACATCCTGCGTAACTAGGATTCAATTTCATTCAGATAATAGTGTTTGAAAGTTGGACTGTGAATATGAAAATGAATGTGAAGTCCTTGAGTTGTTCCCCATGAACAATAGGCATACACACACACACACATATATATCATATACACATATACATATAAACACACCTGTACATATTGCACACTATAATGTACATACATATATGCACATATATATCATTACACATATACATATAAACACACCTATAAATATTGCACACTATAATGTACATACATATATGCACCTATATATAATATATGTACACACACAGAGACAGAAACAGAACACACACACACATATACACATAGAGAATGTTGGGCTTAGAGATACAGGCTAGTTGTATGACCCTAAGTAAGTCATTAAACTCTATTTCCGTTTTCTCATCTATTTCAGTTTTCTCTCACAGATACCTCACAGAATTATTGTGAGGATTCAATAAGATTATACTGGTATATTGTTTTGCAAACTTTAAATATTGTTCTGGATATTCCAAGGTTTATTTCAGTTTGAATCTTTGATAGCTTTAAATTCCATCTATTATTATTATTATTGACAAGAAGGCTTAAGTCAAAAAAGCTACAATCAGATTATTTTAGGGGAGAGCCATTTACCACTCATTCACCTTATTAGAAGGAATTAACTTTTAATATACCATAATCTTATTGTAATAATAGATTATAAAATGAAATCAGATAATACCTACTATGTGCTGGGAAAACAAACAATAAACAAAATAATCACAGCCTTAAATGAAATTACATGCTAATGGAAGTGACCAGATACACATACAGCCATATATTAAATTAATGCAAATTGAATTCAAGATAAGGCTAGCCCAGGGGAAGTATGAATCAGAGAATCAAAGAATTTCCTTAGTGAGGAGGGACTTCAACATCTATCCAATTCAGCTCATACCTGATAAGCAATCTCTTAAGCAATATATCCATTCATTAGTTGCTTAAAAGACTTAAAGGAAAGAAGAGGCCACTGTCTCCTAGTTTAGCCCAATGCAGTTTTTAATAGTTTTATTTGTTGGGAAGTTTCCTTATTGAAACTTCCCCATTCTCCCTATTTCTTTTCATTGTTCTTTGTTCTGCCCTCTGGACCAAGCAGCATAGGTCTGATCCTTTACTAGTTAAGGGCTCTTCTATTTCCTGAAGATAATTATTAAATCTAGTTTGAGTCAGTTTTCTTTTGGCAAAAAGTAGAAAATAATTTCAAAAAGGCGATGATATTAAGAATAGAAAGTGCTAGGAAAGGTGATGTCTAGAAAACTTTATTCATCATAATAGATCAGGTTAGTTTTCTCTAAAGTATGTTTGCTCTCTGTCAATTGCTAAGATTTCTAATGCATATTCTATTACTGCTCAATGTCTCTGCTTTCCTTGACCTGTCTTTCTGATGTCCAGTGAAAAAGTTTGATAAGGATAAAGTGCTGAGTGGGGGATAAAATCCAGTTATTATTAATATATTTTAATACTAGATATCTATTCTTGCAACAGTAGCCATGTTATTTCAACGAAACAAATAAAAATCAGTCTGGTATACAACTTAGGGAGTGCTAACACAGGCTGTGCAAAGACTGCAAGGTAAAACCTTAAGCATCAGAAATAAGTGAGACTACAAGGTGGTGCTATCCCCAACAGAAAGATTCTCAAGTTAGAAAAATAGCAATAAAACGGAGCAGGCTTGTAGCCAGCGGATTTATGCTTTATGGCTGGTAAAGCCCCACACTTAACCAGCCAGTGGGGCAGAATCATTTCCCATGGATCATCAATCACTCGCTTTTCAACAGCATGCCATGTTCACCCTCCTGTTCCTACCAAGAGTAATGCTACCTTATATTTCAAGGAAATTTGCATTATGGGGTAGAATGATATGAATTGCCAATCCAGTCCTCCTGAGTGCTGCCAGATTGTCATAAAATAACAAAGGCAACACTCTATCGCTGGCTTGCTGCTCACAGCACAGCCCTTGACAGCGAGCCAAAGGTACTGAAGAGCTTTCAAGTTTACATAGAGCTTGAGAATTTGCCCATAAAATAATGTCCAGGAAGATCAGATGATACAAGAAGTTCTTGGTTATTTCTCTATAAGATAAATAATATACATCATTTTGGGGGAGAAAGTGATATTTTCCCCCAAGTTATCACAATTATTCCACAAACCAAGCTGACTGAAAATTGTCAGAGCTGTAAAACTATACAAAAAAGACAAAAACACTATTCCTTCTATGAATATGAAAAAAGTCTGAACAAATTTTCTTTTGTTGACACAAGGTTGAGACACATCATGATACACTGCAAGTCTGACAGATAGTAAATACTTAATACAAGCTAGTGGATTAATTGGTAGAATGCTGGGCTTATAGTCAGGAAGATTTAAGTTTAACTGGTACCTAAGGCATTTATGAGTTGTGTGACCATGGGTAAGTTACTTAGCAAGTCAATTCCAGTTCTGAACAATGTACAATAGAATAATGTCTCTGATACCCATTTCATAGTGTTCCTTTGACACTCAATCAAAATAATTGATGTAAAACATTTTGTATACTTTAAAGCAATATGCATATATGATATACACATTTGCATATATGAATAAACATCAGTGTCTGTCTCATAGTAATTTTAATAAGTATTTGTCAGGGACACTTATTAACTAAGAGACCCTCTAAGAGAGTATGTCTCTAAATAAATAAGTAAATAAGTGTTTATTGGCTTGTTCACTGATATTAGCTAAGAGTCAGCTGATTTTTAGGAGACCAATGAACAGTCTTTTATTCAGGTTAATCTGTGTTCAAGTCTTGCCTCTGAAACATGCCAAATGTTTGCATTGAGGTTACATTACTTTCTGTATGCCATGTAATTCTCCAAGACTATTTTACTAATTGGTTGTCATATCCATAATTGGAGAGAGTTTCTATTCTGGGAAGTAAATTCAATATAACAAACACTGATTAAGGATCCATCATAAGAATGGTATTTAACATTAAAAAAATAAAATTGTAAATCTGGTAATACAAATGAGAAAAAGTTCCTTATTGTTCGTTAGAGTATTAAGATGTTAATTCACTGACCCATGTTCACATAGCTATATGTATTAGGGACAAAACTCAAATCCAAGCCCTCTCTGACTCTGAGGCTACCATTTTTTTCTGTCAAGTGGCCTCTTGATGGAATAGCCATTACTATATAAAGTTGAGTTTTAAAAATCATCAGTTACCAAAATGTAAATAATTATTATCATATTATTTATTATCCTCATAGACTTTATATGATTTAATAAAGTTTGAAATAAATTATCTCATTTGATTTTTACGTCATTTTTTTATCTGGATGACACTGGTACTCTCCTAATTGATCTCTCTACAAAAAGAATGTTTCTTCACCCACAAATTATCTGTATCAGTGCAAAATTGATGGTCCTAAAACACCAAACTGACTGTGACACTACTTTGTTTAAAAATCTTTACTGGTTCTATTCTTGTCTCTAAATTAAAATGTGAATTCTTCATCCTAGCACTTAAAGTTCTCCAAATATGACTCCCATTTATCTTTTCAATCTTATATCATACCACATTCTATGCCAACCAAGCTAGCCTACTCATTGTCCCTTACCAGGATATTCCATTTCTAAACTCTGGACTTTTGCCTGGTCTATCCTCCATATCATCTTGTATCTCAGAATGCCTATTTTTCTACAAAATACAACTTAGATGCAATTATACACAAATCTTTTTCTGAACCCCTTCAGATGTTGGTATTCTTACCTCTTGAAATCATCTCAAATTGTTCAAATATAAATTATTTTTTTCAAGCACTAGATTATTTTCTATAGGAGCAATCTTCCTCATCTACTGAGTCATCTGATTACTTCTTATTCTCTTGGTTCCAGTAAACTTTCAAAGAAAACCTTTCCTCACCCTTTAATAGAATTCAGCAAAGTCTTAATGTTATATAATTGCTCTTAACATTCTGGAGGCACAACCTCAGGAGAGAAAACATAGAAAATTAGATATTGTGCATGCTTGGTCACCTAAGAATTGTTGGTTTCTATCAAATTCTTAAGTAGTTATATTTAAAGTTAATGTTATTTATTAGGCTTTTGTACTATATCTAGTGTGCTTCCTAGTTCATTTAAATGAGTGATATTACTTTAGACCAGAATCATAAATTTTTATTAATCCAAGACAAAATGTTCCATGAAGTAGAAAAATTCACTGCTTGTTTTAATGTCAAAAATGACTTGAAATTGACTGGGGGAAAATAGGCAAAATTTTTCATATAAAAATACCAGCAGCTGATTAATCCCACATTTTTTTCTATTTTCATTTTGCTATCATTTCCATTTTATTCAACCATATTTCTTCAACTGCTTTACCACAACGTAAGAGACTAAATTGTATAACTCTGGATGTTTCAACAATATGCATTTAACGGTGTAGAATTTATAGATAATAGGACCACAAAATTGTCCTAGAAGATTGAGCATCAAAACCAAACTCATTTTAAAATATTGTAATAATCAAACTCCCTCAAAACTGAGTCCCAGATTTTCTACAAGTCAGTGTTCTACTACTACAATTTTGAGAGGCAGCTTAGCATAGTGCTTGCTATCTGGAAGTCAAGAAGATCTGGCTTCACATGCTAGAGTCATCTCAATTCAGTCTGTGAAATTGTTATATTTTCAGTGTGAACATATACAATTCCAAAATTGGAAACTATTATAAAAGCAATATTTAATTTTTTGCTGATTCTCTAAATTTAAGAAAATTATGGTTAAAATTAATAAAAAATTATACTTAATTTTAATGTATATATGATTAAAATTCTGTTTTGCAACCCTCCCCTTCCTAAAAACACAGTTGTTGAACATTTACCACTCCACTGCCTGGGCTCAAATTCTACCTATAACATACATTTTCAATGTAATCATGAACAAGTCACAATCTCCCAGTGATTTCATATACATTAACTAAGACCAGAAATTGTAGCATAATTGCTAATCCACATCAATAGAAGGAACTTTCACATTTCTATACCACATAATGAAATGTATTACAGATCAGATTTCTACTCTTAAAATATTAAAATTTGTAAGATCCTTTCTTTTCCTTAATAATTTCAAAACAAATATTTTCAATGTTAGTCAATTCACAATTATATTTTAAAGTGAGCAGAAGAAGGAAGGCATGTTAATTTTAATATACTTTCTGACTTTTTAGATTTTTTTCCAAATACTCTTTCCATTTTTATTAATGCAGCCCAATCTTTAAAAGAAGAGTAGATAATCTATATCTAATAAGTGAGGATCTGAAAGAATTTATGTATGTGGTGGTTCATGGAGCCTTAACATAATGTTAACATAATTTTTTAGATTATTCAATCTTTGTGGTACTAAGAAAACATGAATTCATAACTTTCTCCTATGACTTGTTGTTTGGTCTTCTCTTTCATTATTACTTCTAAAACCCCAAAACCTAAAAAGAATTACGCAGACAATAATCAAATTTATGTCTTTAAAATTTTATTTTCAAATATTACAGCCTTTTAATACATTTAAGGTTCCTTTACTCTTATTATTTAAGATTGATGTGTTATATTCTCAAACTTAGAGAACTTTATAATAATACTTGCTTTGGGTTTTTAATTATCTTCCATCTATTCTCTTCCTCAATTTCACTCTATTTTCCTCAGTTTCTTTTCTTTTATTATATAATTTACTCTCTTTCTAAAGATACAGAAGAGAAATCTTATGAATTTCTGGGAAACAGAAAGAATAATTACTCATTTCAATTATGAAAAAAAAAAAAAATATATATATATATATATATATATATTATTTCTTCATAAGTATTTGAATGTTATGGTTCATAATGTTATTCATTTGAGATAATGATTGTCCTTTGGAAAATGCCATGAAATAGAGAAAGCTATTTGGGTAACCTCACCATAGTTAAGTGAGCAATGTTGAATGACATTTAAGTACTTTGTCCTTCAGCAGTAGAAAGAATGATTCATATGAAGATATGAAGGACTTGATCTTTTTCCCAAAAGAACTTTAGAGAATAGAATATAATTGTTCAATCTCAGGCCTCTTTATATAATCATAGAACTTTAGAATGGGATCTTTAATACCTTAAGGATTATTTAGTTAAATCCCTTAATCTTTTTTTTTCCCTCCTATTCAGTTATTTTCAGTTATATCTCACCCTGCCTTATCCTACTCCAGTAAACTTTCACTTATAAGAAAGAAAAAATTAATAAGAAATACCAAAAAGCAAGTCTTATAATAAATGCAACATTTCATGATCATAATTCCCCTCTTCTCAAACAAAAGTGTAGTAGTAGATTTCACTCTCTTTTGTTTTTATTGCCAGAATTGTTTATTTTAATTACATAGGAGGCAGCTTCTTGGTATTTGTTGATGTTGTTGTTGTTGTTATTTGTTAGTTTGTTTGTTTTTGTTTTTGTTTTCTCTTTTCACTTACATTATATTAGCCATTGTATATATCAACTTCTAGGCAATGTTTTATTTTTGCCTTTATGCATATTTCCTGGAGCATGATAAATTTAATAAATTAGTATTCAGCTCAACTAAATGAATTAAAAGTTGATGGAATCCAATTGATAAATGGTCAAAGAATATAGAAAGATGATTTTCAGATGAAGTAATTAAAACCATTTCTAGTCATATGAAAAGCAATTCTAAGTCACTATTGATCAGAGAAACAACTATGGGATACCATTACACACTTCTCAGATTGGCTAAGATGACAGGAAAAGATAATGATGAATATTGGAAGAGATATAGGAAAACTGGGACACATGATTGGTGGAGTTGTGAACTGATCCAAGTATTCTGGAGAGCAATTTGGAATTATGCTCAAAGGACTATCAACTGTGCATATCCTTTGATCCAGCAGTAATTCCACTGGATTTACATCCCAAAGCAATCTTAAAAGAGGGACAAGGACCCACATGTGCAAAAAGTATTTGTGGCAAGTCTTTTTGTAATGTCAAGAAACTGGAAACTGGGTGAATGTCCATCATTTGGAGAATGGCTGAATAAGTTATGATATATGAATGTTATGGAATATTATTCTATAAGAAATTATTAGCAGGATGATTTCAGAGAGCCCTGGAGAGAGTCACATGAAATGATGGTAAATGAAATGAATGGAACAGGAGATCATTGTACATGGCAACGTCAAGATTATATGATGATCAATTCTGTTAGATGTGGCTCTTGTCAGCAAAAAAATGATTCAAGCCATTTCCTTCTTCAGTTCACTTACAGGTGGGAAAACTGTGGCAAACAGGATTAAATCATTTGCCCTGGGCTTCTTCTCTGTGAGAACTTAGCTGTTCCATAGAAGTTTAAACTTATTCCATTTTTTTTTCTAAACTGGACCAGCTTACTGCTCTTTAGACAGCCTGGTGACATTCTATTTCAGGGACTCACTATATTGTGTCAGACTCAGTGCAGATACCCAGGAGGTTTTAGTTCTATTGGTTCTCAAAATTCAATCAATCCACTAGTCCCAGAAATTTTCAAAGTAGAAACTCTAGACTTGTGGTACCATCTCTAGTTCTCAAGAAATTTTGGAAAGTACCTAGTAGGAAGTGAGTGAATTAAATTAATAAAAGTGATGCAAAGGAGAAGGAAGTTTTCCTTTTATGAAAGGTAGCTGGAAAACTTCCATCATTTTCCAGAAGACTGCTGAATAAATCTGGAATCTATACTATGGACCTCCATGCTATGAGTAACTGACAAAGCAGTTTTCTCTCTTCCCTTTGTAAAATTAGCAAACATGATGAGAACTCTGTTTATGATGTACTCGATTCCAAGTACATTGCACTGCAAAAAGCATTTAGCTTGTCGTGTTCTTCTATTTATTTCATTTTACACTTCATTCGTTTCTGTTACATAGCCTTGCACTTTATTATTAGGGTGTTCCATTGTTACAAACAGGCAAAGTAAATGCCAATTCTGTTGTTTCCAAAGAAATTTCAGCCATCTCCAGATTGTGAGACAGTCAAACTAATGACTATACCATGTAACAGGTTTAATTATGTGAATTGATTGTAGGATGTTTATGGCCCTGTTTGCTCCTTAAAAATAATGCAGTTAAGTCTATTAAAAATTGATTAACGAGTTGCAATGTTAATCTTGTCAGAGTAAAGCCTTTAAACTATATAGTTAACATAATTTGGTACAATTCATTGCATTTTAGAAATGCTAATCTCATATCATTATTTATGTGCTAAACAACTAAGAATTTCTGTTCTGTTGCCCTTGAGAGTAAAGTAACAATGAAAGATTAGAATCTATTCCCAATATCACAACATGATCTGCTTTAATATTGTCTTGATCTCTTTCTGTAGAATATCATAATAAAGATAATAAAGAAGTGAAATGTTAGGAATATTAGGCATTTTCTAAATCTCACATACCATCAAGGCATAAACCAAGTGCTGCACATAGAATCAAATAGCAGGATTTGAATTCAGGTCCTATATGTGGATAGGGATAAGTCACATTCCCCAAAGGTCTAACCTTGTAAATTATAAGTGAGTTGACAATTTTCACTGATGAAAACAGTTTTGATGTTGGGAGTTTCCCACAATGATAAAATCTTAGGTATAATCCAGGACTGTGTATTAAAGCAAGGATCTGATTTCAGATTTTGAATCTTAATCTATCTGTAACACCATGACACAAGTCTTAAACTAATAGTCAGGAAATTTGAAAAGACAGACATAGAAAGACATTGGCTAAATTTTATAAGAAGAATTTCTGGAATGACACAAGAAAGAGTAGGAGGCTGTGATCTACATTGATGGAAGCAGTATCTATACTGGTGCAATCAATAATTAAAGTTTTCAAAGAAAATCATTGCACACTCAGAATTTCTTTTGTCCTATAATTATGCTTTAAGCACAAATATCTAAATCATATCCTAGAACTTCCAAAATAATACAAAACTGAAACACAACTGGATAAAACAAGCGTTCATTCCATACAACCAGTTGCAATATAGTTCTGTTTTTTGTGTCTGTGGCCTGGGATTGGTTTTCCTGGTTTTCCTCACATACCACTGAAAAGCTGTAAGGCAGATGCCTCTGTTGCCATTCCAACTCTTTTTTGCCCAAAGCAAAAATCTGTGAGTCAAAAGGAAATACCACATGGATTTCCAGGTTTGCTTATGCTGAGTTGTTTCTTGTCTTTAGAAATGTGTGTGTGTGTGTGTGTGTGTGTGTTTGTGTGTGTGTGTGTGTAAAGTCAACAAATAATAAGACTAGTTTTGTTTTGTTTTATTTTGTTTGAAAGCAGTACATGAAAGGAAAAATATATTTGCCTTTGAAACTTTTGTCATGGATATAAAATTATATGGAAAACAATCTTAAAAAAGATTATTTTAACTGATATTATTTTTGCTTATGAAAAAAAGACAAAGAATCTAGACAATTTTGTTTTGGCCTGGATTTACCTATATTTTGTGATGATTTAGTGTTGGTTTTCCATTTTTATTCTAAGCAATGGATAGAAAGATCTAATGTTTGTACTGAAATTTGAATCAGGAAGATGTGGGTTCAAACTTCATTTCTGACACTTATTAGCAAGATTAGTATTAACAAATTCAACTCTACAAATAATTCTCCGAGTTGCTTATATTCTATCAATTTTACTTTAATAATTTATTATTATAAATATTCATTTATAAAAAGGTATGGTAATAATTGTCATTATAATTCTTTACACATGTTTTATAAGAAATAAATCTTATTGCATAAACCTTTTACATAAAGGTTTGCTAATTATTTAGCATAAATGTTCTCAATTGCAAAACACTCAGACATATTTGATACCATGGTTATTATTATCTAAATTTTATAAGAAAGGAAACTGAGGATGATATAGATTAAGTGACTTGTCATGGATTGCAGAGTAGTAAACATTAGATGAAGGATTTGGAAATAGCTATTCTTTACTGCTTTAATACCTATTTATTACCTATGCCTTTTCAAAGAGGATTAAATGGAAATGAGTTTGGATATATTTCAAGCATTTTGTGCTAGTTTTTTTTTTTTTTGTTAGAATCCAATTTTATTTTGACTACCCCATTTTTAATAGTAATCAGTTTGACTGATTATTCCATGTTACTATTGTTATTGTTGTTGTTCATTCATTCAATTGTACATGACTGCATAGATTAAAATCTATGGGGTTTTCTTGGTAAAGATACTGGAGTGCTTTTCAATTTCCTTCTCCATTGTGTATAATTTTTTTACAGATGTGGATCTGAAACAAATAGGGATTGAGTGAATTTCCCAGGATCACACAACTAAGAAATCTGATTCTAGATTTGAACTCAGGTCTCCAAAACTGGTGCTCTATTCATTGAACCACCTAACTGCCCCAACTGTCCCATATTTCTTCTAAAACCTGAAAAACCTCATTTCTTTCCCAACTGTTCTTTAATTTAAGTTTATTGTTCACTGAATTCATATGCTGATTGATTGCTCATAACAGAGGTTGTCCCTGAATTCTAAACAAATAAACCAAAAACAGTGAAAGCTCTGACTAGTCCTACTGAGCTGGAACCATATGAAGTATGGACCTAATGATATATTGATTCTGTGTCTGCCACTTCAGGATCAACATTTTCTGAGGCTGCAGGAGAGATATATGTGTATTATACATATTTATGTGTATAATATATGATTAAATATACAGATATTGATATGAGTGTGTGTATACATGTATATCTAATTGTATGTATATACATGTATTTACATATGGACAAACACTTGTGTATGTGTGTGTTTGTGTGTATGTGTGTGCATCCCCTCTTCCCTCCAACCATAAAAGATGTCTGCTAAGTTGAGGATTCATTGTATCCAAGTACCCATCCTGAAAATAACAGATCTATCTTTAATTGCCTCTTCCCAAATATAGTTTTTAAGGAAAATAGTTTTATGAATTAAAGTGAATGAATAAATGAATGGAAAAGCATTTATTAAACATAGATCCATAGTAAACTCCAGGACCACATCTGGAAG
The DNA here is from genome assembly GCF_048593235.1 of Sminthopsis crassicaudata. Classification (NCBI taxonomy): domain Eukaryota; kingdom Metazoa; phylum Chordata; class Mammalia; order Dasyuromorphia; family Dasyuridae; genus Sminthopsis; species Sminthopsis crassicaudata. Next base: position 59,697,485 of record NC_133622.1, on the reverse strand, counting down.
ATAAAATAACTCTTACTTTCATAGCACTTATGTTCTCATATAAATAGGAGGTTTCAAGTGTAAGTAAGTTGTATCATCTTGACTCTTCTATGATATTTTTATATGAGAGTTACTAGAGCATCATGTTTCAAAGAAAATTATAAGTGTTGATAGTTTTCTTCGAAAACTTGATAAGTCATTGGCACAATGTACAATCCTTCATTAGTGCAGATCATGATCTACCCATGTCTTTTCATCCTCTGTTATTTGTCTGTCTTTCAAAAATTCTTCATATAGGATCTAGTCAACATATAAGAAAAACATCTCTGTCTTTCAGTTTTTCTTAGTTAACAATGGAAGATAGAGGAAAGATTTCAAGTTGGTGGAACCTTAGTTATTACTTAGTCTAACCACTGCATTATGTAGATGAGGAAAATGAGAACCTGAGAGAATTAGCAGTATAATATATATATATATATATATATATATATATATATATATATATATATATATATATATATAGAGAGAGAGAGAGAGAGAGAGAGAGAGAGAGAGAGAGATATCTACATAGATATCTATAGATATATCTACATAGATATCTATATATATATAAGATATACCACTGAAATCATCATCACCATTATGATTTCTATCATCTTCATGTCTATAATAATTACTTGTTACAAATGGATGATATCAAGCTATGTGGATTTCATTGAAAACCTAATTAAACAGTTCCTTTATTTTTTGGGATCTTTTTCCCTTTTATAAAATTGTTATTTGTGCTGGATAATACTAACATTTTTATTATATAATAAGGAAAGATAAAGACTAAATACTTCTAATCTGAATCCAGAAGTTAAGTTCAACCAGTGAATGAAGGTAATATTTACAACTATCATGGCATTCTTTAGGCAAATCACATCAAACATAAAGCTATCAAGGAGAAACAAGCAAACTTATTGTGATTTTGCATGGCAATCAGAAAATCAAACTATATGGGAAGATACACTTTGCAATCAAGTGCTGCTCAGTATAAGAATATAGATAGTGATATAGAAATAGATAGATATACAAATATTTAATAAGAATTATAAAAAGAAATTTAGGAAACAATAGCACAAGAAAAAAAACAATACTAATAAAACACAAGGCTTAGCATCATAAAGCAGCTATAGAAAACATTGACGCTTTCTCTCTAAAAAGAACAAAAATGATTGCTAAAATTTATCAAAGCATCTGATAAATGGTTGAAAAATCTAGAGAAATACTTCTGGGACAAGCAAATTTAATTTCACTGGGTAATAATAAAGCCTGAAAATAAGACTATAAAGGAATGTGTTAGAGTTGTTCCATACTAGCTTGTGAACACATATACTTCAGAAATCACCAAATTATATACAAGTGAAGGTCTAATTTATTGTTTTATTAACATTTTGACCTTACAAAAGTAATGAAAATGATAATAATGCATGATAATAATAATATGTCATATGCCCATTTATTTTGAGAAATCAAGTACTTAAATATTTACCACTAAACAGTTCCTTATATGACATAAGAATTTTCATATATAATATAAAACTGCTTATATCCACATGTATAAAATGACTAATGTCCAAGGGTGAAATTAGCAGGTTTTCCTTGGTTGATATCCATGAAAATTCCTTTAAAATCATGTTGACTAAAAAGTGGAACATGATAACTTGAGTTACATTAATTTGTTTACAGATATATTGGGCTTTATAATGGCTATTTTGAACAAGGTCATAATAGTAGAAACAACTACAGTGTTTTCTTAAAGAGCCTTAACTTAGTGATCAATGTAAGTTCCTTTAAGAAATGGTAGAAACTATATAACATAATATTGAAGTACTCAGAAATTTACTCAGATGAAGTTGTCAAAATTATATATCAGAAGCTCAGTTTTTTCCATGTAAAAACAATATATCCCAGTATTACAAACACACTCATATACTCAATTAAATAACAAACTGGATTGGAACTAAACCAGAAATATAAGTATATATACATATATATATGTATATGCATATATATGTACATGTATGTATATGCATATATATCATAATCATCATGAAATAAGTTTCCAGTGATGCCCACCAAATATTCATTATTTCATCCTTATCTAGCTATGTAGAGTAAGAGCAATTCAGAATTCAGAAATCTAGCAGAAGACAGTAATATTATGTCTATAACTAACATTGTATTGAGGATGTTTTCCATGAATCTACTGAAGACAAAACTATATCCCAATATTTATTCATATTTTATAATCAATATTGACACACATTATAATTTTCTTCATAATCATCTTTTTTGATTACATGTAAGCTCTCGCAGGAGGAGAATATACAATTTATCATTAAAAGGATTTTTGTTTTCTTTTTCAGCACATGATGAAGACAACTTTACTTAACTTTTTTGAGTTTCCATAAAGAACTCATGAGTCATCTACCTGTTATGATTTCCATTTGAACTCTGTCTTCATTTAGAAGAATTTCAATGATTATTCATTACAGATCTCATATGTATAGGTTAAGTATACAGCTATGATTCTTTGTACCTTCTGTTTGCCTTTCCTCCATTCCAAGATTCTTTTACCAGTAAGAAGAGTGATTTATTTTTCTTCCTTTTATGGGCTGACATGAACATGTCATGTATCCAATACACTAATACTGACTTTCTCTATTCTCTCTCCATGTTTATCCTTCAATAGCATTATTAGCATGTCATTGGAAATTTGCATGAAGTCTTGCCAATAAAATCAAATATTTTAGATAATGTATAACACAATTAAGATGTTTTAGAGCTTAGGATCATCCTTAACAACAATAAGGCACCTGAGTAAGAAACTAGGAAGATATATGCTAGTGATTAAATAATATAAAATATGAGTTTCAGTTTCAGAGAAAATGTCATGGTAGCTGAAATTAATGTATGTTTTCCCCAAGTGAAATTCAGTTCCTTTCCCTCCTACTCAGAGGATGATAGAATCATAGACTTAAAGAGTTGAAAAGATATTAAAGTCCATTTAGTTCTCGCTTCTCTAATTACAGATGAAGAAATTAAGACCCTAAGAGATTACATGACTTGGCTAAAAAAAAAAAAATGTACGTGGGAAAGATTTGAACTTGGGCCTCTCTATCCAGAACAAATGTTCTTCACTGTACTTGGACACAGCTAATTGTCTATATGTTCCAATTTCTTAAGATGATCTTGATAAAAAGCATTCTTTATGCAGTTGATTTTACTAGTATGTAATGATTAAATGAATGCTTTTTAGTAGTTAGGAATCTCATTTAAAATAATAATAGCTCTATTATTCTAAAACTTAATGCCAGAACAATAATATGCCAAAGCAATAGTATTTAGTAGACTTTGGTCTCTTAAAGAATCTCTGTTCTATTTGGAATCTTGGAATCTACATGAGATATCTTTGGAGACATTGACAAATATACTAGCAAGCATTTCATCTTTTAGCTTTTTGTTTTGTTTATTGTTAAAAATTGGAATATCATTGAATAACACACTTCTCAAAGAACCTTATATAATTTTTGTCACATGAGTAGGAGAACAGTTTGTTGGAGGAGAACTTTTAAATATGTACTTTTTAATAGAATCAAATATTTTCCTATAGCCAAACAATAAATAGTATATTTGTAAATTTTGGATCATTCAGTTCATTGTGTGACTGTAAAGATGCAATGTGTTATATAATACAACTGACAACATTTTTTTAAAGCTAGTAAAAATAGCAGAGCTTGGAATTGACAACAGCAACACAAAAGTCTATTGACTGTGTCTAATAGTCAATTTACTACAAAGGAGGAAAAGTTTTATAGGTGGGGTAGGGAGAGAGTAACCCAGAACCTATCTGCAGGAAAGGGCGGATTGCAGTTAAGTAATACTCATTTTGGATGGAACTACAAGGAAAATAAAGAGAGAGATAAGTTTGGAAAGGTGATTTGAGGTCAGAGACAGGTGGGTATGGAATGATAGCTAGTGTGTATGTATATATGTATATGTATATATGTATTGTGATGTTTATTAATATTTATAATTATAAATGTATTTTGGAAATATTAATATTTATGATCTGTAGATGCAAGAGTGGGGAGTGAAGTTAAAAGATATGTTTTTTAGGATTATGAAACTGGCAATTATTTACAATATGGTTTGGAGGAAAGGAGGCCTAGAGATAGGCAAACCAACCAAAAGCTTATTTCCAAAGTGGAGTTGCATGAAAGACCAGGAAACCCCAATTCTGAGTAGTAAAATGAATTTCATAATATTAGCACATGATGTGATCAATAATCACACTATATTTTATGATCTTAGGATTTTATTTGACAGCATCCAAGTCCAACCTTCATACATATCAGAAAAAAAAAAATACTGTGCTTTTATAACACTTGCTAATTAACATGTAAATTCTGAAAAGAGGGAGCCAAGATGGCGGAGAAGAAACACACTACTCAGTGAACGTCCTCACTCCCTCACAACCAATTAGATAAATTAAGTCTCAAAATTAGCTCAGGACTGATAGATACCACAAGGACTGGAAGCACGACTTACCAGCTGAAGAGAATCTGGAGTTTCAACAGGAAAGGTCAGTTCTCAGGGGAGGAATAAGAAAGACCAGCACAGACGGTGGGGTAGGGGCACACTGCGCCCATTGCGCTGGGAGGGGCTCTGGGATCAGAGAAGCCACTGAGGTAAAGGAATCTGGCACAGGCTGTTAGCTCTTCTCTGCTAATTATTTAGCAGTTCAGAAGAGAAAGCCAAAATATTTTAAAACTCAGATTAGATTTCCCCCCCACCCCCCCCCACCCTGGGGGTGACTCGGCAGACTCAGCACCAGGGGGTGTGGCCTCAGCTACCTCCTGAGAATAGTTAAGAGACTGACAAGTGGGTGGATATGGCCCAAGGCAACACACACTGCCTAGCTTAGCTGGAGGGAGTGGAACTCAGCTCCAGGAAGTCCCAGAGAAGCGGAACCTTTGAACTAGGGGCCGCGGTTTCTGGCAGACACTTCCAGTTTGAGCGCAGGGGCTTCTCACGTCACCTGCTGCAGACATCCACTCCCCACCCGGACACATAGGCTGAGCTTCTTGCTGTCTTCACTATTCTACGCCCTCAAAGCACAGCAGTGCTAATCACCTCTGAGGCACCTCCAGGGAGGGGGTGGGGAACTCTCTCCCAGAGCTCTCTCTTAGCGCGGGCGCAGGGGCCGCTGCATCCATCCCGTCTGGGAGGAAGCTGGTAAAGAAGTAAATAATTTCCTACCCCAGGGACAGACCCCAAAACATTTTTTAAGTATGAGCAAAAAAGCTAGAAAAACTATAGATTCCTTCTATACAGAGAAAGAGCGGGTACCCAACCCCGAGGAAGTTAACAGCAAAGATTCAGAAGATAACAACCTAAAGGGGAACGATTCCTGCCCCCCATCACATAACTCTCTCCTAGAAGAAGCTCTTAAGAAATTGAGGGAGATCGAAGAAAAATGGGGAAAGGAAAGAGAAGTTATGATAGAGAGTAACAACGTCCTGAAATTGGAGTTGGAAAAAATAAAGAATTCACAGGAGATACAGGGAAACAAAATTAGTGAATTAGAAAAGGTTAAAAAAACACAGGAAAGTAGGATTTCTGAATTGGAAAAGATAAAAAAGTCTCAAGAAAATAGAATTTCTGAATTGGAAAAAGAAAATAATTCTCAAAAAAAAAAAATTAGGGAAATGGAAAAAAACTCAATAGAGCAAAATAATTCATTTAAAAACGAAATTGGGCATTTACAAAAAGAACTAAAAACTGTGAAAGAAGAAAATAACTCCTTAAAAGTCAGGATGGAACAAATAGAAATGAATGATTCACAGAGAACCCAAGAATCAGTCAAACAAAACAAAAAAAATGAGAAGCTGGAGAACAACGTCAAATACTTACTGGGAAAATCTATAGACCTGGAAAATAGATCTAGGAGAGATAATCTGCGGATTATTGGACTTCCAGAAAACTATGACCAAAAAAAGAGCCTAGATTCTATTTTACAGGAAATTATCAAAGAGAACTGTCCAGAGATAATAGAAACAGAAGGGAAAGTAGATGTGGAAAGAATTCATCGAACTCCTTCTGAAATAGACCCTAAAAAAAGAACACCACGGAATATTGTGGCTAAGCTGCAGAATTACCACACAAAGGAGAAAATCCTGCAAGCAGCTAGAAAAAAACAATTTAAATACCAAGGTGCCACAATAAGGGTCACCCAAGATCTGGCTGCCTCCACATTAAAAGATAGAAGGGCCTGGAACCTGATATTCCGTAAGGCAAAAGATCAAGGACTGCAACCAAGAATGAACTACCCAGCTAAGTTTAGCATCTTTTTCCACGGAAGAAGATGGTCATTCAATGAAACAGAGGAATTCTATATGTTTCTAAGAAAAAAACCAGACTTAAACAAAAAATTTGATCTACATCCACAAGACTGAAGAGAAACAGAAAAAGGTACACAGAACCCTTGAGAACTGTAACTCTGTTGTGGGTATATAAAAAATACTCAAGGATAATTTGATTTTACTGATATAAAAGAAAAAAAGGGGGGTGTAGTAAAGGGAAGGAGGTCGGTTCAGAAAAAGGGGAAGGAGTGATAAAAAGAGGGAAACTACATCCCAGGAAGAGACATAGAAAATACACCATATCTGAGGGAACTTAGTGAGGGGGAGAATCATTGTGTGAATCTTACTCTCATCAGAAGAGGCTCAAAGAGTAAATAATTAACATATTTGTTTTTCAGAGAATTTTCTCTCACCTCATTAAAAGGGGGGAGAGGAAAAGGGAAAAGGAAAAGGGGAATAAGTGAAGGGACTTGGAGGGAGGGGGGAGGGATCCTAAAAAAAAAAAAAAAAAAAAAAAAAGAGGGAGGGTTGCGCGTCACAAGGGGGGTCTGTAAATTAAATATCGGGGAGGGGGATCAGGGGGGTCAAGGGAAAAAAGCATAATCTGGGGATAATACGATGGCAGGAAATACAGAATTAGTAATTTTAACTGTAAATGTAAATGGGATGAACGATCCCATCAAACGGAGACGGATAGTAGATTGGATCAAAAAGCAGAACCCTACAATATGTTGCCTACAGGAAACACACTTAAAGCAGGGAGATACATACAGAGTAAAGGTAAAAGGTTGGAACAGAGCCTATTATGCTTCAGGTAAAGCCAAAAAAGCAGGGGTAGCTATCCTTATCTCAGATCAAGCAAAAGCAGAAGTAGATCTCCTTAAAAAAAGATAAGGAAGGAAACTATATCCTGCTGAAAGGTAGCATAAATAATGAAGCCATATCAATACTAAACATATATGCACCAAGTGGTATAGCATCTAACTTTCTAAAGGAAAAGTTAAGAGAACTGCAAGAAGAAATAGACAGTAAAACTATAATAGTGGGAGATCTCAACCTTGCACTCTCAGATTTAGACAAATCAAACCACAAAACAAACAAGAAAGAAATTAAAAAATTAAATAGAACATTAGAAAAACTAGGTATGATAGACCTTTGGAGAAAACTGAATGGCAATAGGAAGGAATATACTTTCTTCTCAGCAGTTCATGGATCCTATACAAAAATTGACCATATACTAGGACATAAAGATCTCAAAATTAAATGTAGGAAGGCAGAAATAATAAATGCCTTCTTCTCAGATCACAATGCAATAAAAGCTACATTCAGTAAAAAGTTAGGGGTAAATAGACCAAAAAGTAATTGGAAACTGAATAATCTCATCTTAAAGAATGACTGGGTGAAAGAGCAAATTATAGAAACAATTAACAATTTCACCCAAGATAATGATAATGATGAGACATCATATCAAAATCTTTGGGATGCAGCTAAAGCGGTAATAAGGGGAAATTTTATATCTTTAGAGGCTTATTTGAAGAAAATTGAGAAAGAGAAGATTAACGAATTGGGCTTACAACTTAAAAGGCTAGAAAAAGACCAAATTATAAACCCCCAACCAAAAATTAAACTCGAAATACAAAAATTAAAAGGAGAAATCAATAAAATTGAAAGTAAAAAAACTATTGAATTAATAAATAAAACCAAGAGTTGGTTTTATGAAAAAGCCAATAAAATAGATAAACCTTTGGTAAATTTGATCAAAAAAAAGAAAGAGGAAAATCAAATTGATAGTCTTACAAATGAAAAGGGGGATCTTTCCACCAATGAAGAGGAAATTAGAGAAATAATAAGGAGTTACTTTGCCCAACTTTATGCCAATAAATTTGATAACTTAAGTGAAATGGATGACTTCCTCCAAAAATATAGGCTCCCTAGATTAACAGAGGAGGAGATAAATTGCTTAAATAGTCCCATTTCAGAAAAAGAAATAGAACAAGCTATTAATCAACTCCCCAGGAAAAAATCCCCAGGGCCAGATGGATTCACATGTGAATTCTACCAAACATTTAAAGAACAATTAGCCCCAATGTTATATAAATTATTTGAAAAAATAGGGGATGAAGGAGTCCTACCAAATTCCTTTTATGACACAGACATGGTACTGATACCTAAACCTGGTAGATCGAAAACTGAGAAAGAAAATTATAGACCAATCTCCTTAATGAATATTGATGCTAAAATCTTAAATAAGATATTAGCAAAAAGACTTCAGAAAATCATCTCCAAGATAATACACTATGATCAAGTAGGATTTATTCCAGGAATGCAGGGCTGGTTTAATATTAGGAAAACTATTAATATAATTGACCATATTAATAATCAAATTAATAAGAACCATATGATCATCTCAATAGATGCAGAAAAAGCATTTGACAAAATCCAACATCCATTCCTACTAAAAACTCTTGAGAGTATAGGAATAAATGGATTATTCCTTAGAATAATCAGGAGTATATATTTAAGACCGTCAGTAAGCATAATATGCAATAGAAATAAACTGCAACCTTTCCCAGTAAGATCAGGAGTGAAACAAGGTTGCCCACTATCACCATTACTATTCAATATAGTACTAGAAACGCTAGCCTCGGCAATAAGAGCCGAGAAAGAGATTCAAGGAATTAGAGTAGGAAATGAGGAAATTAAACTATCACTTTTTGCAGATGACATGATGGTATACTTAGAGAATCCCAAAGACTCTGCTAAAAAGCTACTAGAAATAATTCAAAATTTCAGCAAAGTGGCAGGATACAAAATAAATCCACATAAATCCTCGGCATTTTTATATATCACTAACAAAATGCAACAGCAAGAGATACAAAGAGAAATTCCATTCCAAACAAATGTTGAGAGTATAAAATATTTGGGAATCCATCTACCAAAGAAAAGTCAGGAATTATATGAGAAAAATTACAAAACACTTGCCACAAAAATAAAATCAGATTTAAATAATTGGAAAGACATTCAGTGCTCTTGGATAGGCCGAGCGAATATAATAAAGATGACAATACTCCCCAAACTAATCTATTTATTTAGTGCTATACCAATCAGACTCCCAAGAAACTATTTTAATGACCTAGAAAAAATAACAACAAAATTCATATGGAAGAATAAAAGGTCAAGAATTGCAAGGGAACTAATGAAAAAAAAACTCAGAGGAAGGTGGTCTAAGTGTACCTGATCTAAAGCTATATTATATAGCAGCAGTCACCAAAACCATTTGGTATTGGCTAAGAAATAGACCGGTAGATCAGTGGAACAGATTAGATACAAAGGACAAAAAAGGGTACATCTATAGCAATCTAATCTTTGACAAACCCAAAGATTCCAACATTAGGGATAAAAATTCATTATTCGGAAAAAACTGTTGGGAAAACTGGAAATTAGTATGGCAGAAATTAGATATGGATCCACACTTAACACCATATACCAAGATAAGATCAAAATGGGTCCATGATTTAGGCATAAAGAGGGAGATAATAAATAGATTAGAGGAACAGAGGATAATCTACCTCTCAGACTTGTGGAGGAGGAAGGAATTTATGACCAGAGGAGAACTAGAGATCATTATTGATCACAAAATAGAAGATTTTGATTACATCAAACTAAAAAGTTTCTGTACAAATAATACTAATGCAAACAAGATTAGAAGGGAAGTAACAAATTGGGAAAATATTTTTAAAAACAAAGTTTCTGACAAAGGTCTCATTTCCAAAATATATAGAGAACTGACCCTAATTTATAAGAAACCAAACCATTCTCCAATTGATAAATGGTCAAAGGATATGAACAGACAATTCTCAGAGGAAGAAATTGAAACTATATCCACTCACATGAAAGAGTGTTCCAAATCACTACTGATCAGAGAAATGCAAATTAAGACCACTCTGAGATACCACTACACACCTGTCAGATTGGCTAAGATGACAGGAACAAATAATGACAAATGTTGGAGGGGATGTGGGGAAATTGGGACACTAATACATTGCTGGTGGAGTTGTGAAAGAATCCAGCCATTCTGGAGAGCAATCTGGAATTATGCCCAAAAAGTTATCAAACTGTGCATACCCTTTGACCCAGCAGCGCTACTACTGGGATTATATCCCAAAGAAATACTAAAGAGCGGAAAGAGACATATATGTGCCAAAATGTTTGTGGCAGCTCTTTTTGTTGTAGCTAGAAACTGGAAGATGAATGGATGTCCATCAGTTGGAGAATGGTTGGGTAAATTGTGGTATATGAAAGTTATGGAATATTATTGCTCAGTAAGAAATGACCAGCAGGAGGAATACAGAGAGGGTTGGAGAGACTTAAATCAACTGATGCTGAGTGAAATGAGCAGAACCAGAAGATCACTGTATACTTCAACAACGATACTGTATGAGGATGTATTCTGATGGAAGAGGAAATCTTCAACATAAAGAAGATCCAACTCACTTCCAGTTGATCAATGATGGACAGAGGTAGATACACCCAGAGAAGAAACACTGGGAGGGGAATGTAAATTGTTAGCACTAATATCTGTCTGCCCAGGTTGCATGTACCTTCGGATTCTAATGTTTATTGTGCAACAAGAAAATGATATTCACACACATGTATTGTACTTAGACTATATTGTAACACATGTAAAATGTATGGTATTGCCTGTCGTCGGGGGGAGGGAATAAGGGAGGGGGGGTAATTTGGAAAAATGAATACAAGGGATAATATTATAAAATATATATATATATATAATAAAAAAAAATTAAAAAAAAAAATTCTGAAAAGAAATTAGAGCATATAGTTACCAGAAATTAAATCTCCTTGAGGGCAGGAACTTCCTTCCTTTATAACTCCCAATTGAACTAGGTTCAGTACTCAGTACACAGTGGGTGATCCATAAATGTGGTGGCTAATGAACAATTCTTTTTCGTTGGTGTTTTAATATGCTGATGCCATGGAGATTCTTTGTATGATGGCAAAGCTTCTGTGTATCATTTAAAATCTGCTGCCCAGACCATATCAAAAGCCTAGGGACCATTAGTGAGGACAGTTGGTAGTAAGGGTGTAAAAATGTAGTTTCAATACTAGTTGAGATGTGCTTATTGGAGTTCATTCTTGTTTGCTGGAGGAAAAAAATAAAAAATAAATCAGTAGTCACAGTACTAATGTTCCATTAGTACTTAGATTACCATTGAATCATTTGGAAATTATAATCACACACATAAAATGAGCATTCAAGGATTCTCAGTAGTGTACTGTGTGAAACAAGTGGAAGACTGAGGCTTTATAAATATAAGAGATGTGATATGTATAATGAAACAGCTGTGCACCAATGCGCTGTCCTCCTCCCTAGTCAGTTTCTCAGAATATTCTGGATTTGTAATGAAAAACATGGCTTTGTGTGAATTTCAATACTTTTGTCAAAGTGCCCATGAAAATTGTATATAGTAAAAGCATTATCATAATTAATTATTGAAAGGATATTTCACCCTTTTATCAGTACTTATTTTAATAAGCATCAAAACAATGCATGCATATTATTTGATAATAGATTGTTAATCAATTACATGGAACTTTCTAGTGAAGTGTTATTTTTAAGCATTTCTCTGTTAATAACTCACATTTTTTAAAATCAGGATATGAGTCTCTCATTTACTGCCTTAGTTATTCAGAAATTAAAAAAATGAAGAATCCAGACATTTACGTTTTATGTTATAATTGTACAACGTGCCAAACCTTTCATTCTGAATAGCTCCAAGGAAAATTTATACATCCCTAGATTTTATGGATTGTAAGTGGCAAAATATTAAAAATGTTGCTGGTGATACTAGACCATTAGGCAAAGAAGAATAATGAATGTGTCAGCCAACCACAGCTTTATAAAGGACCATTTTTGACAGGGTGCCTAGCTCTGGCATTGAAATATTAAGATTTCAAACTTAACATGAACTAAGAAAGGATGTAAAAGTTAAAGCCTCCACAATGATAATTCACCCTTGATGGTTACTCATTGTAACTTACCCTTTTAGAATTCTATGTCTAAATAATAAAAAATAAGATTCTTTCATATGCTATTTTGTCAGGATCAACTCAGTATTTCCCCATTATTTGTCACATAGCAGCTCACCATACTACAACTAATTGGAACCAAAGTGCAACCAACTAATTTTTTAAAGCAATTATCAATTTTTTTTATTTAGGCTTTGTCTTTTTGTTAAGTTTCATGCTATTTGACTGTTGTGGGGAATCATGATAGTTGCTTCAGTTGAGCATTCTGCAAATATTTTATTTGTGATTCAGTACAAGGGATTCCATGTGAATTACAAAATTAACTCAATTATTTCTGACTTTAAAATGGCTTAAGAAAAAGCAAAGGAAAGGAAAAAGGGAACTATAGGACAGGACAGGATGGGGGACCGGACAGTACAGGACGGGGGACGGGACAGTACAGGACAGGGAACAGGAAAGGAAAGGAAAGGGGAAAGGAAAGGAAAAAAGAAAGGAAAGGGAAAGGAAAAAGGAACGGAAAGAGAAAGGAGAAAGGAGAAAGAAAGGAAAGGAAAGAAACAGAGTTCACCAAATTCACCAAGCTGTGAATTTCCATGATCTGGGAAGTGATACTTTTGACTATTCAGAATCTCCTATAAAAATAAGCAAATACCAAATTTTAAAGATGCAACATAATTTCAATAATTCCCCTCAGAATTTACAGCATATGAAAATATTAATATTTCCCAATGCCACTATTTCTTTTTGAATGCTGGTGTAAATTTATTTATTATTAGGAACTGACAAAACCCTGTGAATATGCTAAATTGATCTGGCCCAATGTGATTGCCTTCTGTCCCTAATTCCACTAGCCTGATGTAAGGTCGTGTTTTTTTTTTTTGTTTGTTTGTTTTTTTTGTTTTTTTTTCATTCTTCCAACTTCAATCCTCATATAAATGGAGACAATGTATTAAGATTCCAGAAAGAGTGAGCTAGTTTTATTGTAAGACAGTATCTTAGCTTTTTCACTTATTAATATTCTTCTTACAATAGACTTTTTATCATAACTATTAAAAATGATACTTTTACTTTTCAAACTGACCTGTTTCAAAAGTTAATGTCCAAAATGTCTGGAAGGTGAGTTAGGTATTTTATTCATTTTAAGGATCAAGTTTAATAGTAAAAATAAAGGATGTTCACAGTGTAAAACTACATGAATCAGCTATCCATTATTATTATTATTATTATTACTACTACTAAATGGATCTTCATGTCCAGAATGACCAAATTTGTGTCAGGCTACCCATTGAATGTTCTCTCACAAGCTTCAAATTTGATTTATTTTAGAGAAAGAATGGAGAAGAGGTCATTGTTAAGCTTAATTGCCTAGCATAGATCAGAATAGAATAATTTTGATAAGTTTATGATTTTTTTCCAGGGTTCCACAATTTTACAGATGACTCCTCTCCATGAAATATTGTAAGTGCTGCCAAAGTGACTGTTTTAGGTCACGAGTCTGAAATGCCTTTCCAGCCTAATATCAGTTCTAAATAAGTCCCCTCCCTTTGAGTGTGTATATATGATTGGGTGAAAGTTGTATTAAGATATTTGGCCATAAAAAGAAACTGAACTCCCCTCCTTTCCTTCCCAGTATCATAATCAATCTTTCAAGAAGGTGAACATGCCCTTACTGTAGTGTGTCACGCAGAAGGCAAGATTCCAAGAACTCCAAGGTCCATGTCCATGGAACATTAATTACTCATATAGGGGTGAATATTCATCAGGGCCCAAACTAGAATGGCACCTAGTCAGATCCAATAGAGAGATGTTAAAAAATCACGACTCCTTCTTTAGCAGGAAACAGAATTTCAGAATATAATATTCCTGAGACAATTTTGCCTGCCATTTTGAGAAGCAGTTTTCAATATAAAACCGCAAGCTTCCAGGAGCAAAGATCCAACTTATTTCTATAAATCCATCCTATGTCAGTCTCTTTAAAGTATTTAACCAGGAAGAGAATAATTATGGTTTTTCTAAGTCAGAAGAATCTATTGGCAAATCTAACTGTAGGTGAAACTAAATATTGACATGCTGAAAATAAAAGACAGTTATTATTTTAACATATGGGAAATACATAAATTAAGATTTTTTATTCAAATGAATATGATTGTGTATGTCAAATGTGAATTTAGTTTATTTTATGTGTAATAGATTTCAGGTCATATTCAGATGAGGAAAAGAGGCTTTCCCCCTTTATTTTATGAAAGATAAATAATTATTCTTTTCCATCATGACAATTTTCCTTATATTCCAGATGGGAACCCTCTTCTACCTAGGAAATAGGTAACCATCTTGATGAGAAAAAGGCTTATTTTCCAAAATATAGTGTATTGCTTGATTTCTCAACCAACTCATACTAATAGTAATCTCACAAACTCACTTAAAAGTGTTCATTTTCATAAAACGAATTTTTTTTCATTTCATTGAACAAATGCATTTTTTAAAGGGACAGAACATTTTTGGTGATTTGAAATCTTCCTACAATAATAGCAAACCATTCTTATATAGCCTTTTTCCACAATAATTTTTGAAGGCCCTGGCAGGGTCTAATGCTTTAAAATCTAGTAACATTCAGTAAAAAAAAATAAGCAAACATAGAACAGACTAAAATGACTTTGGAAGGATTCACAATGTTTAAATGTTTCTTTTAGCCAAATATTCCTAATGAAATATATTCTCAACAAGAAAAAATCACTCCCACATGCCAATTCCTCCAAAAAAGGTAAGATCTAAAATCCTCTGAAGTTCATTATTCTATTTTCTTCAAACAATTGAAATTGTAAATTTACTCTTCTTATATTTGTTTGACCTGAGAGAGGCCACTTTACAGCAACTATCAGAGAAAACATTTTCTTCTTTCCCTCCAAGGGATATTAAAATAAAAAAATAAATAAAAAATACCTTTGGCAAGAAGGAATCAGGGAGAATATTTCCTGGAGAACAACTAAAGAGGATGGATAAATGAATCTCAGAGATCAGAGAATAGAAAGGGGTCTCTGTACCCATCCTATCCAGCCATTCGGAAGGAATCTCTGTTATAACATACCAGACAAGTGGTCATCCAGCCTTTGATTAAAAAAAAAATAATGAAGGCGCACCCACTGCCTTCCATTGCAGGAAATTCTCTTTTAATCTGTCCTAATTGATTCAAAAGTATTGTATTGTTTTTGTCCTTGACATCATGTTTAAATTTACCTTTCCATGATGTCTGTTTATTGCTCTTGCTCAAACATAGTTCAATTCACTCACTACATCTCTGCAGAGAAGAAAGCTGAGACTACATTGAGCATCAACAAATGTAATATATTCATTTAAAGTCTGATCTTAGATTTAATAAACTCAGGATTCCAAATATTAATAAAAATAACCTTTGTTCATATTAATAAGTAACCCTCTTCTCTACCCACACTCATCCCATAATAAACTATAGAATATAATGATGACAAAAGCAAAGTAAATGTGTCCAATGTTATATGTTTGATCAGTTCTATTGTCATATTTCCTTGCATTCTGCTTTCTGCTTTTGAAGGATTACCTTAACATTTAACTTGCAGAGTAATGTGTATATTAGCATAAAGCTGTGCTTAACATTTATTCTATAGGCCCCTAGACAGAAGTCTGAGTTAGTGGAGAAGGTCAAAAAAAGAGGATTTGTAAATGTTACAACAGTAAACTAGAGAATTCAACAGAATGTTACATAAATTGTGTTGCATTTCCTAAAGTTGTTTGAACGATGAATGCTTCCATAATAAATATATGAACAATCAATAAAAAGAATCTAATTCAATATAAATTAGGAATCAAATCCTAAGCCCTGAAGAGGAAGAAAAAGCACAGAAAAAAAGCCATAAAATAGTTAAATTTACAATTTCTTGGCCAAAGGAAATGTAAACAACTAAGAAATTATTTTGGGATGGTAAGAAATGTTCTTTCCAAGCAATTTAATTCTTCTCAGATGCTGCATCTTTTGACACCGATATGGTTGGCTGAAGGGAAATGGCATCTTTTAAATTCATCTCCATGAAAGCTTTTTATGCAAGCTTTCACTTATTTTTAAACAGTGTTTCCACTTCAAAAGGTGATATTTTATAATGACCTAATAAGAAAAACATTTGTTTTTCTTTTTTCCCCTTTCTTTTCAAATAGAACCGTGAAATCTAAATGATAACAATTCTTTATTTTTTTTTAAGTTTGGGGTCTTGTTTTGGTAAATAAACATAAAAATATTTTGCTTCATTCCTATATGATATATTTCATATCATTTTGCCCTTTTTATCCATCCATCAATTCCTTCACAAAACATTTATTGAGCACTTATAGTTCCAGGCACATAGTGAAAATCCTCTTCCAAAAACAACAATTTGAAATTAACTCTACTCTCAAAATACTAGAAAGAAAGAAATATATATATATATATATATATATATATATATATATATATATATATATATCAATACATAATAAAGGTTGATCATAAACATTATTAAACAGAATAAAAATTTAAAAATTACATATTTTTTAGAGAGGGAAATTTACTAACATAGTAGTTGTTCAATTTATGTCCCTTTGGATACCTTCTATGGAGTTTTCTTTACAAGGTTATTGGAGGGATTTGTCATTTCATTTTTCAGTGAATTAAATAAGAATTTAAGTGACTTGCCCAGCGTCACACAACTAGTAAGTATCTGAATCCTGATTTGAAGTCAGGTCTTTTTCCAGATTAGAACTACCAATTATATAATGACTATCAATTAAGATAGCACAATAAAAATAATTGGTAATAAACATATCTCAAAAAATTTTAGTGGCTAGGACTAAATCCAAAGTCTAATAACACTTGTAAGTCATGTTGATTTCACAGGTCTTAAACGGATAATTCACAACTCCTACTCTGGAAGTCCTTTACTCCCATTATGATGTTTTCCTTGTCTGGTGTTCTTGGATAACATCCAAAACCTAGTACATTTTAAAATCTAAAGTAGCTACTTCTCTCTTTTATGAGAAATCACACTTTCTGAAGTTAGGCCTTTCCTCAGTTGTTTTTGAAGTAAGACTCACTCCACTAATAACTCAAATATTTCTGTTATCAGATACTATCACCCTGAGAAGTCCTGTGATTGCCCACGCTCAGCTATATCTAACAATGTGCTCTCTGTTAGGATTTTCTGATATCCTAAATTGCAAAGATTGTCTGTTCACTTCCTTTCCTGACACTTGTTTGCCTACAATCAGAAAAGTACAGATTTTCAGAGAAAATCTGTCTGGGTAGATAATAAATAGCTTCCTTTTTGCCACCCAGTTCATCAGGAAATAACTCAAAGTAACCCTTCTACTTCAAAATCAAAGAGATGAGATGATGAATAAATGATTCTATGAGCACTTTAATTTTTTTTTTGCAGTTTTCTCCATTGTTCCTTAAGACCAAACTAATCAAATTGAATCTCTTTTTGCAGTCAACAACCCTTTAATAAATACTTTAAATACTTGAAGGAAACTATCATGTTCCCATCTATTAAGTATCTTCCAGACAAAACATTCCAAATTCATCAATCAACCAACTCCTCTCCTTACTCCATATTCTAACCAGCTTAGCCATTTTCTCATTAAAATGTGCTACCCATGACTGAACTTCATACTTCAGATGTGATCTTACAAGAACAGAAAACAATCCTCTTTTAACAGATAAGGAAACTTGGGAATAGAGCGTTTATGTTTCCCTCATGCCTAGGTTAAACAAGTAGGAAAATCAAGATTTTTTTTTTCCTTTTTCTGAGGCTGGGGTTAAGTGACTTGCCCAGGGTCACACAGCTAGGAAGTGTTAAGTGTCTGAGATGAGATTTGAACTCAGGTCCTCCTGAATTCAGGGCTGGTGCTCTATCCACTGAGCCACCTAGCTGCCCCCCCAAAATCAAGATTTAAATTCCAAATTCAGTTCCCTTTCAACTATGCCACCAAAATAAAAGTCCTTTTATATCACATTCATACATGTTATACAGTACATGGGAAAAAACAAAAACCAAAAAAACTCAAGTGAATTAAAATCAACCAAATGACCCTAAAGTCCTTAATAGCTATTATCCCTTATTGATTAAATAAATAAGGAGGGTAATTATTTTTCTAGTACACTTACCTGCTACTTTGCCTAAATTATGACTCATTCATTACAATGACTAGCTTTGTCACAGGCATATTTTCTCTGTCTTAGCTACAGGTCCTAAGTAGAAGGATATGTGGTACAGGTAGATAATTATTTGCTGTGCTGTCACCCTCAGTGAGCAAGAGACACAGCCAAGAATGATGGGAAAAGAAAGAGATAAAAGCAGAAACAAAACATGAAAAACAATAATGAATGATAGACACACATACCATTCTGAAATGTCAGCTCTGCAAATTGGATCAGACCCCCTGCTGGCAAAATGCAGAACCAAGTTTCAAAGATCACACTAGCTTTTAAGAACTTCTCTATAGTTCACCGGAATTGGATTACATCCCTAGATCATTATGTTTTTGCTATTTGTCAGGAGAATTCTAGCTGAACCAAATGACCTTTTAAGGTTCTGTTCAGTCTTTTATTCTATACCCTCTCCCTTGATTATCTTCCTTTGTTCAATATAGGAAAAGACTTTGCACAGATGATAAAAAGTATATAAACCCAATGAGAAAAAGACTGACTAGACATCAAACTCTTTGGATAGACTTGCATATCTAAGAGATAGGATGCTGTTCCCATCTTTAATATTCAATTTTATCCATATAAGATACCGGCTCCGAACCAACCTATGCTCAAAATAGAACCATCTTGAAGTTTATGACTTTCAGGGTATACTCTCATATCATCCTTCTATTCTAAACTAAGTATTCACTTTCCCACAGTCTTCAATGAAAGACTAAAATAATTTACTAAGTGAAGGAGTCCTCTTCCATTTAGACAGTAACTTTAGTAGTGATATGTGTGGAGTTGTGAGGGAAGAATAAAACACCTTCATAGATAAGAAACTTCACAACCAGTCTAATTGATCCTGGAGATAAATATTATAACAGATATCACCCTAACATTGTACAGTTGTTTTGAGGATCAAATATAATCATATGTGTAAAGACCTTTGTAAATCATACAGTGTTTAAAAAGTATAGATCACTGTTATGGTTATTGCTATTGTTCACCATCATTTAGCCCAATTTGTATTAATGTCCACCACCTTGGATCAAAGACTTGAGTGCAAATCATTTGAGCTCAATTTCTGCCTCTGATACTTCCTAACTGTGTGAACAGATGAAATTCACTTAACTCTTCTGAATCTTTGTTTATTGATCTGTGAAGGTAAGATGAAGTAATGACTCCTTCACAGAGGTAATAAGACAATTAAATGAGATAATGCAAAGTGCTTTGCATATCTTAAAGAATTATATGAATGTGAGCTGTTATTACAATGAGAAAAATAACAAGGTATATTTTACATTTATCAGTTATGTATTTTATTATTCAGATTTGATTTATATTAAATTCTATCTTTTACTAGTATTTCATGGTCAGTTATTACTTAATAAAATGCATTTTTACATTTTGATAAAAATTATTTGATATTTAAA